>NC_081408.1:123101842-123421106 GCF_030272615.1 Cryptomeria japonica | reverse complement strand
CTCAATTTCCTAGGTGCAGTGTATCTGGACAAGTGATCATAACTCATCACAAAAATTACCACCAAAAATTTGTCGGTGGCATAACTCATCACCATCTATGGTAACTCATCACAAAAATTACTGAATACCGGTTGGAACAATAAATTCTGGTTAGTTAACTAATAGACCATTATCCATGAATCTTCTATCATGATTTCTGCTTGATCTCCATCTTGTTCTTCATCTTATCATATCTACAGGTTGTCTCATATGCACATCCCGGTTGACACAAAGTACCAGTTAGAGATAACCACTAAGAATATCGGTTGATAGTGTAAACATTTAAAGTTACATCGGTAGTCAATATAATCATGTGTGTGTGAGTGTTTCATCAATGATAACATATGATGAATACATTATAATCATCATCATGCCGACAATCTCCCCCTTTGGCATTGATGGTAACACTTAGAAAATTTTACAAAAATACCACTAAGTGTGCATACACAACAAAATTTACACATATACTTATGCTCCCCCTTAATGCATACACCATACAAAATTTTCAAACACACATACATATTTCTCCCCCTTTAGCATTGATGGAAACACTTAGAAAATTTTACAAAAATACCACTAAGTGTGCATACACAACAAAATATACACATATACTTATCCTCCCCCTTAATGCATACACCATACAAAATTTTCAAAAACACATACATATTTCTACTCCCCCTTTGACATATACAATAATAAAAATTTGAATCAATGTTCAAGCATAAGCAATTTTCATGAATATAACATTGTAGCTCATCTTCATCTGTGACAAAGCATTCTCCCATGATTCCAGTATGTTCTCAGTATACTCAAATGTAGACATCAGTTTTGAATGAAATTCTTCCATTGAGTCCAGTGTGCAGGTTTTAGGGGTTGCTAGGATAGCTTCTGCATTGGAATAGGCTCTCTCAAGTATGTCTACATGTGATGTAAGTAGACTCTTAAGTTCTCTAAGAGATAGGAGTCTCTTTGCCTTCTCATTATCATAAATGTCTAGTTTGTTATGCAAATTATCTATAGATTTGCTAAAGGCAAGTATAGAGTCCCGAAGTGGGACATATGCCTTGCATATCCTTTCCAATTCTTGCTATGTTTCAGTTTGTCTATTAGAAATGTCAGAATAGAAGAAAGTAGCATTGGAGGTAGAGGCAAGATACTTTCCTCCCATTTCAATAGCTTTACTCAACAAACTTTTATTGTGTGATAGAGTCAATTTACCACTATCGATATCCTTTGTCAATTTTTCTCCATATTTCTTCTTGTGATTCTTTTCAACATAGATATGATTGGCTTCTTACAATGACTTGATTTGATCAGATGCATCTACAACTAACTGACCAAGTTCGCTGATAGGTGTAGGAAGATGTGCGGTAGATGTTTCTGGTAGTAAACTAGATAGAATTTCTACTGCAAACTGAATTGTCTCAGCTTCAATCTTTTTCTCTTTCAACCTCTTCTTATGTGTTCTAGATTGCATAACATTAGCAATATTCATCATTTCTGATGCTCTCATATTGTCTACATCAATGGTTCCTGAGATACTTAAAGACTCATCATCATCCTCATCAATCTATTTTTGCTTTGTCGGTTCAGAGGATACGAATTTAATGATTGCTTTCTCAATATTCTTCTATGTTTTCTTTTTAGGTGACTGAGTGACAATATTTCTAGTAAGCTCTGTCTAAGTGACATGAACGACCGGTGGAGTTTGGGGTTTCTCTGGTTGCCCAGTGACCGCTGGATTGTCCACTTTCCGTTGAGTTGTCGGTTGCTCAACTAATTTGATCTGTGGATCTTCAACATTTGGAGGCTCCATATCCGGTGCAGTAACATTTCCAAATATATCATCATCAATTACATGAATAGTGGTGTCATTCTTGACAGGATAGACCATGTCAGCTTGAACTATTTCTTCTTCATCCATTTCTAGCTTGTTAACAGTAGCATCTTCTACATTCTTAGAAGACAACACAAGTTCTTCCATCCTTTTGATGTTAAATGCTATATGGTGGGTCTCTGTCTCAACAATCAACCTCTTTCCACTAAGAAGCTTTAATATTCTTGCTTTGAACATGAATTATGCTTTATAACTTTCCACTAAAGTGCTAATTGCATCTTTTGAGAATTCAGGAAAATATTGTACAAATACTTCATCAATAATTTCTTTTTCAATCTTTACAAATTCTTCCCATTTATTCAAAAGAATTGTGTACAAAGAATTTGAAATAACTTTCTCAATTATATCATGAGGTAATCTACTATAATGACATAATTAAGTGATTACCTATTGCACAACTTCTTCTTTCTCTTCTGCAATGAAAGAATCAAAATACTCTTGAACATTTTCAAATATGTTTCTCCCCAATATCTTCATAGTCCTCTCAAAGTGACTCTCAGTTTGAACTTAGATAAGTCAATAGGTGCAGTTGCCTTAGGCATTTCCTTGACCTTCTTGGATATTCTGCTGGTTGTTTTTGCCTTCTTTGGTTCTTCATCAGAATCCATTCCCTCAGACTCTAGTTGTAAAATTAATTTTCTACCTCTCTTCTTTGTTTCCTTCTTAATATATACTTTGGGTTCTGGTTCCTTTTTGCTTTGGACGCTCTGGGTAACCCTAGTACTCTTCATTGTTGGAGATGCTTCATCAGATTTTTTATTCTTTCCTTTTGCACTTTTAACAGGTGCAGTACTAGTTTTTGCAGGTGCATCTTGGACTGCCACAATGTCCAATTTTGCCTTCTTTTTGTCTTTAGGTGATGCTAATAGGGTATTAGCATAACTAACCAGTAGATCATAGTTTACCTCATAACTCATGTCTTCCATTTCTTCCTCTCTTGGCTCAATTGCTTGCATCGGGCAAAAATCAATGGTAACATTGAATATTATATCATTTTCAAAGTGCTCTACCACTTCTTTTGGTAGTCTCATTCTCATGCTCATTTTCTTTTGGAACTCTTTGAAATATGTATTCATGGTAGCAGGGAAAGTATTCATTACAACCTTGATGTTGTTCTTAATTTGTGTTGAGAATGGTGAGTTCTTCGACCACTCAATGTCTCCAATTCTTGATAGAAAGTTCAGAAAATAAGAGAATAATCCAACCAATAGTTGACCAAACTTGAATTTCAAACTGCTATCCTTTTTGACAAATTGCAAATTCAGAATGAATTGACTCCTGATAGCTTCACAGAGATCATAATTTTCATTATCAACAATCATTCTGTGAGCTATATGAACTGTTGCTGAAGGAACATGGTTAAGTCTACTAGAGCAAAATACTCAGTAGCCTATTACCATTGCTACTAGTTTTACTACAAGGGTCTTTAATGTTGTTGACAGAAAAAGAACACCCATCAGATGTAGAACCGGTTAGGTTGAAGATAGTATCCTTAGAAATTCTTCTCAACTCAGGTACTTCACCGGTTGAGAAATAACCAGTTACATCCTAAATAGTTTCCTTTGTAATTGTGTGAGTCCTTTCTAAATACATGTTTTCACCATGAAATCGACTCAAAATGATTCGGATATGTACTTCTTTGAAATCTTCAAGAAAATAAGCAGCATTATGAAAACCCTTTTAAAAAACCCTAGCATATTTTGTCTTCATCTTTCCATTTTCATCACAAAGTGATTTCAACTGTGTGTAGATGTATAGAGATCCTAGATCCTCTATCTTACAATCAATATAGCTAGATAAATCTCCTTTGATCAAAACACCGCTTGGGACTTGCGACAATGCATTATACGACACAATTTGTTTTGTCTTAACTACTTCCACAGGCTCAGAGGTAATCATTAACCTTTCTACACTCTTTGAAGTCGATGCCATTACAGATATACAAAATTCAAAGTAGAATATTCAAGGAAAATACCTAGATTCGTACACGTTGCCTCGTTTACCGGTTGAAATCCTAAATGAACACTAGTTTGGCTTTGTGCAACCTTGAATTCAGCTTGATTACACAAATCTCAAATTACTTCAGCAATTTGACAACAAAACAATCTTTCTTAGCTCAATAAGCACTCCAGTTTTCTCTCTCGAATGTGTTAGCGTAAAAATAACAAAGTAAAAACATGCTTTTATCCTTTTACCTACTACATTAAATGCTCGCCTGTTAGGGTTGCAAACCCTAATTTTACCACTCAAGAAGTAAACCAGTTGATAATATATCAAGAAAAAGTTATCAAAATTACAAACTCAAAATTTTCTTACCACTCATTCATCACAAGCGGTTCGGAGGTGGATTTACCATTTTAGTTCCCCTTAGCCATATGACAAGGCTTAGTTCACCAGTGTAAGGTTCTCTTCACTAGGTGAAGGAGAAATCTCCCCTGTCGATGAGTCATCATTATTTTTCTTCCAAGTGCGGTTCATTTCCTCTTTAACTTCTTCAACACTTACTTCTCCAAGGTCCTGCATTTCCTCTTCCTATTCTTCTTCTACAATTCATAGCAACATGACCAAAGTTATTATAGATGGTGCAAACAGTATTTGTTACCTTTTCCATCTCAAATGGACTAAACAACTTGCAGTGGTGTCTTTGCCAGTTCATGTTTATCCGGTTGTCAAAATTCCTCATCCAGTTTTCATTAGGTCTTGTATGCATATGTGGTACAGGATTATTAGCTCCATATCTACACTCAACAGATCTATGTCCATACATTCCACAAGTGAAACAATGACCTTCAAATTTATTAGATATAAATCTAGTATTAAAGCTTGTATTCCTGTTAGGTTTGTCTTTGCAGACATTAGCAGTATGAACAGGCTTATGACAAACAAAACAAATAGGTTTATAGGCCTTCTTACCGGTAGGGTTCCTGACCTTAGAAGAAGATTTGTTCTTAGGAATGCAACTCTTGGTACCGAAGGTGTCACCTTTTTCAGATGTGTGAAAACCAAGTCCAGAGATATCACCTTTCATCCTTTGAAACTGAATGTGCTCTTCTAGCAAGATTGAACTTTTGACAAATTTTTACAACTTCTCATTTGTTTCAGTGAGCTGCTTGGTAAGATCTTCATTGTGCTTAGACATATTCTCTCTCAAAGACGATGCTAAATCAAGATCTAACTGCAGATTTTCCTTCTCTTCTCTTTCAAAATTCAAATGCTCAAGCAAGGTAGCATTCTCACGCTTTATCTTGGTAATGTCATGATCTCTTTCCTTGATAAGATCCTTAGCTACTCTTCTAGCTTCCAGTTCTTGACTCATGCGGATAGTAAGACTTTCCAATTCTCTTCTCAGGTTCAATTTCTCACCATTGAGTTTTTCAACCTCCTCAGCCGAAGCATCAATATTGGATTCATCTGAAGAACTACTATCATATATTTCTAATAGTTGTTCAGTAAGCTCTCTCCTTTTGTTTTGAGAAGCTTTCAGTTTGACCCTTAGGGTTTCTATTTCATTTCTACTAGCTTCTAGCTCTCTAGCCATCTCAAGGTAGCTCATATCCCCCATGGTGATTTCAAGACTTCCTTCTAAGCAATTAGGCTTCTCAGAAGTTAGGCTCTGATACCAATTGATGGAATTGAAAAGCACTAGGGGGGGTGAATCAGTGACACCAAAAATAGAACTACTTTAAACACTAACTGGTAAATGAATTTTACAAAGATTTTAAACACAATCCTTGCAATAAAAAATGATATAACAACATTCACAAAAAGTAAAGCATTCACCATAACACAAGTGTTTGTACATGGAAAACCCAAATAGGTAAAAACCACAGTGAGATGGAACTCACAAGTTAACTATCTGCAGTAATAGGTAACTGACCGGTTAAGGTCTACAAAGTGCTCTGCTAGGAGCGAATCTTGTTAGAGATCCCAAAGCTTGATTAGAAGCTTATACCCTATTAAATGTATTACCCTGTTAGGAGTAACCTCAGTGGAGGATTTTTGAATCCAAACTAATGGATCACCGTGTTAAAGGATTTATACATTGAAGCTTGTTAGAGCTTACCCGGTTAGGGGATTTGATTCTGTTGTAATTGTTAGAGAACAACAAGTTTGTTTGATCTGTTCTGAGTAGCACAATACTTGCTTGATCAGATCCTTCTAAAAACATTTAACAATGCTCTTCTGCATACTCTGCAAATTAACTCTTCTTCGCACATAACACTCTTCCACATATATTCTAAATGATTCATTGGGATTTTAATATATAGACCTTAAGTTTCATGTCGGCCTAAGTAAATCAAAACACAATTTCCTAGGGGCAGTGTATCTGGACAAGTGATCATAACTCATCACAAAAATTACTGCCAAAAATTTGTCGATGGCATAACTCATCACGATCTATGGCAACTCATCACAAAAATTACCGAATACTGGTTGGAACAATCAATACCGGTTAGAGTTAACTAATAGACCATTATCCATGAATCTTTTGTCACTATCTCCACTTGATCTCCATCTTGTTCTTCATCTTATCATATCTACAGGTTGTCTCATATGCACATACTGGTTCACACAAAGTACCGGCTAGAGATAACCACTAAGAATACCAGTTGACAGTGTAAACATTCAAAGTTACACTAGTAGTCAATATAATCATGTGTGTGTGAGTGTTTCGTCAATGACAACATATGAAGAATACATTACAATCATCATTATGCCAATAGAAAAATATTCAAAGGTTAGTATGCTAGCAAATTTGCAAGAATTTATAAAAAGGTGAACTCAATAGTTGTTGGAGATGTACATGTAATAGTAGATCATGATAATTCCATTTTAATATTAAAAATATATTACCCATCATCCATCACATCTTTCTTAATAACAAATCCAAAAGTTGTAACTCAATAGAATACACTCAACACTAGAGAGAGTATTTACCTTTAGTATAAGGGACATCAAATTACAAAAATATAATATAATGAAGAGGAAAGTAAGATCACAAAATTTTAACACATTTAGTGCTTCCTTGGCTAGATTTAGAAGGGATCTTGGAGCTTGAGTTAGTTTTCCAAACACACATAAAAAAACTTAGGACTAGGAAAATTATAGAGTAATTTATTCTATGGAAGTATTTTCAAATGAAATTTTCCACATAGGAAGATAAATATTTTATGCAAAGGCATTCACAATTGACCAACATCAAGGATACAATTGTGTGAAGAGGGGAGGCATGCTACACCCTTACTCCTATAGGTGCATAGGGTTATGAATAGTTGTTTCGTGGTTGTCTTAACTCTTAATTAAGTTAACTAACTATTAGTAATGTCTTGTATATGTACTTAATTCATTTGGATTATATATGAGGCATAAGTATGGTATGCATAGGAGTTATATGAACTACTTATTATTATAATATTAGGTATTTTGTTCTTATTCAAGGCCATTGGAGGAATCCATCTCAAAGTGAATAAGTTTTTTCACTAAAGTACTCTTACTAGTTTGGAAATAACTATTGAGGGTTTCATCCCTATTTATGTATGGTAAAAATTAGATGACTATTATCCATTTTAATGGTCTAGCTCACATTGACTAGCATATTTAATATTTCTTAATGTCTAGCCTTAGCCCAACTAGACTTTATTTTCCTTTTTATATTGTTCATTATTATTGGCCTCAAGGGATTTTAGTGTTCTCTTTCTATCACTTATCATTCTCTTTATGATTAGTAAACAATAATATTCTATTATTCAATAAAAAACATTTTGTTAATAACCAAAGAAGATGAGTATTAACATAAAAGCTTTATGATCTAGCTAAACAAAAGAAGATGAATAAAATCACTAATTATGTAATCATATTCATAACTTTGATAAAGAATAACAAGTGCCAACACTTAGTAACAATAAATACATTCATGTCCTTTTGGTTGTCTTCCACACCAAATAATTTCATCCTACCAACATATAGAGAAAAAAAAATGTTTTGTACTAATAATATTCATGGCAACCTCCTTAATTACAAGATATATTTCTCTACTTCTTTTTATATTGAACAAAGCAATTTAAAAATTACAAAATAGAAGCTATGAGAGTAGCTAAGGAAATAGCCAACAGTCTCACTACAAGGGCATCCAAACATATACAAAGTAGACAAAGATTACATAAACTGAAAAATTTTTTTGTATTGGTTGAGTTTATTATCAAACTAGACTTTATAACTTGCTCTTTAATCTACTCCAGCTAATGCTTAATCTTTACATTGTTCTTGGACAATACTTGGACCTGCGAAAAAAGAAAGGCCACATGAAGAAATATATCTAAGTAAAGTATTAGAGTACCATGACATAATGATAGTTGTTAGAAAACATAACTACACATTTGTTGTTAGTAACATTTTACAACTTACCCATACTTCATATCGAAAAATCAAATGCTTGCCATAGTTCAACAAGATCAATAACTCCTAATTTAAATAACAACTAGCCAAGATCTTGTCTTGCATGTTACATGTATCCACATAAGATAAATGTTAATGAACATGTGCATTATGTATAATAACAAAAACTATCAATTACCAAGGTCAACTAATATATAGCATAATTGTTATAAAGAAATAAGAATATTAGAAAGTTTGTAAACATTTTTTTTTTTAGAAAATGATTGTTTATTTAAGTACTTATTAACTCTACAATTCGTGAAAAATATATTATTAATGTGAAGATGCATTTTATTAGTATAGCAAAATAGGACTATGTAAATAAAAAATTCTTACCTTTTACCTTAATTTTGAAAACCATTTATACATCAAAATATTAATATTTTAGAATAAACATAATAATAGTGATGTCATTTAATGATAAAATAGTTTTTAACTAATTTATAAAAAATTGATGGAAGGTTCAAAATGAGGAAGCACTTGGTTTAATTGGTATTTCAATGGTTCCTAATTTGTGTGTTCTAATTGGAAATTGTACAAAAGTGTATGAAGCTTGGGAAATTTTAAAAACAAACTTATGATAGCTCAAATGAATCCCGAAAAATTCAGCTTCAAGATCAACTCGAAGATCTCATGTATACGGATTTTAAAACCATGGATGAATTCTTATTAAAGTTTGATTCTATTAATAGTCAATTCACTGGTTTAGGAGTTACACTAGTTGATTTACGTTTAATTCATTTTATTCTTAAAAAATGTCTTCCTCGTCAATTTCAACAATTTATTATGAATATTCATGCTCAACTTGCTATTCATACTTTAGCTACTCAATTAACTTATGATATTTTTCATAATTTATTACGTCAAGAGGAAGCTAAATTAATTCAATTTGATACTCTTAAAAATAGTGAACATGCTTTTATGTCTAAAAATCATAATAATAATAATAATAATAATTTTAGATCCAATAATAATAATCATAATCATAATAATAATCACAAGTCTTCTAATTATCAATCTCATTCTAAATCCTATCATAACAATTCTCATAATAATTATCATAACAATTTGCACATAAGAGGGAAGTCTTCAATCTGCAGGTTAGCCAGCTTATGAAATCCCCTTCTCTCTCCAAAGTTCTTGGGCAAATATCTGCATTTCGAATCATTCGCCAAAATCAATAGTCGTAAGTTGGGCATCTTTTGGAGTGATGGATAATCAGTGCACTCCTCTAATGAAAGTTCTGTCAGATTTTCCATTCCACATATCCAACTTGGCACAGAGAAACGTACAATTCTAAGTTTTTGAAGACCTTTCATAACTTTCATTTTTTCTGGAAACGCTGGAAGACTGGATTCTTCTCTATCACCCTCCGTTGTAGAAATGGCATTCTCTATTCCCAAAAATCTCATCTTGACCAGACTGTCAAGGATACCATCTTCTACACTTTTCAATGTTCGTGCATCTTTTAATGCGAACCTTATTTCAAGGAGATCAATCAAGTTGCCAACATCTCTAATATTTAAAAATCCATTTTCTTCAGTAGACAGTGTGATTTCACCTGATCTCAGTGTCCTCAGACTCGAGAGCTGTGATATTCCCTTGGGCATACGCCACTCAATAAGCTCTGGGGATTCTTAGCTTTGATTTTAGAAACGGAGGCTTATTAAAAGATGTGGGCTTATCCAGTGCTCGTGAACAGTGAAAAAAAATTTGTACTCCACTCACTTTTTTCCACCACCGACCATTGAAAATATTCGTAATTTTTGTGTGGTATTCATGGCTCAGTAATTAAAGTGTGAGAATTTGAATACAGAATTAAGTATATTTAGTTTGATTATTAATATATATATAAATATTTATTAAGTTTGTCTTAGGAATAGTGAGTATTAAGTTTGTGATTGTATTTTTATTTGAGATGGACAAGCTATTTTTAAAAATCAATGGCTCAAAATTCACAATAAGCAATGCAAGAGCATTGAGAGCATTTGATCTATTGATCTTTTTGTAGTCCTTGTTGTCAGATTTCCGTTAGGTTTCATCATTTCTCCTTGCCTTTTTCATTGTTTCTTTTCTGTCATCATCGACATCTTTAACAAGAAGAGTCAATTTTCTCGTCGTATATACTGCTTCCGCCTTACATCAATCGCTTCTCTTCCGTGCGATGTGTACTATTTCTTTCGTGCGATGTGCTCTATTGTTATTCCGTCACACTCATTTCGTATCTTTCGATCCGGAATGGAGAAGTTGTGGCCAATTCCAGATATCTGTGAATAGGGCAAGTGGGGTGCCTACGGAGCCACTCATCAACATAAGCAACATGAAAGATGTGAGCATGATTAGGCATAATCCTCACCACATCATCATCCACATATTTCGTAAGACATATGGAGCAACAATCCTTCTCAGCCTTGGAACCCCTTTTTTCAAAGTATACCATTTTGGGGTAACTATCCAGGGTTGCCTTTATATCTGTTTTTATTAGCAGCATTGTCCCCGCTTGGACCAAAATAGGAGCTACGGAACAGGGTAGACATCCATCAAAGCATATCGGAAGGGCATATTTTAGTCGGAAATACTCTAGTAGACATGAATGCAAAAATGTGGAAGCATAGACAAGGCATGTGAACGGGCTGAATAGTTTGACAAAATGCCCCAAAGAAATGTGGTCCCATAGAATGCTATGATTGTAGGATATACAGAAAATCCATTTTTAGAAAAATGTTTAGATACTTTCAACCGAATGCAATTAGCAAGTGTAAAGCTTTGCCTACAGGTCCCCAGCTTGTGCAAAAATGGGAGCTTTGGAACAGGGTATGGACATCCATCAATAAACAATAGAGGAATTTTGTCACGTGGTGTACCTAAAATTGCCCTCTCAGACATGTATGCAAAATGTGTAAAGCTTAGACAAGCCAAGTGAACTATGTAAATTTAGGGTTAAATAGAAAGCTTTAAAACTTATTACTATTAGGCTATCACAAATAAGATCATCTTACCTTCTTAATGCTTTGGTAGTCATCCTTACAGATTTCTTATCTCTAATTACATCACTATTTCGTTCTCGGTTATCTATGTAAGAAAATTGTTATCTACCACTTATTAAGCTCTTTAAAATTTTTGAGTTCGATCTAAACCATCTGATCTTTTAAGATGAATTCAAAAGATAGTTTGGGTCATTCATTTTATTATTAGCTGTTCATAACTAACCATTCCTTGTATTATTATTTTTATTTAATTTATTTTCATTATTTTTATTATAGGAGAGCACCCAGTAGTTGTGCACCCTAACTTCGTTCTTCTCAAAATCCTACATGGAAATTTCAAATCACTCTGAATTTTTTACAATGGTTTACTTGGCAAGTCCCCTGCTTATAACTAAGGTTTCAGGGCCAAATCATCAAATATGATGCCACATCAGCATGCTTTTTTCCAAGGTGTCTAAAACAACCCAAAAAAAATGAGACCAATAGGTGAGCAAAAGGGCACCAATACTTGTGCAGCTGATGTGGCATCACATGATTGGTTTCTTTTCACGACAAATGGTATATTTTGTTCAATTATTGGTACTTATCATAAAACTATTGGTGCAATATTGTACAAAATTTGGATACTAAATCAACAAGTATGGGGGTATTAAATCAACAACTTCTATCGCAAGAATTGGAACATGCTCAACTACTGGGTCCTTTCTCCTATTTATTTCTATTTTTTTATTTTCTTAAAATTTTGAATTAAATTTAAAGAAAGATAATTATATACATAATTCGCATTTAAATGTGCATTTGTTAGTTTGTATTTGTACAATTCACTCTTAGTAAAAACGATAGAAGTTATTTTTAGTGATCACATATAAAATTCAAAGCTAAGTTATCATAATTTAGACAAAATGTGTATTCATAAATTAAATATAGATTGATAAATCATGATTCATGCTATATATTTTACCCTTAATTTTATGGAATGATTTTATTGGTCTCAAAAAATTTGAACAATTGAATATAAGTTTTCAACTTTGTCAACCTCTAAGATAAATGCTAGCTATTGAATATCATAATGAGTGATTTGAAGGGGACATGTGAGCAAATGTAAATAAAAAACTCTCTTAACTTTTGGCCTTCTCAATTTATAGAGCATCTAATCATTTCTAAAGAGGTTTGCTATGAATACTATTTATTCCCAAAGATTATAAAAGATTTACTGGATATTGATTAACTTGGTTCTTTTAATTATATGATTCATTTGGTAATTACTTTTGAACTATCCCATAGAATTTAGATTTTAGGTTAACTTATTTAGCCTTCTAATTTCAAAATTCAAGAATGACTATGTCAAATATTTAGATAATTCCAGTACTGATACATGTGATGCTTTAGTTGAACCAATGCAAAAGAACTTGTTACAAAAATCTAGGATGCTTTTCTCCCATTGTCATGAGATTTCTATGAATTTTGAACTTAAACAAATTTCTACTAAAATAAAATACTTTTCCAAAATTCTCTATTGATTTTGTAGTTGCAAGACATTATGAGCGATCACCAACTTCTTTAATCAATAGGAGGTCAAGTTTGTTCCTCTTGATTGTTTCAATGAATTTGTATGTGGACCAATTCTTCTTTACAAATTTTTTTTGCCAACTTGTGAAAGAAGGCTAAAGGAAAGAACCCTCAACTCCAGTGCATCCTAACCATGCGATATTCACCATTTAATAGTGCCAATTTAAGCTAATTTAGTTTTATCTATCATTACCTTAGTTTACTTTAGGTTGGATTATAAATAATGAAAGAGGCTAGTTGATGTGTTAAAAGAGTTGACTCCTCATTAGTATACATTTTTCATAGGGAATTCATAAACCTTTCTTTCACTTTTTCCTCATGAGATGGATGCACTTCCCCAATCTTTCCTACATATTATTTGAGATTTAGAGCATAGGTTTCCATATGATGTGTGGTGTACACAATGTTCCTTAATTGTATCATAATGGGTCTAATATCATTTTTCTCAAATCTCAAAGTAGGATCACTACTATGAATGCCTTGCTTTTTTATCCAAGCATGCTATCAAGCATCTTATAAATCTCTAAAAGGCATTAAGAGTTTATCTTAACATATCTTATGATTTGTGCAATAGGTGATATAAAGGAGAAATCCTAATTGTAGGTGACATAAATGTGAAAGAGTGAATTCTATTAAAAATAAGAAAAAAAAAATTATGAGTCAAAACATTAATAAATTAATTTTTAAAATTAATAATTTCCTATTTTATTATATAAATTTGCAATCATCAACATGATCTTTTGTTTTACATTTATTCCTCTTGTTGTGTGAACCACTAACTATCTACCCAATTTTAATTGACTACTATTAATTGTAGAGGTTCTTCCACCTAAATTTTTCTCTTTGTTATATCTAATTATTATCTTCTATGCTAAGTGTTATCTTCTCTTTACTCTTGCATAGCCTCTCCATTTACTTCTCTTCCACTCAACACTTCACTCAAATCCACATAGTATTTTCATGTCCACTGCTTCTCTTACTCCTACGCACCCTTGTTGTTCACTATTGTTTTCCAATGTTCTTCCAAGATCTTTTAATCTACAATAAATTTTATTCATGAGCCAGAACAATGCTCCTTGCACACTTGGTGCAACCTCAAATGGGAGAATTCCCTTCTTTTTCTTTTCCCTTGTTCACCATGCCTCTTTCCTATTTGTATCCTTGCTTAGCAGTCTTTTGTGGAGGAAACTGTATGTTCTTCTTTCCATGTTGTTGCAGCCCTATTCCCATGTTTTGGTGCTTTACTCGTCTCTTTATCTTCTTACACACCATTTGATCTTCTTTCTTCTCTTTATCAATTTCTAAATCTGCCATGCATTTATGCTCCTCTTTTTGTCCTTTCAACTATCTTCTACTTTGTCTCTTTAATTTCACATGTAGTGTTTTACCTTCAATTCGACATCCATATTGATACAATATTTGCAAAATAGTAAAAATCATTTAAATCCACGATTTTAAATAACATTAGAAAATCTTTACTGGGAAGCATGGAAATTAATAATTTCTATAGATTATGGAATGTCAAGTGAACCCCAAAAATAAAAAACTTACCCTTTTGTAACTCTTCATATTTGAATGGTTAATAATGTTTGGTCCTAATCAAAGGAAAGATAATGTTTGTTCATAATTAGAGGCAATTCTCAGTCTATTCCACTATGTAAAACTCTTTGGACATTTCATGAATATTATTTTAATTTAATTCTCTACATTAAAAAACAATAATATGTTATGTTAAATTTCCAAAACATGCACAAGTTTTTATATAGAATTATTAATCTATCCCTCAACCCTCCATCTCTTTATCTTTGACTCTCCTCTCCATACCCCTCTTTCTCCATCTCTATCAATATCTCCTTGTACCTCTCTCTCTCTCTCTCTCTCTCTCTCTCTCTCTCTCTCTCTCTCTCTCTCTCTCTCTCTCTCTCTCTCTCTCTCTCTCTCTCTCTCTCTCTCTCTCTCTCTCTCTCTCTCTCTTTCTCTCTCTCCCTTTCCCTCTATATCTTACTCTCTTTCTATCCCTATATATTCATTTTCCTCTCTCTCTCTCTCTCTCTCTCTCTCTCTCTCTCTCTCTCTCTCTCTCTCTCTCTCTCTCTCTCTCTCTCTCTCTCTCTCTCCCTTTCCCCCTATATCTTACTCTCTTTCTATCCCTATATATTCATTTTCCCTCTCTCTCTATTGCTAACATAACATGAGTGTGTTGGTAATGAAGTTTGACTTTTTTCAATACAGAGGTTTTGTTTTCATTGTTCGAATCTCTATAAGAAAATGCTCAATTCATTTGAAGCTATCACTTCTCCATTGAGACATTTCTTGCACAAAAAAACATTTTCTAAATCTCCATTGAGACATTTATTGCACAAAAAAATAACATAATCTAAGTGACCTACTTATTGGTCTCATGTACTACATGAATTATGTATGCAAAAAAATAGACCAATTTTTTTCCTAATTGACTTCATGTACTACATAAATGTATGCAAAAAGTAGACCAAATGTTTTCTTAATTGACCTTTTACACCTATTTGGCATACCCATTGCACACCAAGGTGCAATTGCTAGTTTAATCTTTGTAAGAATGATGTAATGTATGTGGAATTAATATGCAATCATGAGCTAGTCATTTTAGTTTGTTGATTTGATTTTTTTTATCTTCTTTTCAAGGATTTTATCTAAAATTACTTGGGGTATCTAATGCTCTTTAAATGTATCTTAAGAGATTGACATTGAGTTAACAGAAGATTTTATCTCGATTATTTTGTAAAATTTAAAGAAAAATAAAAAACAATAATCTTCGATCATGTAACCACTTCTAGAGTGATTATGTAATGCTAGATTCCTTTTAAATTACCAGTAGAACTATGTAGATGTGAATGATATATATGTATTATTTGTTTGATTTCCATATCCTTAAATACAAGGATATAGCAACATATCACAAATTTTTGTGTTTAGATGATTCTATATTTGAATTTGATTAATCATGGATCAAAATAGGTTAAGTATTTATATTGACCTGATAATATATAATCAAAATTCTATGTTAACTCTATGCAAAAATTCTAAATGTCTAGAACCAATTCACAATAAAGAGTTATTCACATCTATCTTGTTCATCTCTACTCTTTATTTTACTTGAACATCTTAGAATACATCTTCAAATCTTTAATATAAAATGATTGATCAATATGGTGGTTCTCTAAAATAATTTAAAGGATTATCATTGAGTTACATAGAAATTTTACATAGATCAATCCATAAAATTTAAAATTATTAAAATCAATGATCTTTGTTTGTGCAAATACCTCTGAAATGATTAAATGGAGTTAAAAAATAACAACTATTTAAAAATTTATAACTAATTTTTAGAGAAAAATAATTAGAGATTGGCAACTTGAAGATCCTATTAGTATAATTAATCTAAATATAGATGTACTCATCATAATTAATGTATAACACAATTTTTAAAGTAGTAAAATGTGGAAAATTTTCACAACATATTTTTTGGTATCATAGCCAATGTTTTTAGAATTGAAAAATGTTCAAATTTAAAATTTAAAAATTTAGGGATCAATTCCACATTCATATATCTAACTCAAGTGTTAGTCTTATGATGTGATAATGACCTAAGCATAAAGAATGGATGGAATAAAAAACCATGGCTAGTCCATAGGGATGTCTTAAATGGAAAAAGTTGAAATATGTCATTTAAATAAAAGTCATTATTATAAGGGATAAAATAATGTCTAAAATAAGAGGGGGCTTGATATTATATTAGTAAGGTTAGTGTTAGTTTTAATGTTAGATTGGGGTTCAATAAGAGTTAGGGTTCAATTAGGGTTAGTTAATTTTTTTTAGCAAAGAATCTTATACATAAGAATGTTTAAGTACTTTTTGAGAGAGAGAGAGAGATGAATTGCAAAGAGAGAGATGAATTGCAAAGAGAAAGGAAACAACAATGCCATATATATATCAACAATTAAAATGAATACTATAAATGATCTGAAAAGAACCTATTATTGGCAAAAAATAAATACAAGTAATATCAGGCACATCTTAAAATTTCTAGATCTTACATATTAAAAAGAACGTTTACATTCCTTTTGGCTAGCCTTAAACCACACACACTAAGAAACATATTAAGTCTATAGAATGTATGTCAACTCCTAGTGTTTAACATTTTTAAGCCTAGAAATTAAAGCTTAGTGTGTGTCATTTAAGCCAACTCGAAAAGGAAAGGACAAATTAATATGTATGCCCTTTACATGTATATTATGATTCTTAAATTATCAATGATGTTTCATCTTAATACCATTCTTGCCATTTTCATCACGATATACAAATATTCATAAAAAATGATTCTCTTAATATTTAGAATATTTATATTTGTCTAATTATAAATTTTACTAATTGTGGGTAATCAACCTTTAACAAATCACATATAACATGTTGCGATAATACTTGAACACATTATACGTGGATTATAAAGAGGAAAAGTAAGTTAAAAAGTTTTTGCACCATATTCCAATGATATGCGGGCCTCCCATTCACGAGATGTTATGAGTGACATGAAAAAGAAAGATACATTATTCAATAAGCATTATTAATTTAGGCTAATTATGTATTGAGTTCGAGTTAATTTGAATGTTAAGTTTGATAATTAAAATGTTGGAGAATTGCAATACGGAATTAAGTATATTTAGTTTTCTTAATGGATAGATTGGTGAAAATTTAGATTAAGCTTTGAGGTTAGGAGTAGTGAAGGGGATCTAGTGCTATTTAATTATATCTTAAGAGATTCATATTGATTAATGATATCAGATTTCCACAATCCATGTCAATAATTAGTAATATGTTTCTGAATTTAATTGTGTCAAAGATTTTTTGCATCAACGTTTTGAATCACACTCTGTGAGAGAGCAAAAGGAGAAAACGATGGATCATGGAGTGTGATCCGAAACGTTGATGCAAAAAATCGTTGACACAATCAAATCCAGAAACATATTACTAATTAAAAATTGATATTGAGTTAAAAAAACTTTTTATTTCAATTATTTTGTAAAATTAAAAATAAAATAAAAAACAATAATCTTCAATCATGTAACAACTTCTAGAATGATCATGTAATGCTAGATCCCTTTTAAAGCACCAATTGAACTATGGAGATGTGAATGATATATGTGTACTATTTGCTTGATTTCTATATCCTTAAATACAAGGACATAGTTGTGATAATACTTGAACACATTATACGTGGAGGAAAAAAGAGGAAAATAAAGTTAAAATGTTTTGCACCATATTCCAACGTTAGTCGGGCCTCCCATTCACGTGATGTTCTGCTATTCTAAGCCTAAGCAACACAAAATGAAAGCAAAGTTTGTGGAGTGAGTGTGAGAAAATTTCTTCCACCTTATCCAGTAGAAACACCCAAAGAATGCGATGCGTGTGGACTGGATAATTTGTACTGTGCTAACTCTTTTCCACCACCAACCATTGAAAATATTGTGTGGTATTCCTGGCTGAATAGTCCTCTGTGACAGTAAGTTTTGAAGGTGATATCTAAACGGTGACAAATGACTCTAAAGTGGTACTCTTAAAAATATCTATATATGAAAAAGAGAGGGTAAAATATGCATTATTAATTTAAGTTAATTATGTATTAAGTTAGAGTTAATATCAATGTTGAGTTTAATAATTAAAATGTATGAAAATTTGAGTATAGAGTTGAGTATATTTAGTTTACTTGTTAATACATATATAAAGATTGATGAAGCTTTAGACTTATTAAGTTTACGGGCTAGCAATAAAGAGTATTAGGTTGGTGATTGTTTTAAATCTTTATAAGAATGAAGTAATGTTTGTGGAATGAATTTGTAATTATGAATTAGTCATTGTATCTTGTTGATTTGATCTCTTTTATCTTCTTTTCTAGGATTTATGAAAATAGGGTACCTTGTCGGGTTTTTTCCAGCTTATCCATGAAGGTTCTCATTGTAGTAGCATAGTTCTTCACAATTTTGTGACTTTGCTTTATGATGGAGTTCATAGTTTCCTGGATTTTGCCAAATTCCCCTTCCAAATGCTTTATCTTTTTCTCGTTTTCCTTCTTCATCTTATCCATGAGCTCGACTATTCTTTGAAGGCACTCGGCCATCGACATCTTCTCTTCCTTGGTCCTCAAAACCTGAGCAACATTCTAAGGCACCCCTTTAACTTTCATTTCATCCAACTTACTAGAGACAAAGTTGTTCTTTATGTTGAGGTCCTTTATCTCATGAAAAATACACTTAATAATCCTGAACTATTCAACTGCCCCATTCCATACTATTACCAATATGTCAAATCAAAATTTTAATGTTGACTCTATGCAAGAAGTTAAATATCTAGAACCAATTCACCATAAAGAATTATTCACATCTATCTTGTTGATCACTACTCTTTAGTTTCCTAATCATCTTAGAATACTTCGTTAATTTTTTAATCTAAAATGCTTGCACAATATGGTGGTTCTCTAAAATAATTTAAAAGATTATCAATGAGTCATATAGAACATTCACATAGATCAATCCCTAGAATTTAAAATTATTGAAATCAATGACCTTTGTTCATGCAAATGCCTCAACAATGATTGTATGTAGATATTTTTTATTAGAGCATAGATTATAGTGTGTAAATTTGAATGACACGTGTGAATTATTTATTTGATTCCCATATGATTATATTTAATATATTAAATTCCTTTAAATACATAACATATAATACATACAAACTTGTGTTAGTAGGTTGTAAGTTGCAAGGGTAAACGTGGGAAGTATCTTCCTAATTAAGCCCTAATGAATTCTTATGAAACACCAAGAATTTTTGAAGGGTTTTTGTGTCTATAATGTAATATGCAATAATAAAAAATAGCAACTATTTAAAATTTAATAACCGTTCTACAGTTGAAGGATGAAGGAGAAGGAATCGAGCATGAATTTTTAGAGAAACATAATTAGAGATTGACGACTTGAAGATTCAGTAGTATAATTAATCCAAATTTAGATGTAATCATCATAATTAATCTATAACACAATTATTAAAATAGTAAAATAAGAAAAATTTTCATAGCATTTTTTTTGGTAGCATATCTAGGGTCTTTAGAGTTTCAAAATGTCCAAATTTAAAAAATGAAAATTTAGGGATCACTTCCACATTCATAGATAATTTGTGTTAATCTCTTGATGTGGAAATGATCTAAGATAATGAATGATGCAATAAAAAACCAAAATGTAGTCCATAAGGATGTCCTTGATGGAAATTGGTAGGGATCATGTTATTTTTCAACTTCCATAGTAGAATATGTCATTATTCTAAGGACAAACAATTTTTTTGAAATAATAGGAAAAATTTTAAGTTCTACATCTTTGACTATTAAATTAGTATATTACTTGAAAAACGAAGACATAACTTTCATTATCATTGATATATTTTGGTGAGGAAAGATGGTAATAGTAAGAGTGGATTTTATTTTCATTTTTTATTTATTTATAGGAAGCCTATAAATTATATTCCTTAGATTTATTTCCATTAATAATTGAAAATGAAAAAGACTTATTCAAACTTGTTTATATCATCTTGCCTACTAAATTTTTTATTACATAATTTTCCAGTATTAAGGGGTTGATTTAGATCTATTAATGGTGTCTTCGTAGGTTCTGATCATATGTGTCACTTAAAATTTTTAATTATGTGAACTTTTATCTTCTTTATCAACTCTATATATTAAAACCCATTTATTCGTGTATTAAAAATGGTAAAAACAGTGTTCTAAGTTGCGATTTATAGATCATCTTAAAAATTCAAGTTATAAAGATTTATTTCCTTATGAATTAAAATAATTAATTAAGTTTGTGTGATGATAGTTAAAGATTTAATTATTGTAGCGTCATAAAATTGCGACCTTGCAATTTTCAACCACATTTGGGTCTTCACATTTGCGAAATGAATCCCCAAGCCTGATTGGAGACCCAAGACATGCTCACATTGTCCGAAGCTTGCAACTCCTTGCATCCTGCACTCTCCTCTATTGTTTCCTTTCCTAAATTAGGGAAGGACAGGGGCGTGGCGCCCCTATCCTTGCCCTATTTTGGGCCCCTTCTACATTTATCTTTCACTGGGCTTTACATTTTGGAAGCAGGAAAAGTTTCCCTATGTCGGCCTATGATGAAAAATAAGTCCAATAACCCTAATGAACAAATATATAAGATGCTTTTACCCTCCCATTTTCATAAGTGTTAATTCAATTGATCAAGCATCCAAGCATTCAAGCATTCAAGCATTCAAGCATTCATTTCAAGCATTGAGCATCTCAAGTCTCCTTTCAAGGCTAGGTGTTGCATTCAAGACAAGGATTCAATCATTGAAGAGGAGATCTCTTTCATCATTCAATTCCACACAAGAAATTCTATCTAAATTTCAATTACATCCTTCCTTGAGGTGAATTCTATTTCACTCTTTCATTTACATTTACTTGCAAGTACTATTTTTCATCATTTGGTTAATTCCAAAACTGGGGTTTGACCTGAAGGCAAATCCCCAATCCCAACCCATTTTTCTATCTTTTCTATGTGTAGGTTGCAGATGCGCAGCTATATTTGCAGATTTGGACTTCATTTTCAGAGGCAAAAAAACCCTTTTTGTTGCGCGGATTTTTCAGAGGACTATGTGCACTTTTAACATGGTCTTGACAACTTTTGCTCAAATTTGCAAGGGAGCTTCGTCTCGACATTTTACTACAAATTCCAAGTGCACAACTTCATCCTACATTTCTATCTCAAATTACAACCATTTGTTTGTCATATTTATACTAGTCTTAAATCACAATATTAAACCTATTACATTCTAAAAGAGGGGTTACTTTCACTTTCCAAATTTATTATCAATTCACTTAGTATTCAATCTCTTCCTATTGAGATTGGATCTAGTGAATTCTCCCCCCTCTTTTAAATGTAATGTGCTTGAAAAGGTTAAGGAGAATATTTTGTGAAACTTTCATTCCTTCTATTGAGGAGAGAAAAGCTTTCCTCTTGATTTCTCCATCCCCCCTTTTTACAAAATTAAGTGGTTAGTTGTCAAAACCCTAATTTTAAAAAATTAACTTGAACTTGTGCAAAAATTGAATTCACATTTGATTTTCATATTTAGGACTATTTTCAGATTTGTCTTCTTGTTTAAAATTCAAATTTTCTATTTCCCTCCTTTTTCCAAAATTCAAAATTTTAAAATTCAGCGGTTAGGTCCTAAAACCCTAATTTTCAAAATTAATTGGATTTTTTGAAAATTGAAATCAATTTCAATATGTATACACCTAAAATGGTCTGAAGATATTTAATTAAATACAAAGTTATTTGATTAATTCCCCTTCCCAATTAATTGAATTCACAAGAAATTTAATTAATTTTCTCTATTCATCTACTAGTAAATAAATCTAATTGATTTATTTATATAGTTCATCTCATATCCCCCTTGGATTAATTAATTCTAAATTAATTAATGTCACCCCATATTAATCAATTCCTCTAATCCCTAATTAAGATTAACAAACTCAAGTTTGTTGAGATTAATTACCATTTTTCAATTATTTGAATTTCAAAATTCAAATGAGCACATGACTCCTAACTTTTAACCACCTGACCTAACCATCCCCTAACCTAACCCATTCCACCTAATCCTGGGTCTAACTAACCCTATCCTATCTTGCACATCCGAACCTCCTATGGTGTAGATATTCTCCCCTTGAGACACATGGCACTTTTGCCACATGTCTCCTCCCTTGGACACTTGCCCTTTCATGAGCAAGGCTCTTTGACACTTGTCACTACAAAAATGACAAGTGTCGCTCCCTCCAACCTCTTCTCCAAATTCCTCAATCTTAACCCTTGATATCTTCAAATCAAATATGGACCGTTGATTCCTGCCACCTCAGCTTTGGCCTTGGAATTCCTATAAATATCCCCCATTTTGGAGCAATAAGGATCCCATCTCATATCAATTTAGGCATCATTACTATAGGCAATTTGCATTTCAATTATCTAGTAATTAGATTTTGGATTAATCATAGCATGTTAATCTAGTTTCTTGCATCATGCATTTCATATCATCTCGATAGTCAATCATGATCAAATAGCTACTCAACTCTTGAGTTGCCACTTTGGAGGTCATTGCTCCGCTGAGAGCCCATCAATCCAACACCTTCAAGGTCCTCAAGAATAGAGGAAAATGGGACATTTCAAGGAAGGCTTATGGTTTGCATTTCTGATTTAGTTTTCAATTAAGCTTTTCAATTACATTTTATTGTCTCGTTATATTTGTATGCCTTCTATATACCACATTTTTAGCATCACACAATAAATTTCAGTTTTCTAAACATTATTCAAGGTGGCCTTATCAATTAGGTTTGACTTTTTTCAAATTTACCTTTCAATTTCTTATCTTTTTCAAAAACCTAATAGGGTTCTATTTTCACATTCAAACCTCAATTTCACTTATCTAATCTTCGTAAAATCGACCAATTTTTTGGGGTTAGCTTTAAAATCATCGTAACTTTCATCCCTAAAAAATTTCCAAAAAAAATTGGGAGGACCATGTGCACTTTCAGCACTGTCCATGGCTTTTTTCTTGAAGTTTTGGGAGACTATTATGACTGTATTTAATTGCTTAAATCCAAAAAATTGGCTTATTTTCTTGAATTTCTATCTATCTAAAATAAAAAATACTTCCCAATTTCAACATCACAACTTTCAAGGAAAAATTTGAAATTAAGTGGTTAATTATAATCTGCCCTAATTTTAAAAATTCAAATTTTGACAAATTTAATTTTGAACTTGAGTGGTATCCCATTGACCCAAATTTTAAAATTTCAATTTCCTTTTCTCATAATTTTTCTTAGAAAATTATGTCATTCCTTCTTTCAACAAAGTTCAAGTTGTATAATCATAAATTTCTTGAATTTTGCATTATTCAATTTTGCAAACTTTGTTCTGAACATTCAAATTCCAAATTCAAATCTTCCCTCTAGTGCATGAGTTTTACCACTATTAGTCCTACCTACACTATCCCTGTTAGACGAAGCATTAGAATTAAGGCTTCCTAAGGTTTAGTTACTGAGGAGATGGAGCCTAATCTGGGTGACTTTTTCAATGAGGATAATGCTAATTCTTCCCATCCTAATAACATCCCTATTTACCCAATTGATGATTCCAATGATGAAGAAGAAGCCTTGACTAGAGTTTCCATAGATAAACTTTCAAAATCGGATAATCAATTTGACAACTTTCAACAATGGATGTCCCAAGAGTACCCTAACAGTTAAGCTCTTCCATTAATTGAAGGCCTAAATCACATCATTCAAAGTGATAAGAATGGAATTGATATATTGTGTGGCATTTCTCATATTGTTGATTCTAATGTCATGCAGATACAGAGTTGTGCTGAGAACTTAGGTTATTCACAACCTTCTACACAAATCAATCATTCTCTTCCTTTGACCACTCTGATGGCTAGTGTTGCTACTTTTACTTCAAACATTATGGCTACATCAACTCAAAATGTCATACCTACAACCATTAGTCATGGTGGAAATCCCTCTTCCTCAATCAATCCTTCATCCTTACCTATTCCTTCAATAAGTATTCCCCTTGTCTCTCAACCAATAAATATGACGCAAGTCGGAAATTCATCTAATCATTCTATTCCTCCTTTTAGTGTCCCTTTTCTTACTCAATCATCTCCTATGCCTACTTACCATAGTGTTCCTCCACCTTATTCTCAATCAATGCCTTCTTTCAACAACATCACACCACCTTCTCAATCAAACATGTTTAACATAAATTCTTCAACCAAAGCAACCATTAATAACCTTGCTTAAACTGTGTCATCATTGCAACAACAAATTGCTTCTATGAGTCAGTCTAAGTTTAGTGTGCCCACATTTGACATTCCGAGTCCACTTTCTCTTGATATTATTAGAGTTTTCCCTCCTAAACATGTTGAAGTCCCTCAATTACAACTCTATAATGGAAAAGGCGATCCTTTAACACATTTCAAGACATTTCAAACCTTGTGTACTGACTTTGCTTATGATCAAAGATTGCTTGCAAAAGTGTTTACTATAACATTGAGAGATAAGGCTTTACAATGGTATTTCTCTTTGCCTTCCTATTCTATTACTTCTTTTCAACAATTAGCAAATGCTTTTATTCAACAATTTCAAAACAACATAGGTCCTAAAATCACTTTAACTAATTTAATGCATTGTAAACAAGGTGTTAAAGAAAAAGTGATTGATTTCATTGGTAGATATAAGCATTTGTGTTCTCAAATTTCTTTTCCAGTGCCTGAAAATGAAATTCAAAGAATTTTTATTTTGAATTTGCAAAAAGATATTAGAGACAAACTTCTCCTTTCTGAGTTTACTTCCTTTCCACAGTTGTGCGCAACACGTCACAATTATCAACTGATTGTGAGTCAACTACAGCAATCCACTCCTATGGCTTCGAGTGATAAGGGTGACAGTGCTCAACAACCATTTGTGAAGTTCAAACCAAGCAAAGGATTCATCAAATTCAATGACAACATCAACAACAACAATGTGAATGTTACAACAAGTGTGCCTCCTATTTCTAATTTTTTCAAAAGAGAAAGATAATTTACTCCTTTGAATGAATCTTTACATAGCATTATGTCTCAGTTGTTACAAATAAATTTTATCAAACTTCCTCCAATAAAACCAGTTGACCCTTCTAAGGCAGCCTCACCTTACTTTGATAATAATTCTTTTTGTCAATTTCATCGTCAACGAGGTCATGACACTGAGAAATATTTTTCATTGAAAAGTAAGATTCAAGATTTGTTAGATAATAATAGTATATCTGTGGCAGGTGTGAATGATAAAGGAAACAAATCAGTAGCTCCTCCTAATCAAAATCTTAAGATTTTTACTGATCCTTTACCTTCTCATACCTCTAATGTGATTGAGACTGAACATACCTCTTTCTCTCCTTCTGATGTGACTACTATAGTTCAAAACTTGGTGAATATGGTAGAGAAACAAAGAAAACGTAAGGACTTATGTATCACATTTGACCCTAGTGAGACCATTAGAGCACCTGATGGGCCCTTATACATAGTTGTGAAGATTCAGGACATGCCTTGTTGTGGTGTGCTTATTGATCCTTCTTGCATGGTTAATGTCATCATTGAGGAGTATCTTTTCACTTTACATTTGCATAAACCAATTTATGATGATACAAATGTGGTTGTTAAGTTATTCGATAGATTCTCTTGTCCTACCATTGGTTCTATTATACTTCCTATTGAGGTTCACACTAAATCTATGGATATCAACTTTGTTATCATTCCTTCCTTTGAAAATTTTCATGCGAAGTTGGGCTACCCTTGGCTATCTTCCATGAAGGCTATTGCTTCTCCAATTCATAAGTGTTTTAAATTTCCCCACAATGGAGAAATCATAACTGTCAACCATAGCTTATTTCGACCAGCCACAAGAAGCCCAGGTGTTCCTATTGATTTATTTTGGCCTAAACAATTCCAATCTCTTCCACCAAGAAGCGATACTCTCTTTCAATCTTATAAAAAGTGGAAGAAAGATATGATCCTATCCTTGAGCCAACCTAGAACTCCACCAATTGATACTCCCATTCTTCTTGAAGATGATGTTCTTCCCTTGATGGATAGAACTAATCCTCCTCCTAAGGAAGATTCTCAACCTATTCCTATGGATGAGACTATACCTTCTCCTAGGAAGAACAACAATATTCCTCCTAAGGTTAGACCTGTACCTCCTCCTCATGATAAAATTGGTCGCCTTCCTACACCAAACATTCCTCCTTTATATGGCACAGTTCCACCTCCTTGCTCTTATAGAGAAAAGAGACATGCCTCTCCTCTTGTCCAACCTAAAAGACCTCAACCTAAACCTCTAACTACTAGAGATGAGAATATTACTCCTTCAACATATATTCCTCCTCCTTCTCAGTCTTCAGCTAAGACTCGACGGAATCATTATGCGAGAGAACACTGATGAAAACGTCATGTTCGAGCGCATGAAGATGTTCCACAAAACATTCAATCTCCCAAAACTCCAACAGTTGACATGATTCCCTTATCTCCTAAGCAGTATATTGAGCCTACATCTCCAAATCATAAGTTGCAAAAAATGTGTGATGGTTTTACTCCTATTCGTGTTCGTGCTCCTCTTTCTATAAATCTTGATGACAAAATAGGTGAAAATGTTATTCATGATGGCAATACACCTCCTAATGCTTTTGATAGTGACTATGAATATGTTGATGTGGACAAATATTTATCTGCAAAATTTTCAAAAGCCTTAATCCTAGCTCCTAGAAATGAACAAAGTGACTTAGCACATGAGCATAGTCCTTGTTTGGCTCTTGTGATATCTCTATGAGTTGTGCTCGATGTCGCTCCTCTGGCATGTTTCTCGCCTTCCCAAAATAGCGATCAACAAGATCGAGAGGTGGATGACGTGCTAGATTCTATGTTCCCTAGTAATGTCTACTTGAGGACGATGCAAAGCATTGAGTTCTCTTTTTGTCTCTTTCATGTTGACTCAAAAGACACCTTCTATTCCCTTACTTCTAAGGTAGTTTCATTTCTTTGGAGAATGATGACTATTCTATGCACATATAAAAATGATATACATGAGTTATCATACAACATATTGACCTTGAGGAAAGTGAAACTACCTCATGCTTTGTGTTTTGTATTTATTATCCTTGGATTTATTTCTCGATCAAGGGCTAAATCCTAGTGATAGCGTGCCCTCTCTTTCTCTCTTGGGTGTATCCTACCTTAAAACAATCACTCGTGATAAGGCATGCACAATCTCTTTAACGTGGGGGCATACACTCCACTCATATTTTCCTTCTTGATACTCAAAGTTACTTAGTGAACTTGGCTTTGCTTTGTAATTTTTGGTATCCTTTCTTTTCATGACTCATTGTTAGGGGAACCTTGCTACTTGTAGTCATGGTTCTCTCTCTTAATCTTCCCTTTTACTTTGCTAATCGATGTCATAAGTTCCTAAGTCCACTAAGGGCTTCGTGTATCTTTCCTCTTTGATGTGGTGAAAGTCTTTCAATCTTTTTTCCTTGTACATTACTAGTAGTATTGGTGTATGCTTATACTCCTGCTAAAGTGGGGGCTAAATGTAGTGTCATAAAATTGCGACCTTGGAATTTTCAACCACATTTGGGTCTTCACATTGGTGAAACGAATCCCCAAGCATGATTGGAGACCTAAAACATGCTCACACTGCCCAAAGCTTGCATCTCCTCGCATCTCACACTCTCCTATGTTGCTTCCTATCCTGAATTAGGGTAGGAGAAGGGCGTGGCATCCATGTCCTTGCCCTATTTTGGGCCCTCTTTGCGTTTATCCTTCATTGGGCTTTGCATTTTGGAAGCGGGAAAAGTTTCCCTATGTTAGCATATGACAAAAAAGCAATCCAATAACCCTAATTGATGAATATATAAGATGCTTTTACCCTCCCATTTGCATAAGTGAGAATTCAATTGATTGAGCATCCAAGCATTCAAGCATTCCTTTCAAGCATTAAGCATGTCAAGTCTCCTTTCAAGGCTAGGTGTTGCATTTAAGACAAGGATTCAACCATTGAAGAGGAGATCTCTTTCGTCATTCAATTCCACACAAGCAATTCTATCTACATTTGAATTGCATCCTCCCTTGAGGTGAACTCTATTTCAGTCTTTCATTTACATTTACTTGCAAGTACTATTTTGCATCATTTGGTTAATTCCAAAACTAAGGTTTGACCTGAAGGTAAACCTCCAATCCCAACCCCTTTTCCTCTCTTTTCTATGTGTCGGTTTCAGGTGCGTAGCTGTATTTGAAGATTTGGACTTCATTTTCAGAGGCAGAAAAACCCTTTTCGACGCACGTATTTTTCGGAGGACAGTGTGCACTTTCAACATGGTCCCGACAACTTTCGCTCAAATTTGTAGGGAGCTTCATCTTGACATTTTAGTGCCAATTCCTTGTGCATGACTTCATCCCGCATTTTTATCTCAAGTTACAACCATTTCTTTGTCATATTTACACTTGGCCTTAAATCACATAATTAAACTTATTACATTCTAAAAGAGGGGTTACTTTCACTTTCCAAATTCATTATCAATTCATTTAGCATTCAATCTCTTCCTATTGAGATTGGATCTAGTGAATTCTCCCCCTACTTTTAAATATAATATGTGTGAAAAGGTTAAGGAGAATCTTTTGTGAAACTTTCATTCCTTCTCTTGAGGAGAGAAAAGCTTTCCTCTTGATTTCTCCATCCCTCTTTTTCACAACCATTACAATTATATTTATTCTAATATTATGTTAGCATTGAAATGGTGAATGACATATAGGGAATAACTCATTTTATTGGACTTTATAATTAAAACTTGAGTCTTTTTTTTTTTTTTTTTTAATTGAAGTTATCCACAAATTACTTTTTGCTATTGGATATGGGAGGATGGGGCATGCTCCCAGCCTCATCGCTTTTCAAGATGTCGAAGTCATGCACTCAACAAGACTTGATGCTTGGCGGGCTCATTAAGAACCATTCAACTTCACCAACAAGATCAAGGTCCCATTGACAAAGTGATAAGTTTTGAATTCAATAATTATTATTTTAGATTTGATTGTTGCTGAAGATTGACTTATAGAATTATTATTTGATTATTTGAGTGAACATAAATTTTTTGTAGATGTTGGATAAATAATTACCTTATTGAAAATATAATTTTTAGTAATTCATTTGTAGACTATCATATTTTAAACTAATGAAAGTTTGATTTGGAATAGGATGGAATATGAATTAATAAGATAAAATCATAGAAGCTAATCAAATATTCACCATTCATACATTACTTTGAAAATGGTTGTATATCAAGATAAGAAGCACTCACATTGTATGTTTATATAATTGTCATCTTTTCAATCATTTAGAATTCCGTGCTAGATAAAATTTCCTAAAACCTTTTCAACTAAGACCATTTTGTATATATTTTTCTATCTTGAGACTTCATTAGTTCTTAGCGTGCATGGAACAATAGGGAAGGAGTAGATTTTAATAGGTGATTAAAATGGTTTTAAATTTCCAATCATAAATCAACTTTCATTTTATTAGTATAGACTCTAAAGATTAGAGATTCAAGAAGCTTAGAAATTAACTGAACATTAATTTGGTAATTTATTATTGGCTTTACAGAATGCAGTAGAACCTTTTATTCTCACAATGCAAGAAAACACGTGAATTTCGAAGTTTGGAGTTAATGCAATCTGTAACTCTGCGGTGCTAAGTATTTGCAAAATAATTTTATAATACTTTCGCTGAGAGGTGATCTACAATGAGATCAATATTGTCCATAAAAACAAAATGCATTTAAAAGAAATTTGACTTGTTTTTGATAATAAGAGCAGCCAAAAATGAGGGGGCTGACCCATAGGTACAATTTAAGAGAACAATGGTAGGACCATCGTCCGTATAGAATCAGCAAAGAAGCAGCCTTTTACCTCTATCAAAAACAAAAACCACACTACAAGAGTTTATCAGCGAAAAAATACCAGTCATAGTATAATTCATATGCTATGCAGGGCTATAAGCAACAAAATATAAACATAAGCCTAAACTGGGCTTATCGGACCAATAACTACACAACATAGACAAAAAACTCCTCCACATGTAGAATATTAATTCTTTTTCCCTCAGCTCTTTTTAGGGAGCAGCTTTCTAGCCCATTCCTTAGTGAGGAACTTGAACAGGCCTTTGAAATCATCATCCTCCTTGCCTTTCCCTTTAGCCGTGCTATCCTGCAAAAAGCACAGTGTAGTAGCCGAGAATCTCATGACATTCAACGCAAACTTGGACACGTCGTGCATCTTGGACTCTGAGGCCTCCAGTCTACTGGTTGACTTGTTGACTTGTACAACACTCAGAATATATTCTTGTTAATATATGATATGTGGTTGTGAGGGGCACCAACATACATGCTCGTATAAAGCATGTGTATTCTTCATGAAATTGGTGGTGTAGGACCTGGATTGGGATATATATTGAAAATATAATGTGATCTATATTGAAATAAGTATTTTCGGTGTGGATGAAGCCATGTGGATTGTTCGAGCTTGCTATTGGAGTTGGACAAGTGATAAAGACACCCATTTCTGTGCATAAAGATTTATATTTGCAGAGTATTCTTGATCCGCTGGAGCAACTATATATAATTCAAAGTAATCTACATTATCAAAGATTTTTTTAATTTCAAATTAACTTTTCCTACAAATATTATTGAGGTGGCTTTCATTTATTTTATCTCTTATATTATCAAGTGATTTCTCTCAGAAATCTCTAAATAGCAGTAGCATGTTACAACTTTAATGTGAATTTTACTTTATTCTTGTTTTTTAAAATAAAACAAGTGAAAACTTTTATTTAATTTTTCTATATTTAATCCCTACAAATAGTAGGGTGAAGACAACCACTAAATAGTTGCTTGGGATTATAATATTACATGTAATCTTATTTAAACTTCTATGTTCTCCTATCTCCCACATAATAACATACCAAATTTTAGACAAAAGAAATTGCATATTGTATTATCATGTATTTTTCATAAAATGATTAATTAAAATAAATCATTGAATTTTACTTAGGGGTAGGGATAAGTTTGGGATTGAAATAAGATTAGAGTTAGATCTAATTAGAATTAAGGTTACAATTCAATCAGGTTAATAGTGAGGGTTATGTTTCAATTAGTGAAAGAGTTGGAATTTAATAAGTTATAGGGTTCCATGAATTTAATAAGGTATAAGGTTCAAGTAGGGTAGGGTTAGGTTTCATTTAGGATTAGGGTTAAGGTTTATAAATGATTAGGATTTAAGTATGCTAAACATAAATGATTTTCTAATTCAAATAAAAGTTATTATATTAATATCAGTTATGTTTAATTTAACAAAACTTGAAATCAATTTTAAAGTTAATTAAGTTAAGCTAATTTATTATTAAATAGTTACTTTTATTAAAATATGATTGATTTTAAATTAGGCTTAGGGATACGTTTGGGGTTGAAATAAGATTAGGGTTAGGTTCAATTGCTAGGTTATTGTTACAATTTAATTAGGTTAATGGTGATAGTTATGTTTCAATTAGGGACAATTAGAGTTGTGATTCAATTATAGTCAAGTTTTATTCAAGATTAGGGTTAAGGTTTACAAATTATTAGGATTAAAATCTAGAAATAGTTTAATTAAGATTACAATTTTGGTTCAATAAGAGTTAGAGTTAGGGTTTTAATAATAAGAGCTAGGGATAAAGTTCAATAAGGGTAAATATTTATATGTAGGTTTAGGGTTAGAGATAGGGCTAGGATACTTCAATATGTTAGGGTTGGTAATCAAATATGGTTAGGGTTAGGGTTTGGGTTAGAATTCAATTATTGGAAAGGTAAGGGTTAGGGCTCATATAGAAGGGTAAAGGTTATAATTCACATAGGGTTTGGAGAAACTAGGATTAGGGTTAGGGTTCAAATAATATTAGGATTAGGGTTCTATAAGGTTTAGAGATAGAGTTTAACTAGGGTAAGTGTTTGCTTAGGTTAAGGGTTATGGTTTAATTTGGGTTAGGGTTCAATTTTTTATTGAATTAGACTCAAGATTGGAGACCAATTAGTGTTTAAATTGGATTAGATTTAAGATTACGATTAAAGTTTAATTAAGGTAAGGATTAATGTTGTGGTTCAATTAGCTTAAGGATAAATTTGGGATTGAAATAAGAGTAGGGTTAGGTTCAATTAGGGTTAATGTTAGAATTGACTTAGGTTAATAGTGAGTGGTGTATTTCAATTAGGGAAAGTGTTAGAATTTAATAAGGTATAGGGTTCAATTAGGGTTTAGATTCATTTATAATTAGGGTTAAGGTTTATAAATTATTAGGATTTTATTATGGGGTAGATTATAGTTTAATTAGGATTGTCTAGTTTTGGTAATTTTATTTAAACTTCTATCTACCATATAAGAATAGAAAAAGAAAATTACATACTGTAGTACTATGCATCCAAACAAATTATAGCTAATAGTTATTATTTCATAGATTTTTCAAACAATAGGGTCAACCTTTTATTATGAATTTTGATTAATAATTTCTTGATTTTTTAAAAATAAAATCTATTTAATATCACCATAATCTAAATATGATAATATGATAAAGCTCTCTATATATTTTGAATATTAAAATGTAAGACATGATGAAATACTCTATGCAACTTTTTCTATTTAGCTAATTTGAAGAATATAACTAAAAAAATAATATGCATAAATCTATTGGGTATAATGTAAAAAGGATTGGATACAACAAGATTGACTCCAAGATTATGTTTGAAAATATTTGGCATTTAATTAATTTAATATATTTTATTTAAATATGCTAAACATAAATAATTTTCTAATTATCTATTAGGTAATAATGTAAAGGGGATTTGTATGCAACAAGATCTTTATAAATTGTTAATCTCCAATCTTACTACAAAATTGACATAAGATAGTTTGATATTTAAGGCTTGACATAAGATATACATAAAATAAGTCTATTGCAAAGGCTTTACTATTTATTAGTTGTTGAACTAAGGCCAGGCTTCAATTAGAGAAAGAAAAAATGCTCTTCAAAATAGAAAGAAAAAGGCTTTTACACAAAAGCTATAAATAGTGCTTTCATAAATTTTCTTCAATTTTGTACAAAATTCAATAAATATATTTGTTCTGACTATTATTTCTTAATTTTTAATGATATCGTTTGATCTTGTAATACAAAAGATTTCAAAAATTCATATATACTTCAGTTTCGATTCAAACCCAAATTTTTGTCATTTTTAAAAAAAAATTCTTCACCAACAAAGAAGTAGAAGCTGTGTGAGGAACACAAATTTATATATCATGAGATTCTTGACATTTTGTGATGTTAGAGTGAAGTCATTTATATTGGTGCAAATGTTTATGGATTGTCTTTCTCAAGCAAAAGCAGATAAATTAACCAAAATGTTGTGTTTCTAGAATGTTCATGGTTAGGAAATGGTGTTCAAAACACATTCGTGAGATGGATTCCTCAAGTGTCATCTATAATGTGGAGTTGATATGCTAGAAAGTGGATATAGTTTTGTATAAATTAATATATGATATCATAAGGAGTATATTCTCCTTATATATTTCTGTTATATTTTTAAAATTGTCATTTAATGGTTAATATTTTTATTCGTAGTTGTATGAATTAGTATATAACAAGTTATATATTTGTTTAAATAATAATTAATATAGATGTATTATAATGAGTATTAGGTTGATATAAAGAACATGCTATTATATATTATTAGTATTAAAATAGTATTTATATATTTTTGAACTAATATTATAAATTATTTAATATTTTTTAATTAATAATAATATATTTATTATGAGATGTCATTATTGAAATTTGTTGTTGGTAGGGTTTCTTGCAACAATTTCAACTATTTGGGGATAAAAAATTTCACCATGATATATGCCAATAATGGTAATGTTCTTGTTTTGCAAATCTTGATATTAGCAAAACAGTTTAATAGTGTTTTTGTATTTATTAAAAAACTTCCCTAACATATCTCATTCATGGAGTCAATAGAAGACATACATCCATTTTTTTGGGCATTTTCCACATTATTACAAAGCCCCGATTTCATTATAGGTAGATCTTTGTAGCCATGTCAACTGAATACAAAAGACATAAAGAGGCACAAAAGGAAATCAAACATTGTTCCTAAAATTTCAATATTGATTTGCATATTATTTTTCTAATTTAATTTCTATATTTTTATCTACATTAGAAGGTTTTACCAAATCAAATGTTTCTGCTCTTGGCACCTCTAATGTTTCTTTTTTCCTGAAACATTTGCATTTTCATGTCTTTTCTTCCAATCTCCTTATAATTACACTCTTTTACTCACATTCACCATTTCTTATTTTCCTATTTGGTTTAACAACTCAAACTAATTGTTTGATCAATGCATTTTCCTCATAGAAATGATCAAGCACATAGGTCAAGCTAAAAAGGTTTTATTTCAACCCTATTAATTGCATTTGGGAAAATAATGTGAGGCAATAATAAAAAAAGGTCATGATGGCTATATCTTACAATTGTAGTCGTCCAACAGATCAGGTTCCTTTCATGCATTTTACAAACACTTATTCGGCATCTTCCATTGTCCCACAATTTGTAGAGGCGGTAATGACGAAACTACTTATAGACATCACATTCTAAAATTTATATTTCATAACGCACACATGCATCTCACTAGATTTTTCTACTTTTCTTCCATTGTAACATACTTGTAGAATACTTGCACAGATAAACTCATCTGGATTCATTCTTGTTCTATGCAAGTGATGAATAGGATCTAAGGCCTTCTCACCATAGCCATTCTAACCATGTCATAAAATAATTTTACTCCATGAATCCAAGTCTAATTTTTGTTGTCTTACAAATAGTTTGTGGGCAGCTAAAAATTAAGAGAAAAATAATAGTAGTACAACAATTTAGAATTTGAATCAAGAGAATACTTTCTTTCTTTATATCTATCACCAACCAATCTTTAGGATCGTGTGTATTAATTGTTTGGATTCCAAATACACTGCAACATTGTCCAATTTTGTAGTCCTACATGACATTACATAAGAAACCAACTTAAAAGCTTTGACTAAAGTGTACAGTTTGTGAACAAAATGATGGTATGTGGGTGTAATAATTTTTATATTTAATACATTCGAGAATGAAGGGTAATGGTGATGGAGATGTAGAAATAGTGAAGGAATAACCCTAGTTGAAGATTATTCCTTGATTGTAACTAATGACCCTTTTATGCCTATCTTGAATTTTTCAATGTACATTTTGAAAATCTTGTTATGTATTTTTCTCATGCTCTGTAGTACTTTAATTACCTAAATAACTCAACCCTTAACATATTTCCTATTTTGCACAAAATATTGTTTTACCTACCAGAAGATTCGTGTTACTTGTTCTTCTAGGAACATTGTTGCAAAAATTGTTTATGCTTGTGTTTTCCTTTGATCATATGCCACATATAAGAGCCTTTTGGGAGAGTTAGTTTTAGTGATAATCCCATCATTATCAAATGATAATCATGTATAGATTGTTGATTGTAACTAGGTAGGATGTCGATTCCAATTGCCTTAGGCAACATTGGAATCCGCCAAGGACTGGGCCCTTCTCTCCCCTCTCACATGCCACTCTAAGGGAAACGTGTTCCCTTTAATAGGGCCAACCCTATAACCCAAAGGATATATCTCACAAAAGAGATAAAAACAAATAAAAGGAATTGGCACCAATTTAGTCCTAGCCGACCTCGAATAGGTCCCTTACCACATACAAATAAAGAACAACTTGACCTGATTAATCATCTCACATCTTCCTTCACAAATGTGAATTAGCTCTGAAATTGAATGCGAATTTCTAGTAAAAGAAAAAGGGTGAATTTAGTCAGTTATTTGTTGTGCATGAATGTGAACCACATCTGTTGCCAAGGTGTAAACATTAGGTGTGGATATCTCCATTGAAAAGTGTGAACTACTGTCAAGAATAAGGTATCAAAAGTGCAGACCAGGTTGTTGTTTGATGAAAACAAAAGTGTAGATCTGAGGTGTTGACCTAATACTGATTAGCCATCTACATCAACCCTAAGTGTGGTCATATCAGACCTCTTAAAGAGATAAGTGTTGTAATCAAAATTTTGTGTATAATTCATAATCAGATCTGAGGATCTTTTCTTGCTAGGTTTTTCCTCCTAGGAGGTTTTCCCAGGGTAATATTGTCTTGTCTCATTTTATCTATTTTGTTTGATTTTTGTCATTTACTAAGTTGAAAACTCTAACTAAAAATAATCTAATTCTAGTTACTAAATGTGTTTTCTGAATTTACTGTTAATCTGAAAGTAAAACTAACATGGTATCAGAGCCTTAGGTTATATATATTAACTTTCAGATTTCAGTAGTCTTTTATTCTAGTTGTTGTTTCATTTTATGTTAGGACAATGACATGACTAAAAGTTGAGGATAGGCTTGAAGGGGCACTTAACTTTGCTACTTGGAAGGTTCGCATTTTACTTGCTCTTGAGGAAGATGATCTCCTTCAATTTGTGCAAGACAAAGAGCTGGTTGTGCCCTCAAATCAAGAAGAACTAAAGCAGTTTAAAAGGAATGTCCTCAAAGCCAGAAAGCTCATCATTGACTCAGTCAGAGATCACCTTGTTACCTTTGATCATCTTTGGAATGATTTCCTTCATGAGGAATCTCGCCTTGCCATAAGAGGAAACCTCAAGAGTCCTCAAGTGGATGATCAACATATGCTTGCAACCCAATGCAAGAAAGGTGGTAATTGGAAGAAGAATAATCTTAAGAGGAATAGAGAATTCAGACCATTCAATTCTTAGAATTCTTGGAAGAAGCCAAGAGATCTCTCTCCTGTTTGATGTTTTAGATGTGACAAATTTGGTCACTATGCTAAAGAATGTCAGAATGAACCCTCGCAAAGGGAAGCCAACCTAAATGAGGTCTCATAACAAATGAAACACTTCTTATTCATTTTTGCCTTGTCAAGCAACATACCCACATATAGTAACACATGACTGATTGACAATGGTGCTTCTAAACACATCACATGCTATCATGAGCATATTTCAGACTTAGTGGAAAAGGATACTAGTCTACATGTGGTAATTGGTGATGATGCTTGATATTCGATAAGAGGTTCTGGTACTACCTCTTTAAATTTAAATTCTGGTATTTCACTTCACCTTAGTGATATATTATTTGTTCCTGGAATTAAAAGAAACTTAATTTATATTTCTTCTCTAGAAGATAAAGGTTATCAAGTAACATTTTCTGAGGGTAAAGTACTTCCTTGGCCTAAGAAATCTAGTTTTAAATCTGCTTGAGTTATTGGAAATAGATATGATAGTTTGTATAAGCTCTCCACTAACCCTGTTCAAGCCCTCATTAATGAGGCCCCTGAATCCTGTGACCTATGGCATCGAAGGCTTGGACACTTAAACTTTCTAGCTCTTTCTAAAGAATGTCAGAATGAACCCTCACAAAGGGAAGCCAACCTAAATGAGGTCTCAAAATAAAATGAAGACTTTGTATTCATTCCTACCTTGTTAAGAAACATACCCACATATAGTAACACATGGTTGATTGACAGTGGTGTTTCCAGACACATCACAGGCTATCGTGAGAATCTTTCAAACTTAGTAGAAAAGGATACCAGTCTACATGTGGTAATTGGTGATGATGCTCGATATTCGGTAAAAGGTTCTGGCACTACCTCTCTAAATTTAAATTTTGGTATTTCACTTCACCTTAGTGATATATTATTTGTTCTTGGAATTAAAAGAAACTTAATTTCTATTTCTACTCTAGAAGATAAAGGATATCAAGTAGCATTTTCTAAGGGTAAAGTACTTGCTTGGCCTAAGAAATCTAGTTTTAAATCTGCTCGAGTTATTGGAAATAGATATGATAGTTTGTATAAGCTCTCCACTAACCCTGTTCAAGCCCTCATTAATGAGGCCCCTGAATCCTGTGACCTATGGCATCGAAGGCTTGGACACTTAAACTTAAACTCAGTCAATTTCATGATGATACTTGTAAAGGTTGTGCTATGGGTAAAAATGTTAGAAGTTCTTTTCATAGAAGTGAAAGTAGAGCTAAAGAAAAATTAGAACTTGTTCATTCTGATTTATGTGGACCTATGTCTATAGCTTCTCCTAGTGGATGTCTCTACTATGTAATCTTCATAGAAGATTTCTCTAGGAAAACTTGGATTTATTTCTTAATGACTAAAATTTTTTATGAAGTCTTAAGTAGATCTAAAGAATTTAAGGCATTGGCTGAAAAAATTTCTGGTAAAAGAATTAAATGTTTAAGGTTTGACAATGGAGGTGAGTATACCTCTGGCAATTTTTATGACTTTTGTGTTGAGTCAGGAATTAAGAGGGAGTTCTGTGTTCCCTACAATCCTCAGCAAAATGAAGTTGCTGAAAGAAAGAATAGGACTATTGTTGAGGCTGCAAAGGCTATGATCCATGATCAAGACTTGTAGACTTTTCTTTGGACTGAGGCTTCTAGAACAATAGTATATATTCAAAATAGATGTCCCCATAATGTTATAAAGAATATGACTCCTGAAGAAGCCTTCACAGGATCCAAACTTGACATTAGCCACTTGAGAATTTTTGGAAGTCTTGTATATGTTCATGTGCCTAAAGAAAAGTGAACTAAGTTGGAGCCTTCCGGAAAGAAGGGGATGCTAGTTAGATACAGTGAATCCTCCAAAGCCTTTAGGATCTACATTCCAGGTCAAAGGTATGTAGAGGTAAGTAGGGAATGTTTTTTATTAAGGAAAATTAGGTTTTAAGGGACTTGAAACCTGCTTACAATACGAAAGATGAGCAAGAAAGAGACAAGAGAAAATAAGACCAAGACAAAACAGCTACAAAAGACCAGCACAAAGACTAGCAGCTAGGACAAAAGGACAACAGGGAGCCAACAGTAAATTGGCATCCAAAACCCAACATTACATATCAAATGAAAACTTTTATAGACTCCTCAGCGTTCTGAACCAAAAGCATCATAGCCTTAGTAGCTTCTCTTAGATCATTGTTCTCCTATTTCAGCTGGCTGTCTTTCATTTTGGTTTCCATCTCAGTGGTGGTCTGCCTTGTCCTTTACCTGGAGATTTGATGGGTGGAGCTAGAGGTTGGTACATCTTCAATGATTACCAAGTTCTTTTCTTGATTTTTCCTCTCTAAGTGATCCACCAAAGCATTCATATTATGTGACGAAACTCTTAAGACCTCAAGACTGTGGTTCATGAAGGTTTTCAAAGCCTTCTCAGTTTGAGCCACTTGATTGATGATGCTATCTTGATCCACCTTAGCTTTTTCTTTTACAATTCTGATAACCTCCTCCAGATGTTTTAAATCCCCTTTTATCAAGTCTTTTTCTGACTAGTCCTGCATCTCAATTTCCTCCTCAGCTTCACTAGTTTCCATCTCCTCACTCTTTTTTCTAGAATTTGTTTCCTTAATCAAATTATGTATCTTATTTTCTAGGTCCCTCTATTTTCTCTGAATGCTAGTTATGTTGTCAATAACCCACTTCTGGAAGTTGAAGGATTCCAAAGTGCAATTTCAAGCAGTATTCTAAATAGTATTCATCAAATACCTACCCTGCTCAATGCCCACAGAATGAGGGTTGTCTTCCTCCATAGAGTTCGGGGTGACATTCCTTCTATCCGAGCCCATAGGGTTAGAATAAGGGTTTTCAGAATTAACATCTTTTTTCCCTTCTTCCTCTTCTCCAATTTTCTCTTCCTTCTCACTCTCCATTTTTGTCTCAATATCCTTCCCCTTTTCCTCCTCCAATTCACAATGCACCTCTGTTTCCACATTATCTATATCAGCTCTCCGTTTTTTATGGGTAGGGGCGTTAGAATGATCATCATCCAACTCAGAATCTTTACAACTCTCAGAGACATGTTCATTAGTTTCCAGGTAATCATCCTTGCTGGCCCTAGCTTTTTCCTTTAGGTATTCATAAATGAGCAAAATAAGCCCCTGATGGGCTATGGGGTAAGAATTAGGCTTTTTGGCGTGATCAACCAAACTCTCATTCAGAGAAGAAGCTAAGTAAAAGGGTAGGGAGATCTTAACCCCATGGCGGAAATGATTAAGAATTGCAAAATGATAGTTATAGATTTTAGTAAATCTACCATCAACAGTAAGAAACTCCATCAAAACCCTTAAAACTTTCTGCCAAAAAGACTTTACCTACTGAGGTAGGTAGTAGGAGATGTTGTCTTTCTTGGCAAGCCTAGCCTTCTCATCCTCTGATTTCGGGAAGTTTTTAAACAATTCAATAGCATACTTCCGGTCTCTATAGAATTTAGTGCCCTCCTTCTGAAGACCCATGACCTCCACAACCAGATCCTCATCAACTTTCCATGTCTCCCCAAACAAGGTGACTCTGTTGCTGTTCCAACCCCTCACAAAGCCATGTGACACTGAATTTCTGCTTCCATGCAGCTTTTCCATATAGTCGGTGAAACCATATCTATGAAGCCTCCTCCATACTTTCCGTTCACTCTTCCAGTTTTCACAGCCAGAGGGCTCATTCCTGTTTAAGTTACCTCCCATTTTGAACAGCAAGTAGAAGTACCCAAAGGTGTATCTCATCGTCCGCAGGTTTAACCACAAGTTCTTGTGCAAAATTCTAGAATAACAGAACATAATCCCTTCCATGGTTTTAAAGATAATGTTAATGGCTGTACAAAACTAGCAATTATTATTATAATCCCCATCACACATTTGATCATAGAACCGATGCATAAAAGAAATCATTAACTGATAGTTCCTCTACCCCCAAACTCTGTCTTTGATTTCCAAATCCCAAAAGATAATCATGATTTTAACTTGACCCATTGATGCAATTAGATAATAATTGCTCTCTAACATCCCTTTTACAATGGGTCTCTCTGATATATTTATCCTCCACCTCTAAATTGACCCCTTCATTAGCTAAAAGGTCCGCAACCTTATTGCCTTCCCTTAGAGTGCGAGTTATGAGAATACTAACATAGTCATTTAATAACTTTTTAGCACTTTCAACTAAATTAGTAATATTCCAAGAAACAGAACTAGTACCTTTAAGGGCCTGGATGATATTGAGGGAGTCCCCTTCCAGCCAAATTTTTTAATTGATGTAAGTAGGGAATGTTACATTTGAAGAAGATATTGCTTTTAAGAAATCAAAAGGTTCACTTGTTGTTGATGAGGTTAATAATAATCAAGATATGAATATTATTACTAACCTTGAGATTCAGAGGGAGTCTGTTGAGCCTCCACCTCAAGAAGAGCATAATGATTCACCTGAGCCTATGGATCCTATGAATGTACTTGGTGACATTGTTTTTAGCAAAAAGAGGCTACTTTGGGTGAGAAACACCATTCAAGAAGCTGACAGATTTGCAGCTCCCAGTGGCGCCTTCAAAGAAAGCAAGAGACCCCAAGTATTCTCCAACTACATTGCATTAATGAGCAATCTCATTGAGTCTGATCCATGCAATGTTGAAGAAGCTCTGAATTAGCATGCCTAGAAGTTAGCCATGGATGAAGAATATGAGTCAATCATCAAGAATGATGTTTGGGACATTGTGCCTAGACCTAAAGGTAAGTCTATAGTTTCTTCAAAATGGTTATTCAAAAATAAACATAATGCTGATGGTAGTATTAAGAATCATAAAGCTAGATTTGTAGATCATAGTTTTTCCCAAAAGGAAGGTATAGATTATGAAGAAACATCTACTCCTGTTGCTAGATATACCTCTCTAAGAACTATAATAGCTATTGTTGTAGCTAGAGGTTGGAAGCTACATCAAATGGATGTTAAGATTGCTTTCCTTAATGGTGTCATTGAGTAAGAAGTTTATATTGAACAACCTGAGGGTTATGAGATTCATGAAAGAGATACTCATGTGTGCAAATTGAAGAAAGCTCTATATGGCCTCAAACAGGCCCCTCGTGCTTGGTATGAAAGAATTGATAAATAATTGTTAAGTTTAGGATTTTGTAAGAATGATGCTCATTCTAACATTTACTTTAAAGTATCCAATGATGAAATGCTAATTCAGGTTTTATATATGGATGACTTATTTCTTACTGGTAAAGATGAGCTTATCATTAGATGTAAGAAAGAATTAGCTTCAGAATTTGAAATAAAAGATTTAGGTCTAATGCATTATTTTCTAGGACTAGAAGTATGGCAAAGATCTAACAAAATTTTCTAAGTCAAGGAAAGTATTCTATTGATATTTTGACAAGATTTAGAATGATGGATTGTAAACCCATGTCTACTCCTATGGAATCTAACTTAAAGAAGTTGAGTGTTTCTACAGCTAACTCCGATTTCGCAGATCCATCTTAGTATAGACAATTGATTGGATCCCTGATGTATCTAGTTAACACTAGACCAGATATATGCTATGCAATGAATGCTCTCGTCCAGTTCATGAGCATGCCTAAACATGTTCATCTTGTTGCAGCTAAGCACATCCTAAGATACTTGCGAGGCACAATTGGTTATGGGCTGAAGTATCCACTTAACACTCCAATAACCTTGGAAGGTTACTCAGATGTAGATTGGGCAGGAAGTGTCAAAGATAGGAAAAGCACTTCTGGCATTTGTTTTAGCTTAGGATCCAGAGTAATCTCTTGGGCTTGCTGAAAATAGTCCTTAGTAGCACTAAGTACAACTGAAGTTCAGTACATTGCAGCAAGTGTTGCTTCTAGAGAAGTGATGTGGCTTCGTAAGCTTCTTGCTGGGTTGTTTGGACAACCTTGGGAGCCTACAGTTATTTATTGTGATAATTAGAGTTGTATAAAGATGTCTGTCAATCTGGTGTTTCATGACAAGTCAAAACATGTGGAGACTCAATATTGATTCATTCGAGATATGGTGCAAAGAGGTGCCATTCAGCTGAAGTATGTCAGTATTGATGATCTGATTGCAGATAATCTTACCAAACACCTATCGAGAGTGAAGTTTGTGTACTTCAGAGACAAACTTGGTATTCTGGAAAATGAAACATTGGTTGAGAAGGAGTCTCAACCTCAGTGATACATTGTGTTGTATCAACCACCCTCTATGGGCAATGCAAGGTGGTATTGTGTTCTTCTTAGGGAGAAGAGAAAATGTAACCATCCTCTGTGGGCAATGTAAGATGGTAGAAAAGATCCTCTCCACACTCTATGGGCAATGTAAGGTGTATCCATTCTATTCTTGTGTGCAAGATGGAAGATTATGTTATGTAATTCCAATCTATGCTTGTGTGCAAGATGGAAGACTACAACATTCTGATTATGTAATCCATTCTTTGCTTGTGTCCAAGATGGAAGATTATGATATTCTGATTATGTAATTATTTCCTCCTTAGTTAAGAGGGAGTGTTGATTGTAACTAGGTAGGATGTGGATTCCAATTGCCTTAAGGCAACATTGGAATCTACCAAGGGCTGGGCCCTTCTCTCCCCTCTCAAATGCCACTCTAAGGGAAATGTGTTCCCTCTAATAGGGCCAACCATATAACCCAAAGGATATATCTCACAAAAGGGATAAAAATAAATAAAAGGAATTGGCACCAATTTAGTCCAAGCTGACCTCAAATAGGTCCCTTGCCACATACAAATAAAGAACAACTTGACCTCATTAATCATCTCACATCTTCCTTCACAAATGCGAATTAGCTCTGAAGTTGAGTGCAAATATCCAGTAAAAGAAAAAGAGAGAATTTAGTCAGTTATCTATTGTGCATGAATGCAGACCACATCTCTTACCAAGGTGTAAACATTAGGTGTGGATATCTCCATTGAAAAGTATGAACTACTGTCAAGAATAAGGTGTCAAAAGTGTAGACCGGGTTGTTGTTTGATGAAAACAAAAGTGCATATCTGAGGTGCAGACCTGATACTGATTAGGCATCTACATTAGCCCTAAGTGTGGTCATATCAGACCTCTTAAAGAGATAAGTGTTGTAATCAGAATATTGTGTATAATTCATAATCAAATCTGAGGATCTTTTCTTGTTGGGTTTTTCCTCCTAGGAGGTTTTCCCAGGGTAATGTTGTCTTGTCTCATTTTGATCTATTTTGTTTGCTTTCTGTCATTCACTAAGTTGAAAACTCTAACAGAAAATAATCTAATTCTAGTTACTAAATCCATTTTCTGAGTTTACTGTTAATCTAAAAGTAAAACTAACATAGATTATTTATTAGGCACAATAGATATAAATTAGAGTCTACCAAATATCCTAATTCACATAGATTGTGGGTCATTAATGCCACAATTCAGGTTGTGTTCTTGTACACTAACTTTGAGATCAGAAGGTAATGTACAATGTTTTTTACCTATAGGCTTTCTAAAGGTCTATAGGGCATTACTTGCAAGATCTCACAATGCTTAAAAAAATTGTTTATTATCATGTCTGTAAATCACTCAAATCTTGTCCTCCATTTCATTTCCATGGAAAAATAAAGGCTAAGAAAATGTTTCCTAACATTTTTTTTTATGGATATCTAGGTATGATCCATATTTTTCATATATGTTTACTAGGTCATTGACAACTATACCATTTGGTAATAACCTAAATTATATAAAATAAACAAAAATAAAAAAAAATTTGCACTCTTCAACAGGCATTTTGTTGCTCTTTCCTATATATGTATCTATTTCTCTATCTTGATATTTATTATTTATATTGTGAGAGATTCATTATTCTATTTTTCTTATTATGTAGGCGTTATCTTTTAATTTATTTTTACATATCTTTGATATTATTAATAAGTACTCTATTATGATATTTTAATTTTGTGATGAAATGCATTAACAATTTTTTTCAATGTGGTTTTTCCTATCAAATTTTAAATGGCTTCCCCATTCTTTAGTGAATCGCTTTTTGCATTTTTCTATTGCTAGGTCCTTGTTTAGTATTGGCTTGTTGGCTAAAATTGTATCATTTGCTATTGGTTTGCCATCAAAATTTGTTAATTTGTTGCCTTAAAATGGTGGTATCCTTGTTTTGATTGATTTTTAGGTTCTAGTTTTCTATGTGTGGATACTCTTGCTTCTTCCATAGCCTCTCTTTCCTATGCTAAGGTGGTTGGTTCTTTAGGTGGTAAAAACCCTTCTTTTGCTCCTACTCATATCTCTCATATGGGTAAACCCATGTGTTGTACTTATTCTACCCCTACTATTATTTGTGGACAAGAAGTGTTGGAGAAAGAAAAATACTTCTCTTGTGTCATTCTTAGTTGCACATTCAAGGTTTTTTTGCCTTTCCTTCCTGATTGAGCAAATGGGTTTCAGTGGAAGCCAATTATTGAGGGTAGGATTGTCAATTTAACCTTCGACCATATGCTTTTTGGTGGTTTCTTTTGAATCTGTAGATGACAGGGCTTAAATGTTGAAAGACCTAGTGTTTGGTGGTGAGATAAGCACTAACTTTCTCTAAGGCCTTAGTTTCCTTCATTCAATCCTCTTTCTAAATCTATTAGTAATTTTCCTACTTGGGTCAAACTTCCTAGTCTACCTCTCTAGTTTTTGGATAAGTGTTGCTTTGAATAAGTTGGAAATGCTATTAGAAGTTTTATTATGGCTAATTCTTCTTCTCTAATCTATTATCAGCATATATTTTCCATCACTCTTGTGGATATTTATTTCTCAATGGATCTGCCTTAAAGAGGACATCTTGATGGTTGGGCATAGATCATGGTGTCATATTCTTGATTATAAGGGTCTTCCTTTTCACTGAACAAGACATTTTTCTAGTGGTCACCTATCTTCAAATTGTTAGAAATCTCACTACAGTGATGTGGCATCATGTAAAAAATATATTTTTGAGCATCTTACTATGGGAGGATTTTTTAATTTTAAGGGTAACTATGGGGTTGTAGAATTGGTTTTGAATGATGCTATTGCTTTTGTGATTCTTGATAATCCTATTAAGAAGCAGATGCATTCAAATTATTTTGCAAATCCTAGTGTGGCCAACAAGCATGAATATTTGGATATGATTGTTGTTCTAATCTCTCTACTTTCTAACCTCTTTTGGAAGTTTTTCCTCCTATGTCCCCTTTCTCTAGACCTTTGAAGGATTAATTTTCTTGGATGGTTGTGTAAATAAGGAAGAGAGGTTTTACTAATACATAGCCATGCCTCTTAATCCATAGTCAAGGGTGCTATTGGTGGTCATAAGGCTTCAAGGGTGGTATAGTTTCTATCTCTTTATTTTGCCCTTAAATTATTTGTAAAGGGTTTTAAGTGCCCTTCAAAACACACTTGTTTCTTTTGACTAGTTTTTGGTTGGTTGCCATTTGTTTGTGTTCTATATTTTAGTATAATTCTATAAATAGATTTTGGATAATGTCAAAATATGTTTTTATAGGGTTTTGGGTCCCTTTAAAACCTATTTTATAATTAATCAAAAACAATTTTATTGTGTCTACTCACTCAATTTACAAGTTGTGCTAGGAAGATCATTTGGTTTCTAGCTTGTGAGATTTGGGGTAGCTAATTATTTAAAAATTGTAGATGCCTAAAATTGATTTGGGTAGAAGTTTTGGATATCATTTTACTTTTGTGAGGCTTGAGATGGTCAATTGTGCCTTTTATTTCACCCCAATTAAAGATCATGGTCATATTTGAGTAGAAAGTTTTCTAGGTATTTTAAAGGCATAGTAAAAGTGTTGTATCATGTAGAAAGTTTTAAATCCTTAGTTATCATTAGCACTAGTGGCAATACCCATCTTACACTAGAGTAGTACTCATGAACCATCTATGTCCCTCCCCACATCTCATTTTATTTTCAATTATATAGACTAATTTTAGGAGGTTTTTAACCAACTAAAATAAATTTATTTTTCAAGTTTTTTTTTAAATAGGCAAGTTTTTAATGTACTTCATAATAGTGCATTTTCACCCTTAAAAATGTAATCTTACTTATCATAAAGGATTATGAAAAAATCTAAAACTAGGGGTGTGTTAGAAAAGGTGAAATTCAAGCCTTATGGTTAGATAGTGACATGAAAAAACCAATTGATAAGGATGGTAAATTTCTTCAAATTTAGGCTCTAGTAGACCAAGTGTTTAGATCATAATTTATCTTCCTTTAGGGTTTAGATCTAGGGTTTCTTTATTCTTTCTATAAGGATTGTCTTTCATTGTAATCATTCAATATATTTTGTGCATAAATATTATTCTTAGGTTATTAAGCAAATCTGTCTTTCTTGATCTTCATTTGTGACAAATATTTTTCTTCCAGGTGATTGCTTGAACTTGTGGGGTTGAATCAATAGCTCCAACATGGTATAAAATCTCCCAATATACAATTTACTATTCAAATATTAAGAGATCTTGCCTTGATTTTTTTTTTGGTATACTTTGGGATCAAATAAATATTGCCATTGTGCTTAGAGAAGCCAAAGCATATATGTTGACTATCATTTCATAAAAAATTGAGTTGTTGAATATTTAAGTGTCTTTTTAGAGGGCACTAGATTCGAGGAAAGTTATTGGGTTCATGAAATATTGGTGCATCTTGCAAAAAAATGCACCTTTCCATTCTATCTATAGTGGCAAAAAATTTAAGGATTGCCTTTTTATTTTGGTAAAATTTGAGATTTCAATTTTTTGGGAAAACATTTTGGGGGCATACTTTTTAAGGTACATAAATCCATATGGTCATATAGATTCGTATGGCCATATGGAGCCACGTGCAATACCTATAACCCATCACTGTGAAGACCTAGGAAAAAATGGTGAATTTTTTTTTATGAGATGACATAATAAATCAACTTCCCTACATCATGTTTTGGTTGATTATATGAATCCCATGATGGTGGATTTTTTTGAAATATTTTATGAGAATATTTTGTCATAATGTTCTTTTATCTAGCTCCTTTCCTAAGCATTGATCCTACACCACCAAGTTCATGATTCATTGCCACTCGTGCCATGACTCTTTGTTTGTGTCATGTCACTCTTATTGTGTGTCTATGTTAGGTCATATTCACTAGCCCCAACTTCCTAGGGACTAGTGTTTAATCCATTATAGGACTAGGCGCTAGTTTTTGGCCCCTTATTTACATTTCAAAAAAAATTAGGCAATTTTTACAAAATTGGCTATGATTTGGGTTTATAATCTCCATTTTCAATTTCAAGGCCATATCTTGCCCATCTTGACTCTATTTTTTTTTAATTATTATAGTATCAAAACGTTGATTTAGTCCTTTGTGTGTGGCTCTCGAGCCTATTTTATTGAAAATTTACTAGGTTCTTGTTATTTTCATCAAATCTTAGGTTTTATCTTTCAGGTTCCTTCTTAGAAAATGTATAAATTGGGTTCTTTCTTTTAGATAAAGTAGAATCACTTCCATTGTGAGCATTTATACTATTGTATCACTTCATTTCTATACCCTTTTCTATTAGTTCATCTTGGATCTGAAGCACAATAATTCCCTCACTCTATTCAACTACTATGGTTGAAAAAAATAAATGGACATTCATTTAAAGAAACAAGGGTTGGATAAAGTAACTGCGGGTATTCAAATTGAGTCTATAGGTGTTGCAAAGAAGATAAAGTGGTTAAATAGGCATGATAAGTCTTTTGATACATTATGCATGTCTATGTCTCTATATCTTTTCAATCATATCGAATCTTGCACCACACCTAATTAGGTCTAAACTCAATATGAGTCCTTGTTTGGGAAGAAAGATACTTTGAAACAATTTTAGTTGGAGCATGAACTTATTGGCTTGAATCCTATAGTTTTTTATAGGATCCAAGATTTCTTCATCAAACTCAAGTTTCTTAGATTGTAGTTACAATAATGTGGTATTCAAAAGGATGACTCTTAGTTGACTCTCCATCCTTTCCAATCTTGGTCTCAAGTATTTAGGTTTTGTGTGTACCTTTTATACCACTAGAGATGCAATTGGTACTAGATTCACCATTCCTTCACTTGATGGTTTTGCTTCATCGCTCACTAGGGAGAAAGAAAAGTTGGTATCTAGATGGGTAGATTGTAGATTGCAGTCTTCAAAACCATAGAATCTTCTTACATTATAAGGAATTAAAGATCTAAAGGATTCCACTAGCAAAGAAAACAAATAAAATACAAGGATTTCTAGTGTCATAACCCTCTTTTTGGACCTTGATATGACTTGCTACTAGTACTACTACTACTACTACTACTACTATAATATTATGAGTAAAGTAAGATAGAAAAGATAAATTAAAATGAGGTTGAAGTTTTTAAATAAAAAGGAATTAAGTGGTGACACACACATGAGGTCATAATTTGAAAATTACTTATTTTCTCAATATCCTAATTGAGAAAATGGTGTAGGAGAAATAAGAAGATTCTAGAAAAGAAATTTTAAATTCAAAATATTAAAGAATAAATATTATATTTAGCAAATATATGACATGGGAGTTACAAAATTATTCTATGACAAGAATTATTATATTCATGGCATTTTTATGACAAAGGAGTTACAAAATGCATTTTGATAAAATGGAGAAAAATTCAAATTTTCAATTTAGAATGCATGGTATGTGTAACCCCCAACAGTCAATTTTTTTTTTACATGAAATTGATTTTGAAATTACTTATTTTCTCAATATGTTAATTTAGCACATGTTGTAGGAGGAAATGAGAAGTTTCTAGAAGTGGATTTCAACTTCCATTTCTTGTATGTAACCCCCACTATGGTGACAATCAATTTTGCATGGAATTAATTTTGGAAAAGAATCTCTAATTCAATTAATTCTTTGGATAGTGGGAAATGGTGCACTTTTTCTATATAATGTATGCTAAATTTTACAAAAACAATTCATTGGGTTATGTTATGGAGTAGTCTTGAAATTTCTTTATTAGTTTCAATATCATAAATTAGTGGTAGAAAAATTTTCGTAGGGATATTGCAAGATTTTAGGAAGTTTTGAAGAAGATCTCTATCAGGCTAAAAGATAGGAATTTGAAGAAGGGAACTGGGGTACACGAGGAATCAACACTAAGGTTATTCATTCAATGCATATTTGCTTGCTAGCTTTTTCTTTTCATGAAGGAAATCTTCTCTCATCTCTTTTAGATTTCTTTTTTATATTTTTCAAAACAAATCTCGTTTATCTCTTTCAGATTTTTAAATGTATGAGTTTTTTTAAAGGAAATTTTCTCTTCAGTTTTTGTTGATAGATTTGTATGCGGGAAAAGCGGGTCGATAGAACTCAATATGTGAAAATATTCCAAAAGACTTGTCCACACACACACACAGGACTTCTTGGTGCAAGCTATGGAGTAATGAAGTATTACTCAGCTTCCCAAGGTTGGTCCCATGGTTCTCTATCTTACAATGTCCCTCAAACCAATATTTTTGCTCTCAGATCACTGAGCAAAATGTTTTAGGGATGGCAAATGCAAGAACGAGGGATGCTTTGATAGATTTTAGAATGAAATGCATCCTAAGCTATGCATGATCTTAGAAATGCAATAAACTAGATTATAAGATGACAAGGTTAGTATAAGTACTATCCTAACATGATATATTTAGTCTATGATTGAGCTAAATGATAAAGAAATTATTCTAAACATGCATATTTAGACTAATTCCTAATTTAAAAGAGGCTAAAATGATGAGCATAAAAATGATATATGAAAGCTTGAATGTATTTGAGCATAAGTATGATACTACAAATTTGGAGGATGTTTAAAATGGAGGAATGAGAGCTCTATTTATAGCAAAAACAGGGCAATGGATGGTCAGGATTGAAAGAGTTGATCAATGGTTGAGTTTGAAAGTTGGGGATCCATGTTTGTAATTGGCACCAATGAAATGGTGACAAGTGTCAACATAGGTTTGGGTTGAGAGAAGGGGTTGGAGACATTAAATGCCTGAGAAGACCTTAGGGTTATCTAGAAGGTAAGGGTCAAGCCTAAGTTAAGATTACCCACTGGATTAAGAGTTAATCCAAGGATAAACCCTTGTGCAAATGATTAAGAGATAATCATGGTCAAAGCATTAAAGGCTTGATGAGACCCTTGGGTTGGATGAAGGTTGAGTTAAAAGAAATTCTTTAACCATGTAAGAGGGTTTGAGTTAACCATTAATGGTTATGAAAAATTTGGGGAATTAAGTGGTTGAAGGCTTGAAGCCTTTAATGGTTATCAAAGACTTTGAGGAATTAAGTGGTTGAAGGCTTGAAGCCTTTAATGGTTATCAAAGACTTTGAGGATTTGAGAAGTGACCTCCCCTTGCTTAGGGATGTGACAAAGTTTAGAAGTTTATCACAAGAATCAAGAAAAACTTAAACCTCCTTTACTTTAGGATAAAATTTATCCTCTTTTTTGGGTTGATCACTTGCTAAAATTGTGGGGAGGAACAAGGAATCAGGTCACATATCCCTCCTTGCTATTTTTTTTTGCTTTTCAAATTCCTTCTTTATCTCCTTTAAAATTGGGTAGCTCCAAATAAATAATTAATGAAATATTAAATGCTTTGTTAATGCCACGTATAGGTATTTTAAGGGAAAAGGGAAAAAAATATGGTAAGTAAAATAATGTAACCCGCCTAAAATTTACATGAAAGAAAACTAATTTGCTAAAACTTTAGAGTTTTAAGGTATTTTCCAATTTTACTTAATGTAAAGATTAAATTATATTAAGAAAGGAAAACATTAAATGAAAATAAGGGATTATTAGTTTATTTGGTAGAAAGTTAGCATTTTTAGTATTAATTAAATTTTAGAGCAAATGTTGAATTATTTTTAATATCAATGCTTTGTTTAGAGTTGCTTCTTAATTATTCATGGCTAGATATCGTTTCTCATATTAAGTACGAAGTGCACCTCTTTATCATAAGAGTTGATGATAGAGTATATAGAATCCATTTTTTTTTATATAGTTGCCTACACAAAGCTAATAATTCTATTTACATATTTAGTATCACAACTAAAGGAGCAAAATGCCCAAAATATTGAACTATATAAATGTTATAAGATATTGTAACAATATTAGCATTTATATCATACTAAGGATTGAATATCAAAATTTGGATTTAGTTCTTATGGATATGATTATTAAGATTAGACAAAGTTAATTAGCAAATCCTTCTATGCTAACAATATAGTATCATTTCATATAGAAATGTGTGAGATAGGTAAGGACACATAGATTTAAGTGAGTTATAATATCTTATAGATAACTTATTAATCCCATAGAATATTCTTGAAGAGAACCATATTATTGGTAGTTTACATAAGAAGGGTATCATGAATCACTATATATTGGTATAATTGTTGATGAAATTTTATGAGTTTAAGAATCCCATTAAGAGTAGGTTGAGTTTTGGGGTCAGTTACCTGAACATGGTTTAGTGTAGAACCTCTTGGTAATGAAAGATGTTAGACCCCAAGTGATTTCATGGTAATATTCCCAATAATCCTTTGATCTCCTTAAATATATTCTTACATTATATATCGACTTTAGAACTTGATCATATATTAAGAATAAGACAATGATATAATTACTTTAGGATTCATATATAAAGTAAGGTTATCATTTGTAGAAAATAATTAAAGATAAAATTTATGTTACCTCAAATGGAAGAATTGATTGAGCTTATTATTAAATAGTTTTTTTCCCTTCAAACAAGTAAGTTGAATTCATCTCAAAGTCTTGCTATTTAATCATTTAATTTTCTTTCAAGTAATTTAGTACCTTTCAAGTATTTTTTTTTTTTTAATTTAAAAAAAGGGGTAAAGATTTATTCAGAAATCACAGAATTACAAAGAACAGGCCTTAGGCCCACCAAGACAGCAACAAAAACTAAAAGGAACCTAAAAGATGTAATAACCCACCAAAATTGATTCAACAAAAATTGAGTATTTTTTTTTTTTTATTATGTTTTATTCAATTGCATACTCTGGGCATCCATCCAATTAGGATTAGGCATTCATCCATTCGGGATGAGCTTCTAACCATACGGGTTAGGCAATTGTCCATATGGGACGTAAAATTCCATCTATCCAATACGGGATAGGCATCTACCCATACGGGGTAGGCATCCATCCAAACGGGATAGGAGATGCTCTGGCCAGAGACTTAGACTCATCGGGACCATTCGGGTCCTGAGCCACTCACTAAGTACTACACTCTTCTAACAAGAATGCACCGAGGTCGCCGTCCTTAGGAGTAATTAAAAATAATACAAGCTTGAATTCCACCTCAGAATTTGGCTTAAAGCCTCGGGAAGTCAAGCGAATCCATACGGGATTCCTTCTGAGTATGCATTGAATTAAATTGATTATCTTATCTTCAATTACGATTCTTACTCAACCAAGCCTAGACCCCACCCACGAACGCCTGAGTACGAGGGACAACTCCATCCCAAGACTGCCTACATACCCGCTTCGGCACGGGATCAAGGCGTAAAATATGTAGTTCTATTTTCTAATCTATGGTTTGATGTAAACTGATTTGTGGGTACGCAACCCTTTCTAGGGTTAGTGTCCCAGACAGTTTCTCTATGGTTGCTACCCATGATGGTAGCACTTAAGCGAAGGCTCAAGATGGCCTATTGCTTGTGGCCTAAAAAAAAGAAAATAACTAGATCCTAATACTTATCATGAACGTCACCCAATTGCAAAACGCCAATATCCCTTCGAGATGAATAAATAAATAAATAAAGTAAATTTCATGAGGGTATTTAACTTAACCATCCTTAAAAAGGGGTTTACTATGGTGTATCTCAACAGATGTGAAAATCATTTAAAAGTTATCTTATTAAATTATCGATCCAAGAGGGATTACCCGCCCCTTGGATTTTTAACTTCCAAATGTCCCTTATTACTCCCCGACGATTTATAGGGACGATGCCACAGACATCGTTAATGCAGCTTTATTAGGCGTTAAGTGCAGTAGTTCAACACGACGGCATTACCCGTAAGCGTGACCCAGAGGCACCATATATACCGAACGCTGCTAGTTTTGGTTTTCCAACTTCCTTTGTTTAGTTTTCTAACTACGAATAACAAAAATGAAAGCGTAAATAATTGAAGTAACTACTTGAAGTGCAATTTGCATAATAATGACCATCACGAAACTTGCATAATAGTAATTGCATGAAAGATGTAATTATTCCACCAATAATTCGCATGTTATGAACCATCAATGAAAGCAATTAATCTATGAGAAACTTGCATGATGTAAGAAGACTTAACGAGTCCAAAATAACGATTAAATTTAAGCATTTGTATTAATGTAAGTTAATCTCTAAAGACCAATCAAGTGTCCCAATGATTCTTAATGGGTTGAGTAACTTAATTTTAAGAGGATATAGTCTACAATTTTAATACTTACTAAGGGTAATTTAATTATGAACTTGCTACATATTAGCCCAATTTTTCTAAGTCGAAATATGATATCTTAAAGTTTACACAAAAGAACAAAAAAAAACATTATTTCCTAAATGCCATTACTATCAACTAAAAAAAATTTAACTAATAACCAATAGTAATGGACTTAAAGTATTAATTTATATATAAAAGAAAACCCCAAATTAAAATTTCAATTTACAATTTAGAAGGAAAGAAAAAAAAACTTTAATTAAATCACTGGTTTTACTTTGGGTATTATATAGGGTGCGGGGTGGGGACCACGGGTCCCATCACCCCTGTGGCCCTGCATGCGTAGGTCCACAGGGATGAGGGGATCCCGCGGGCCCCTCCGTACCCCTGCGATGGTTTTGTTGTAACCGATGCATGCTGCCATCCATTTATGTAAAATGTCGTGCGTTACGAAGTTCAAGGGGAATTTAAAGTTCGAAATGATTTCTTTTTTTTTGTTATATATATATATATATATATATATATATGTATATGTATATGTATATGTATATAATTATATATGTTCTTATATATAATATTATTATTATTTTTTTATACAGGAGTATTGCATTTTTAAATTATTGAAAATCACTCAGAGAAGGGTAGATAACAGGTAAATAACAATGTTGCAGATTAAATTTCAGGGACAAAATACAATGAAGCAGTAACCAGAGAGGTTCTTCTTCTCTTTTTTTTTTCATTTCTTTTGTTCTTTACACAGGGAGGTCTATTCACAGAGAAGAGAGATGATTTATTTATACACACAGGGAGATCTGTTCACAGAGAAAAGAGAAAATTGTTTGTACACACAGGGAGATCTATTTACAGAGAAAAGAGAAAATTTGCTTGTACACACAGGGAGATCTATTCACAGAAAAAAAAAGAGATAATTTATTTGTGCACACAGGGAAAAAAAAACTCTCACAAAGGGGAAATGTTAAACGTATTCCTACAGAGGATTTAGATAACCAGAAAATGAGAATTTTTAGAGAGATTGATTACAGCAAGATCCTTTCAAATACACAGTTCAGACTTTAAATCAATAACCAGAGAAAAGAATACATTTCAGACTTTAAATCAATTCAAATCTAAAACTTAATAAGATATTCCAATGATTTAATCTAGATGAATCTAATTCTTATCAAAATTTTGAAATGAATGGATCTAATTTTTATCAAAAATAATCTGAAAACAATGAATCTAATTTTCATCAAATGACTCTATTCTCCTAAACCATTTAATCTACTTCTTATCAAAACTGAAACTAATTTCTTATCAAGAATCTAAAACAAATGAATCTCATTCTCATCAATAATTTAATCTACTTCTTATCAAAATCTGAAACTAATTTTTATCAAGAATCTAAAACAATGAATCTCATTCTCATCAAACAATTTAATCTACTTTTTATCAAACAATTTAATCTACTTCTTATCAAAACTGAAACTAATTCTTATCAAAATCTGAAACAAATGAATCTCATTCTCATCAAATGATTCTAATTTCCTAAATAATTTAATCAAATCTAATCTACAACAAGAATAAGATGCACGAAACTAAGTTTGAAAGAACCTGGGTGCTTGAAAATGGTGTAGAGTCTTCCTTGATCCTCCAAATTTGAAGAGAAGTCCTCCCAACAAAATCTTAGCTGAAAATGAAAATTGACTACACAGGAAAATTTTACTTGCAGAATTTCTTATGGAATAGCCAACCACTCATTTTGAAACTTGTACCTCTTTTATAAAAGAAATTTCAAATTCCCACTACCTAATTTTTAATTGAAAAAAAAGAGATTCTCTCCCAATTTGGCCTCCATGCAAATTGATTAGGCTTAGTGGGAGGAGTTACATGCAAGGGTGGTGGAGAAGCCTCTAGAAGCTTCTTATTCCTCCTACAACATGTGCCTTAATTTGGGTGAGGGAAATTAAATAACCAATTAAAAATATATATATATTTTCCATGTGTGTGTGTGGTTTATTATTTTTATTCCCTTACAATATTCATTCAATAGTTTATCCAAGGAAATATAATAGAGTTTTGTATTTAAATCAAAAAGGTGATAAAGGAGGGTTGTGATAAAAGAACCACCAAAACCACCACTACAAAGTCCAGTGACCATAGCAATAGATCCGTTTGTCAGATTTCCAATGATAATACCTTTTCGAAAAGCCCTAAGAAAGATGATGGCCAAAGGCTAGCTGCTTTGGATATACACCAAAAACTAGGCTCATCCGAAGCCTCCAAGGGCCTCAAAAATGATAATGAAAATGAAACAAACATAAAAGGGAAATTGATCCTACACCACTGGGTGCGCTTGCATCATCTTGTCTTCTAGCATGAACCTGTCCAAAGTTTCAAGATAATCAGGAGGTAGACTATAATTTATATTGACAAGATACTCTTAGCTTAACGTGATTTAGTGATGTTGACATCTTGTTGTCATGGACAACTAATGGATTATTTTTTTGATGTGTTAGTTATGATTTATGGGTGTTAATTTTTCTATAGTAGACACTTGATAATTTCTAATGATTTTCTAAGAATGATACTTTTTTTCTTTAGGGAAAACATTTTTATTATCAATCTATTATCTTCTTTTGACAATATTTAGCTCAAATTGTCATGAAGAGTTCCTAGAGTATGATCTAATATTGCATATACAAATTTAGTAGAGATTTGAAGTAATTTGATGGATGATTATTATATGATCAACTTTCTTATGAGATTATAATTATTGTGGTATTATAATTGGTAGTTCATTTATAATTAAATGTTATTATTTACATACAATTGTATATTAGATTTTAGTATGGCTAGATGTTACCTCTAAAAATAGAGATCATGTTTCGAGAAAATTACTCTTTTCTAAGGTTCTAATAACAATAATGATGAGCCTCCACTTAAAGATGGGTGTGATTTCAACATTTACCAAATGTTGAAATTATTCATGTAGTCACCATGAATCAATCTTATTCCATGTTCTTAGTCTTTTCAACAATGAATATTGATCTAGTATTTTTCACTTTATTTTTGGATATGCTTTTTTTTTCTTCTTTATCTCCTAATGAAATGGGCCTTTATATATGTTTCTTGTCTAGATCTTATTTTAGATTTATTTGGTATGATTTCCTTTTTCTTCATATCATTGTGCATATAATATTTTAAGAAATATAATTTTGAGGAGTTTAAATGGTGTTTTCTTTATAATATTACTTTGTTGCACATGTGAACACTGTTTTTTCTTTCTCCTTTATTTTGGGAGACTTACATAGTTTTTAGTTTCTTGATCTTTATGATATGTTGTGCCTTTAATTCTAACAATTGGACGTTTAGTGGTATTTTCTATTTAAGATTTTTGAATGAGATCTTAGCATAAATTTTAGCATATTATTGTCGGTTGAAGGAGGTACTAAATTATTTTTATTTTCAAGTTCTCTTGTTGGTCTTTTTTCTCTTCATAGAGCTTCATATTCATACAATGTTTAAGTTATAGTTTGCATAGGGATATTGTTGTCATTTATTAGTTGTTTTAGCTATTATTTTTACTAATGATATGGAGGATATTTAAAATATTAAAGTTATAATTGCATACTTAGCATGAATTCTATGTAAAAAAAAATTCAAACATTTTTAATTAGATCCCTCTTTATTGAATTAATATTTTTTCTAATCTTTCCTTCTTTTGAATTGAATATCAACTACAAATATCTTGTTAATATGAGAATGAAAACTAGACTAATCCAATCTACTTGTAATAAAACACATTAGAAATAACCTATGGAAGACCAAGAGTCACTACTTAGAAATTCACTGTAATTTAGAAACCACCTCCATATTAGAAATCAACTATGGAAGACCAAGAGTCACAACTTAGAGTTCCACTTTATATTTCCCTATGAAATCTAATTATCTAATTATGATCAACCCATTGGACTATTTTTTCCTTGAATCAGATGGACATCTTTATATGTATAAGTTAGCAAAAAATTAATCTAATTTAATTTGATAATTTTATGTACATGTATAGATATCCATGATGTTTTTCTTATTAAAAAAAAATCTAAATTCTTCTCTTGTATATATGAACTATGTAGAGGCTCAACATACGTAAACTAAAGTATAAGTTGAGCCTAATTCATATACTGGAGCAAAGGAGGCTAATGAACATATAATAGATTTTAGGGAGATGGTCTAAGCACAAACAATGGATATTGGAGAGTGGCCAAGATCACTTCCTTCCACCATAGATATCCATATGAATATAATTAAAGAGGTGAGGAGGTAAATTTATTACAAAAATTTAGATCATTTACTTGAAATGGATATAGAGAAATTGAAATTTTATGTTGAAAAAACAATTCAAACAACTAGGAGGTCATTGAATAGAACTTCAAAGGATATACTTGAGGCTTATTTCAAAAATATTGATACACTTAGTCAATCCTCACTATTATCAAATATGCTTATTTGTAATGAGATAAAAGAGCTATTAAAGTTGTTGGGTTTAGATTTCACAAAAGAAAAAAGAAAGACACCTGAAAAATATATTGTTGAAAATATTAACAAAAAAGGTTTGGGTTTCATTGGGAAACAATCTCAATAAAAAGATAAGGCAATTTCAAGAAGAGTGATGTTGACATCTATTTTAAATGGACAAATGCCAAAAATATGATAGATCTTTTCACTTTCAACTAAAATTGGCGAGTAGGTGTAGGATCATGGTGGGCCAAACAGGGCCTTAAGTGGCAATAAAAATTTAAAAAATTGAGTTAGGCAACTTGATGTAAAAATTTGAATAAGTTATCAACATTATTTTAAATATATGTAAGAATAGAATCTATAGTAAATTGAATGTAGTTTGTAAAGTACTAGTTGTTTTGATGAAAATTTGAAATTTCAATACAAAAGTACTAAAATTTCAGGATAAAGATAAGAAGTAGTTGTATGTCTGACCACTAGGTAACCACAACCAAATTATAATATTATTTTTTTTATAAGATTTTAGATATAAGTAGAAGACTCATGTCTAGATGTGAAACATATTTTTTTGTAATTTTATTTTTAAGTAAATAATTAATTATGAATTTTTTACTACAACTTTTTAAAAATATTAAACTTGTATGCCTAACCACCTTAACTTGGTCAAACCTTAAATAAATTCAATTACTTTTTTGTTAATCCTATAGTATGTGAAGCATAGAATGTGATTCATGTTTCAGATTCAAAAAATGTGATACCTTTTAAAAGTTATAGATGTTTTTCAATCAACCTATCAATTAGGACTTTAGTCAGAATTCAATTAGAAAATGAATAATAATTATTTATTAAAGTCAAAATTATATTGTTGGAAAGTTGAGAATTTTCTTAAAAAACCATTTTCCTTTCATCAATTTCAACTAAAAAAAAGTCATTAGCCACCACGATGAAGTGTCGACATTTTTTTCTGTTGACTTTCTAGGTTTGGCATGTCCTAGCCAACTCCCAACGCAATCCTGAGGCAAATATTGAGGTTGAACTAATGTAAATTTTCATAGGAGTGTGAACATATTAGTTGTCATCCTTTCTCACAAATATTAGATAATGAATAATATTTGATATTTGATACCTTATTTAGGACAAGGGGGGGGGGAGAGAGAGAGAGAGAGAGAGAGAGAGAGAGAGAGAGAGAGAGAGAGAGAGAGAGAGAGAGAGAGAGAGAGAGAGAGAGAGGGGGGGGGGTTAGCAAGGGATAAGGGGAAAGTGATCTAGATAGGGGAGAGAATGGGAACTGGAGAGGGAGAGATGGGGAGAGAAGGGTAATGGGGTCTAGAGAGAGAGGAGAGAGGGAGAGGGAGAGAGGGATATCTAATACCTTGTTTAGGGGAGAGAGAGAGAGAGAGAGAGAGAGAGAGAGAGAGAGCGGGGGGGGAGGTTAGCAAGGGATAAGGGGAAAGTGATCTAAATAGGAGAGAATGGAACGGGAGAGGGAGAGATGGGGAGAGAAGGGTAATGGGGTCTAGAGAGAGAGAGAGAGGGAGAGGGAGAGAGGGATATCTAATACCTTGTTTAGGGGAGAGAGAGAGAGAGAGAGAGAGAGGAGAGAGAGAGAGAGAGAGAGAGAGAGAGAGAGAGAGAGAGAGAGAGAGCGGGGGGGTTTAGCAAGGGATAAGGGGAAAGTGATCTAGATAGGGAGAGATGGGAATAGAGAGGGAGAGATGGGTAGAGAAGGGTAATGGGGTCTAGAGAGAGAGGAGAGAGGGAGAGAGGGAGAGAGGATATCTAATACCATTGTTTAGGGAGAGAGAGAGAGAGAGAGAGAGAGAGAAGGAGAGAGAGAGCGAGAGAGGGAGAGAGAGAGAGAGAGAGAGAGAGAGAGAGAGAGAGAGAGAGAGAGAGAGAGAGAGAGAGAGAGAGAGAGAGAGAGAGAGAGAGAGAGAGAGAGAGAGAGAGAGAGAGAGAGAGAGAGAGAGAGAGAGAGAGAGAGAGATCTGATACACTTTGATTTTCCATGGCTACATATATGAACATCTAATCCAAGCAAAATGTCAACATAGATTTCTCACATTTTTGGGCAAGTGAAAAAAGGCTATTTTTTTCATATCACCACTTTTTGGCCCCTCATGATCCTACACATACCCTGGTTTCAATAGAAAGACACTAACAAAATTAAAGGAGTATAGTTTACTATGCTATAATTATTACAAAATTAGTGCTTCCACAAGATTCAATAGTAGGGCTACAAGACAATAATTTTTTTCTTAAATTTTAGAGGCTTGAATAAGGGCTAACTATTTCACCTAGAATCATAATTTGGAGGAATTTGGAGTGTTATAGTAAGTTATTAAAAAAATAGTGTTTCCATGAAATTTTTTACTAAGTCCACAAATAAATAAAATGCATCAATATTTCTTTTGGGAGGTAAGATCTAGATGCTAGTACATTACAATTAATTTTTTTTAAAATAGTTTTTTGGTTAAATTTATTATAAAATTATTTTGGTGCACCGTGGTGGGGGCTTTGGCAAGAGGCAAGGGAAGGAATCTTATCAATATTGAGAAGGGTACTTATAAAGAAGATACATTAGTAGAGGATAGGAATACCATGACCTTTGTTGATGTGAGGTTAGAGATCAACAAGATGTAAGATAAAATCTTGACAAGGATGGGTGTAGAGATTAAAGATCTCAAAGCAACGATTGGATAAATATTTCTAGATAGGGTTTTATAGATTTTCAAAATGTAAATTTTTACAACAATACTTTAGAAGGAGGAGGAGGAGGGGGATGAGGAGATGAATAAGAATGAGAGATAACAACAACGACGATGACAACAAGAATAGTAAGAACAAGACAATGATGGACTTGAAAAGCACTGAGTGGGGGGGGTGAATTAGTGACACCAAAAATAGAACTACTTTAAACACTATCCAGTAAATGAATTTTACAAAACGTTTAAACACAATGCTTGCAATAAAAAATGATATAACAAAATTCACAAAAAGTAAAGCATTCACCATAACACAAGTGTTTGTACGTAGAAAACCCAAATAGGTAAAAACCACGGTGAGATGGAACTCACAAGTTAGCTATATGTAGTAATAGATAATTGACCGGTTAAGGTCTACAAAGTGCTCTGCTAGGAGCGAATCTTGTTAGAGATCCCAAAGCTTGATTAGAAGCTTATACCCTGTTAAAGGTAGTACCATGTTAGGAGTAACCTCGGTGGAGGATTTCTGAATCCAAACTAATGGATCACCCTATTAAAGGATTTATAAATTGAAGCTTGTTAGAGCTTACTCGGTTAGTGGATTTGATTCTGCTGTAATTGTTAGAGAACAACAGGTTTGTTTGATCTATTCTGAGAAGCACAATACTTACTTGATTAGATCCTTCTAAGAACATTAAACACTGCTCTTCTACATACTCTGCAACTTAACTCTTCTTCGCATAGAACACTCTTCCACATATATTTCAAATGATTCATTGCAATGTCAATATATAGAGCTTAAGTTTCATGTCGGCCTAAGTAAATCAAAACACAATTTCCTTGGTGCAGTGTATCTGGACAAGTGATCATAACTCATCACAAAAATTACCAAATACCGGTTGGAATAATAAATTCTGGTTAGCTAACTAATAGACCATTATCCATGAATATTCTATCATGATTTCCGCTTGATCTCCATCTTGTTCTTAATCTTATCATATCTACAAGTTGTCTCATATGCACATACTGGTTAACACAAAGTACCGTTTAGAGATAACCACTAAGAATATCGGTTGATAGTGTAAACATTTAAAGTTACATCGGTAGTCAATATAATCATGTGTGTGTGAGTGTTTCATCAATGACAACATATGATGAATACATTTAATCATCATCATGCCAACAATCTCCCCCTTTGGCATTGATGGTAACACTTAGAAAATTTTACAAAAATACCACTAAGTGTGCATACACAACAAAATTTACACATATACTTATGCTCCCCCTTAATGCATACACCATACAAAATTTTCAAACACACATACATATTTCTCCCCCTTTGGCATTGATGGAAACACTTAGAAAATTTTACAAAAATACCACTAAGTCTACATACACAACAAAATTTACACATATACTTATGCTCCCCCTTATTGCATACACCATACAAAATTTTCAAACACACATACATATTTCTACTCCCCCTTTGACAACAATGCCAAATTGAAATACATATATATATATATATATAATGTGTATCAAAGTGTTTAGCATATACAATAATAAAAATTTGAATCAATGTTCAGGCATAAGCAATTTTCATGAATATAACATTGTAGCTCATCTTCATCTGTGACAAAGCATTCTCCCATGATTCCAGTATGTTCTTAGTATACTCAAATGTAGACATCAGTTTTGAATGAAATTCTTCCATTGAGTCCAGTGTGCAGGTTTTAGGGGTTGCTAGGATAGCTTCTGCATTGGAATAGGCTCTCTGAAGTATGTCTACATGTGATGTAAGTAGACTCTTAAGTTCTCTAAGAGATCGGAGTCTCTTTGCCTTCTCATTATCATAAATGTCCAATTTGTTATGCAAATTATCTACAGATTTGCTAAAGGCAAGTATAGAGTCCCGAAGTGGGACATATGCCTTGCATATCCTTTCCAGTTCTTGCTTTGTTTCAGTTTGTCTATTAGAAATGTCAGAATAGAAGAAAGTAGCATTGGAGGTAGAGGCAAGATACTTTCCTCCCATTTCAATAGCTTTACTCAACAAACTTTTATTCTGTGATAGAGTCATTTTACCACTATCGATATCCTTTATCAATTTTTCTCCATATTTCTTCTTGTGATTCTTTTCAACATAGATATGAGCAGCTTCTTACAGTGACTTGATTTGATTAGATGCATCTACAACTAACCGACCAAGTTTGCTGATAGGTGTAGGAAGATGTGCGGTAGATGTTTCCGATAGTAAACTAGATAGAATTTCTACTACAAACTGAATTGTTTCAGCTTCAATCTTTTGCTCTTTCAACCTCTTCTTATGTGTTCTAGATTGCATAACATTAGCAATATTCATCATTTCTGATGCTCTCATATTGTCTACATCAATGGTTCCTGAGATACTTAAAGACTCATCATCATCCTCATCAATCTGTTTTTGCTTTGTCGGTTCAGAGGATACGAATTTAATGATTGCTTTCTCAATATTCTTCTATGTTTTCTTTTCAGGTGACTGACTGACAATATTTCTAGTAGGCTTTGTCTAAGTGACATGAATGACCGGTGGAGTTTGGGGTTTCTCTAGTTGCCCAGTGACCGGTGGATTGTCCACTTTCAGTTGAGTTGTTAGTTGTTCAACTAATTTGATCTGTGGATCTTCAACATTTGGAGGCTCCATATTTGGTGCAGTAACATTTCCAGTTATATCATCATCAATTACGTGAATAGTGGTGTCATTCTTGATAGGATAGACCACGTCAGCTTGAACTATTTCTTCTTCATCCATTTCTGGCTTGTTAATAGTAGCATCTTCTGCATTCTTAGAAGACAACACAAGTTCTTCCATCCTTTTGATGTTAAATGCTATATGGTGGGTCTCTGTCTCAACAATCAACCTCTTTCCACTAAGAAGCTTTAATATTCTTGCTTTGAACATGAATTGTGCTTTATAACTTTCCACTAAAGTGCTAATTGCATCTTTTGAGAATTCAAGAAAATATTGTACAAATACTTCATCAATAATTCCTTTTTCAGTCTTTACAAATTCTTCCCATTTATTCAAAGAATTGTGTACAAAGAATTTGAAATAACTTTCTCAATTATATCATGAGGTAATCTACTATAATGACATAATTGAGTGATTACCTATTGCACAACTTCTTCTTTCTCTTCTGCAGTGAAAGAATCAAAATACTCTTGAACATTTTCAAATATTTTTCTCCCCAATATCTTCATAGTCCTCTCAAAATGAATCTCAGTTTGAACTTAGATAAGTCAATAGGTACAGTTGCCTTAGGCATTTCCTTGACCTTCTTGGATATTTTGCTAGTTGTTTTTGCCTTCTTTGGTTCTTCATCAGAATCCATTCCCTCAGACTCTGGTTGCAAAATTAATTTTCTGCCTCTCTTCTTTATTTCCTTCTTAATATATACTTTGGGTTTCGGTTCCTTTTTTCTTTGGACACTCCGGGTAACCCTAGTACTCTTCATTGTTGGAGATGCTTCATCAGATTTTTTATTCTTTCCTTTTGCACTTTTAACAGGTGTAGTACTAGTTTGTGCAGGTGCATCTTGGACTGCCACAATGTCCAATTTTGCCTTCTTTTTGTCTTTAGGTGATGCTAATAGGGTATTAGCATAACTAACCAGTAGATTATAGTTTACCTCATAACTCATGTCTTCCATTTCTTCCTCTCTTGGCTCAATTGCTTGCATCAGGCAAAAATCAATGGTAACATTGAAGATTATATCCTTTTCAAAGTGCTTTACCACTTCTTCTAGTAGTCTCATTCTCATGCTCATTTTCTTTTGGAGCTCTTTGAAATACGTATTCATGGTAGCAGAGAAAGTATTTGTTACAACCTTGATGTTGTTCTTAATTTGTGTTGAGAACAGTGAGTCCTTCGACCACTCAATGTCTCCAATTCTTGATAGAAAGTTCAAAAAATAAAAGAATAATCCAACCAATAGTTGACCAAACTTGAATTTCAAACTGCTATCCTTTTTGACAAATTGCAAATTCAGAAAGAATTGACTCCTGATAGCTTCACAGAGATCATAATTTGCATTATCAACAATCATTCTGTGAGCTGTATGAACTGTTGCTGAAGGAACATGGTTAAGTCTACAAGAGCAAAATACTCAGTAGCCTATTACCATTGCTACTAGTTTTACTACAAGGGTCTTTAATGTTTTTGATAGAAAAAGAACACCCATCAGATGTAGAACCGGTTAGGTTGAAGACAGTATCCTTAGAAATTCTTCTCAACTCAGGTACTTCACCGATTGAGAAATAACCAGTTACATCCTGAATAGTTTCCTTTGTAATTGTGTGATTCCTTTCTAAATACATGTTTTCACCATGAACTCGACTCAAAATGATTTGGATATGTACTTCTTTGAAATCTTCAAGAAAATAAGCAACATTATGAAAACCCTTTTGAAAAACCCTAGCATATTTTGTCTTAATCTTTCCATTTTTGTCACAAAATGATTTCAACTGTGTGTAGATGTATAGAGATCCTAGATCCTCTATCTTACAATCAATATAGCTAGATAAATCTCCTTTGATCAAAACACCGCTCAGGACTTGCGACAATGCATTATACGACACAATTTGTTTTGTCTTAACTACTTCCATAGGCTCAGAGGTAATCATTAACCTTTCTACACTCTTTGAAGTCAATGCGATTACAGATATACAAAATTCAAAGTAGAATATTCAAGGAAAATACCTAGATTCGTACACGTTGCCTCGTTTACCAGTTGAAATCCTAAATGAACACTAGTTCGGCTTTGTGCAACCTTGAATTCAGCTTGATTACATAAATCTCAAATTACTTCAGCAATTTGACAACAAAACAATCTTTCTTAGCTCAATAAGCGCTCCAGTTTTCTCTCTCGAATGCGTTAGGGTAAAAATAACAAAGTAAAAACATGCTTTTATCCTTTTACCTACTACATTAAATGCTCGCCTGTTAGGGTTGCAAACCCTAATTTTACCACTCAAGAAGTAAACCAGTTGATAATATATCAAGAAAAAGTTATCAAAATTACAAACTCAAAATTTTCTTACCACTCATTCATCACAAGGGGTTCAGAGGTGGATTTACCATTTAAGTTCCCCTTAGCCATATGACAAGGCTTAGTTCACCAGTGTAGGGTTCTCTTCATTGGGTGAAGGAGAAATCTCCCCTATCGGTGAGTCATCATTATTTTTCTTCCAAGTGCGGTTCATTTCCTCTTTAACTTCTTCAACACTTACTTTCTGTTTACCTTTCAGATCTTTTGCAGTATTGACCGGTTTCCTATTTCTGGATTTGCAAAATTTTGCTAAGTGTCCTAGTTTGTTGCAGTGATAGCACGCCATACCAGATGATCTCCAAGGTCCCACATTTCCTCTTCCTGTTCTTCTTCGACAATTCATAGCAACATGACCAAAGTTATTATAGATGGTGCAAACTGTATTTTTTACCTTTTCCATCTCAAATGGACTAAACAACTTGTAGTGGGGTCTTTGCCAGTTCATGTTTATCTGGTTGTCAAAATTCCTCATCCAGTTTTCATTAGGTCTTGGATGCATATGCGGTATAGGATTATTAGCTCCATATCTACACTCAATAGATCTATGTCCATACATTCCACAAGTGAAACAATGACCTTCGAATTTCTTAGATATAAATCTAGTATTAAAGCTTGTATTCCTGTTAGGTTTGTCTTTGCAGACATTAGCAATATGAACAGGCTTATGACAAACAAAACAAATAGGTTTATAGGCCTTCTTACCGGTAGGGTTCCTGACCTTAGAAGAATATTTGTTCTTAGGAATGCAACTCTTGGTACCAGAGGTTTCACCTTTTTCAAATGTGTGAAAACCAAGTCCAAAGATATCACCTTTCATCCTTTGAGACTGAATGTGCTCTTCTAGCAAGATTGAACTTTTGACAAATTTTTACAACTTCTCATTTGTTTCAGTGAGCTGCTTGGTAAGATCTTCATTGTGCTTAGACATATTCTCTCTCAAAGATGATGCTGAATCAAGATCTAACTGCAGATTTTCCTTCTCTTCTCTTTCAAAATTCAAATGCTCAAGCAAGGTAGCATTCTCACGCTTTATCTTGGTAATGTCATGATCTCTTTCCTTGATAAGATCCTTAGCTACTCTTCTAGCTTCCAGTTCTTGACTCATGTGGATAGTAAGACTTTCCAATTCTCTTCTCAGGTTCAATTTCTCACCATTGAGTTTTTCAACCTCCTCAACCAAAGCATCAATATTGGATTCATCTAAAGAACTACTATCATATATTTCTAATAGTTGTTCAGTAAGCTCTCTCCTTTTGTTTTGAGAAGCTTTCAGTTTGACTCTTAGGGTTTCTATTTCATTTCTACTAGCTTCTAGCTCTCTAGCCATCTCAAGGTAGCTCATATCCCCCATGGTGATTTCAAGACTTCCTTCTAAGAAATTAGGCTTCTCAGAAGTTAGGCTCCGATACCAATTGATGGAATTGAAAAGCACTAGGGGGGGTGAATTAGTGACACCAAAAATAGAACTACTTTAAACACTAACTGGTAAATGAATTTTACAAAGATTTTAAACATAATCCTTGCAATAAAAAATGATATAACAACACTCACAAAAAGTAAAGCATTCACCATAACACAAGTGTTTGTACGTGGAAAACCCAAATAGGTAAAAACCATAGTGAGATGGAACTCACAAGTTAACTATCTGCAGTAAAAGATAACTGACCGGTTAAGGTCTACAAAGTGCTCTGCTAGGAGCGAATCTTGTTAGAGATCCCAAAGCTTGATTAGAAGCTTATACCCTATTAAATGTATTACCCTGTTAGGAGTAACCTCGGTGGAGGATTTTTGAATCCAAAGTAATGGATCACCCTGTTAAAGGATTTATACATTGAAGCTTGTTAGAGCTTACCCGGTTAGGGGATTTGATTCTATTGTAATTGTTAGAGAACAACAAGTTTGTTTGATCTGTTCTGAGTAGCACAATACTTGCTTGATCAGATCCTTCTAAAAACATTCAACAATGCTCTTCTGCATACTCTGCAACTTAACTCTTCTTCGCACATAACACTCTTCCACATATATTCTAAATGATTCATTTGGATTTTAATATATAGACCTTAAGTTTCATGTCGGCCTAAGTAAATCAAAACACAATTTCCTAGGTGCAGTGTATCTGGACAAGTGATCATAACTCATCACAAAAATTACTGCCAAAAATTTGTCGGTGGCATAACTCATCACGATCTATGGTAACTCATCACAAAAATTACTGAATACTGGTTGGAACAATCAATACCGGTTAGAGTTAACTAATAGACCATTATCCATGAATCTTTTGTCACTATCTCCACTTGATCTCCATCTTGTTCTTCATCTTATCATATCTACAGGTTGTCTCATATGCACATACCGGTTCACACAAAGTACCGATTAGAGATAACCACTAAGAATACTAGTTGACAGTGTGAACATTCAAAGTTACACCAGTAGTCAATATAATCATGTGTGTGTGAGTGTTTTGTCAATGACAACATATGAAGAATACATTACAATCATCATCATGCCAACAGAAAAATATTCAAAGGTTAGTATGCTAGCAAATTTGCAAGAATTTATAAAAAGGTGAACTCAATAGTTGTTGGAGATGTACATGTAATAGTAGATCATGATAATTCCATTTTAATATTAAAAATATATTACCCATCATCCATCACATCTTTCTTAATAACAAATCCAAAAGTTGTAACTCAATAGAATACACTCAACACTAGAGAGAGGTATTTACCTTTAGTATAAGGGACATCAAATTACAAAAATATAATATAATGAAGAGGAAAGTAAGATCACAAAATTTTAACACATTTAGTGCTTCCTTGGCTAGATTTAGAAGGGATCTTGGAGCTTGAGTTAGTTTTCCAAACACACATAAAAAAACTTAGGACTAGGAAAATTATAGAGTAATTTATTCTATGGAAGTATTTTCAAACGAAATTTTCCACATAGGAAGATAAATATTTTATCCAAAGGCATTCACAACTGACCAGCATCAAGGATACAATTGTGTGAAGAGGGGAGGCATGCTACACCCTTACGCCTATAGGTGCATAGGGTTATGAATAGTTGTTTCATGGTTGTCTTAACTCTTAATTAAGTTAACTAACTATTAGTAATGTCTTGTATATGTACTTAATTCATTTGGATTATATATGAGGCATAAGTATGGTATGCATAGGAGTTATATGAACTACTTATTATTATAATATTAGGTATTTTGTTCTTATTCAAGGCTATTGGAGGAATCCATCTCAAAGTGAATAAGTTTTTTCACTAAAGTACTCTTACTAGTTTGGAAATAACTATTGAGGGTTTCATTCCTATTTATGTATGGTAAAAATTAGATGACGATTATCCATTTTAATGGTCTAGCTCACATTGACTAGCATATTTAATATTTCTTAATGTCTAGCCTTAGTCCAACTAGACTTTATTTTCCTTTTTATATTGTTCATTATTATTGGCCTCAAGGGATTTTAGTGTTTTCTTTCTATCACTTATCATTTTCTTTATGATTAGTAAACAATAATATTCTATTATTCAATAAAAAAACATTTTTTTAAAAACCAAAGAAGATGAGTATTAACATAAAAGCTTTATGATCTAGCTAAACAAATGAAGATGAATAAAATCACTAATTATATAATCATATTCATAACTTTGATAAAGAATAACAAGTGCTAACACATAGTAACAATAAATACATTCATGTCCTTTTGGTTGTCTTCCACACCAAATAATTTCATCCTACCAACCTATAGAGAAAAAAAATGTTTTGTACTAATAATATTCATGTCAACTTCCTTAATTACAAGATATATTTCTTTACTTCTTTTTATATTGAACAAAGCAATTTAAAAATTACAAAATAGAAGCTATGAGAGTAGCTAAGGAAATAGCCAACAATCTCACTAGAAGGGCATCCAAACATATACAAAGTAGACAAAGATTACATAAACTGAATAACAATTTTGTATTGGTTGAGTTTATTATCAAACTAAACTTTATAACTTGCTCTTTAATCTACTTCGGCTAATGCTTAATCTTTACATTGTTCTTGGACAATACTTGGACCTGCAAAAAAAGAAAGGCCACATGAAGAAATATATCTAAGTAAAGTATTAGAGTACCATGACATAATGATAGTTGTTAGAAAACATAACTACACATTTGTTGTTAGTAACATTTTACAACTTACCCATAATTCATATCGAAAAATCAAATGCTTGCCATAGTTCAACAAGATCAATAACTCGTAATTTAAATAACAACTAGCCAAGATCTTGTCTTGCATGTTACATGTATCCACATAAGATAAATGTTAATGAACATGTGCATTATGCATAATAACAAAAACTATCAATTACCAAGGTCAACTAATATATAGCACAATTGTTATAAAGAAATAAGAATATTAGAAAGTTTGTAAACATTTTTTTTTTTAGAAAATGATTGTTTATTTAAGTACTTATTAACTCTACAATTCATGAAAAATATATTATTAATGTGAAAATGCATTTTATTAGTATAGCAAAATGGGACTATGTAAATAAAAAATTCTTACCTTTTACCTTAATTTTGAAAACCATTTATGCATCAAAATATTAATATTTTAGAATAAACATAATAATAGTGATGTCATTTAATGATAAAATAGTTTTTAACTAATTTATAAAAAATGAGTAAATGAAAATAAGAATAAAACAATCAATGATTTTTTTAATGTATAGTAATGATGTCATGTAATAATAAAATAGTTCTAAACTAGCATATATAAGCCCACTTCAACTGCTCCTAAGCTGACCAAGATAGATGGAAGGTTCAAAATGAGGAAGCACTTGGTTTAATTGGTATTTCAATGGTTCCTAATTTGTATGTTCTAATTGAAAATTGTACAAAAGCGTATGAAGCTTGGGAAATTTTAAAAACAACTTATGATAGCTCAAATGAATCCCGAAAAATTTAGCTTCAAGATCAACTCGAAGATCTCATGTATACGGATTTTAAAACCATGGATGAATTCTTATTAAAGTTTGATTCTATTAATAGTCAATTAACTGGTTTAGGAGTTACACTAGCTGATTTATGTTTAATTCATCTTATTCTTAAAAAATGTCTTCCTCGTCAATTTCAACAGTTTATTATGAATATTCATGCTCAACTTGCTATTCCTACTTTAGTTACTCAATTAACTTATGATATTTTTCGTAATTTATTACGTCAAGAGGAAGCTAAATTAATTCATAATAATAATAATAATTTTAGATCCAATAATAATAGTCATAATCATAATAATAATTACAAGTCTTCTAATTATCAATCTCATTCTAAATCCTATCATAACAATTCTCATAATAATAATCATAATAATTCGTACAATAATCAAAGGAATAATTCTCAAACAAGACCCCATTGCACATATTGTGGGAAAGATGGACATATTACTAATAATTGTTTTATGAAGCAAAATGGTAAAAAGCCCATGAACCAAAATAATCAAAATAATCAACAACATAAACCTCATTATAAGAAAGGTAATAATAATGGTAATTCATCTTGTCATGCATTTACATGTACTTAGAATGTTTCTCAACCACTTGAGTGGATTATTGATTCTGGTGCGTCTCAGCATGTTACTTCTCATAAAGGATGTTTTGAATCTTTGCATGCTGATACTTCTAATATTCCTATTCAATTAGCTAAAAATCATAGTTGCAAAGTTGAAGCTATTGGTGATGTGAATGTTCCTAATGGAAAATTACATGATGTTCTTTATGTTCCTGAATTAAAATCAAATTTGATTTTAGTTCCTAAACTTTGTCAAGATTATAAGATTAACTTTTATCGGGGCATGTGTTATATCATTGATCCAAAAACTAATCATGTTATTGCTACTGCTAAAATGGATAGTGATAACTTATTCAAGTTCTATGAATTTGCTCCTACAAAGTATTCTTTGCTTACTACTGTTGATTTTACTATATGACATGAAAGACTTGGCCATCTCAATTTTGATTATATTTCATTGATGCAAAAAGAAAATATGGTTGATGGATTGCCTAGTGTTGTTCCTTCTCAAATTGTTTGCAATGGTTGCATGAGTGGTAAGATGCATAGGGAATCCTTTCCTCATGGTCAATCTTGGAGGGCATATACTAAATTGCATCTAGCTCATAGTGATCTCTTGGGTCCCATGGAGAATCCCTCCATCCAAGGTTCAAGGTATGCTCTTACCTTTGTTGATGATTTTTCAAGGAGAACATGGATATATTTCCTTCATAGTAAGGATCAAGTGCTTGATGTGTTTATTGAATTTCATATGTTTGTAGAAAGACAATCTAGTTCTAAAATTAAGATTCTTCATAATGACAATGGAAGAGAATATGTCAATAATGCATTTAATGCTTATTTGAAATCTTTTGGAATTAAACACGAGCTTACAATTCCTTATACACCACAACAAAATGGTGTGGCGGAACGGAAGCATAGGACCATTGTGGAAATGGCAAGATGTTTATTGCATGCAAAAAATATGGATTACAAGTTTTGGGCTAAAGCTATGGCTTGTGCAACTTATTTAATTAACAGAACACCTACCAAAGCCTTAAAGGATAAAACTCCTGAAGAAGCTTGGTCTGGTAGAAAGCCCAATTTGCAGAATTTAAGAATTTTTGGTTCCATAGCTTATGTTCACAAACCTAAGGAGAAAAGAAAAAAAATAGATGCTAAATCTTCTCCTTTTATTTTTGTTGGTTATGATGAAAATACTAAAGGTTATAGAGTTTACAATTTTATTACTAACAAGGTAAAAGTTGCAAGAGATGTTTGTATTGCAGAAAAAGGCATTCATGATTGTTCTAAAGTGGAGGATGATGAACTTGCTCAAAGCAAAGTTGTGCTTGTGGAGGACCAACCTCCTTCTCTTAACCCTACTCCTAATGCATCTCTTTCTATTCCTTCTAGTGATAGTGATGATGATAATAATAACTCTACTCCTGATGACTCTTCTTCTAATGATGAATCCATTACTTCTAAAAGAAGACCTAAATGGTTTAAATCTTTAATTCAAGATAGTGATGAATACTTAGCTAGAATGGATAGAATTCAAGCTAGAAGAGTTAATTATTGTAATTATGCTTTAATGACTACTATTATGAATTCTAATGATCCTAAAACATTTGATCAAGCTAAAAATCAACCACATTGGCAAAAAGCAATGAAGGAAGAATATGATACTTTAATTTCTAACCAAACTTGGGATTTAGTTCCCTTGCCTCATGGTAAAAATATTGTTTCTTGCAAGTGGCTTTATAAAACTAAATTGAATGTTGATAATCAAGTTAGTAAATTTAAAGCTAGATTAGTTGCTAGAATAAGGACATTTGTAACTTTGTTTGTAATGAAATACTTGAAAATCTTTCATTTTAGCGGTACTTTTATATTTAATATTGGGCTTTTATGGACAAAAAAAATATAAAATAAGAATGAAACAAAATAATGATTTTTTATGTTTTTATAAAGCTTTTTTGGGCTCTTCTAGTGTAACTTTGGGGTGTGATCTTGTACCAACTTTTTGTATACTTTAATTACTATTTAATAGAATCTAATGCACCTTTTCCTTAAAAAGAAAAATTGCATGCAAAAATTTAAAAGATCTTCAAATAAAATAGAAAATAAAAATAAAATAAAACAACTTCTTATATATATATATATATATATATATGTAAATAAAATATTTTTAATAAAATAATATAATTTTTAATTAAATAAAATAAATTATAGAAAAATGATATTCTATACTTTAATTTTAACTAATATATATTTTTTTTTAAAATATATTATTTCCACTATTAATTAATTTTTCCCAACATTTGACTTTTGCAAAATAAATATATTTAAATAAAAATATTAACTAGTTTTTTATATATTTTAATAAAACCATTAGCTGTAACATTTCTTTTTTAACTAATGAATTTAAAATCAAATCTTGCTTTTATTAAGTATTTCTTTCCACCAGCCAAAAATCTAAGGTTCCTCTTTATATGCAAGAAATGTATGTTTAGCAAAAAGAAAAAAAAAACCTATAAAACATTTTCAATATGACACACATTTAACCTACCGTTCCAATCATCCCTTCTCCTCTAACTTACCACTTGTATCCTAAAGAACCAGTATCTTCTTGAAAAAAATGCTAAAACATTTTTTAAATCTAAATTTACTCAAAATTTTCAACATTACAAAATTAAAAGATACAATATTCATACACAATCATTTACCTACTACTCGAAGAAGATCTGGATGCGGGGATTGTTAGCTTTGATTTTATTCCAATCTTCCCCGCCTTCCTTTAACCTCTCCTCTAACTCACCACTTGCCTCCCCTTTAACAACCCTTATCACCTTTAGTCTCCTCAACCGCTCCAATCCCTCCGGAACTCTCTTCACCAACGGACAATTGTCTATCAATAGAAATTCCAGACGTGGCATCGCCCCCTCTTCCAACGCCGGCAACTCCTCCAAAAGTGGGAAGTCTTCAATCTGCAGGTTAGCCAGCTTAGGAAATCCCCCTCTCTCTCCAAAGTTCTTGGGCAAATATCTGCATTTCGAATCATTCGCCAAAATCAATAGTTGTAAGTTGGGCATCTTTTGGAGTGATGGATAATCACTGCATTCTGTCAAGAAAAGTTCTGTCAGATTTTCCATTCCACATATCCAACTTGGCACAGAGAAACGTACAATTCTAAGTTTTTGAAGACCTTTCATAACTTTCATTTTTTCTGGAAACGCTGGAAGACTGGATTCTTCTCTATCACCCTCCGTTGTAGAAATGGCATTCTCTATTCCCAAAAATCTCATCTTGACCAGACTGTCAAGGATACCATCTTCTACACTTTTCAATGTTCGTGCATCTTTTAATGTGAACCTTATTTCAAGGAGATCAATCAAGTTGCAAACATCTTTAATATTAAAAAATCCATTTCCTTCAGTAGACAGTGGGATTAAATCTGATCTCAGTGTCCTCAGACTTGAGAGCTGTGATATTCCCTTGGGCATACGCTTCTCAATAAGCTTTATGAACCTAATTACATTGCAATAAGATAGACATTTGAGCTCACCTATCCAGTCAGGTATACGTTGCAGGCTTGTGCAAAAGGAAAGATCAAGGAACTGAAGACTCTTAAGTCTTCTTACACAATCCGGCACCTCCTTGATCTCTGTGCGAGACAAATTCAAAACCTTCAGTAGTTTCAACTTCCCAACACATTTTGGCAATGTGGAGATCGCAGTGAGGCTCAAGTCAATTACCCGGAGTACTTTCACATGATCAAGCAACTGTTCTGGAACACTTGTAATGCCAGGATTTTGAGAGAATGACAATGTGCGGAGGAATCGCTTACAAAGAAGAGGCCTTTCTGAAATTACATTAGTATATACACCCTTGTTAGCCAGTAATAACCTGCGGAACCTTGTTTCATTGACGGGAATATCAAATTCACACTCATCTTCTTTACATATATTTACAACCAAATCAAGAAACAAGTCATGTACAGTGTAACAACTTAAAACTCTGTTTACTTCCAGCAAACATAAATTTTCAAGTTGGTGTAGATAATCTAACCCTATATCCCACTGTTCTCTGTCTTTTTCTTGCGGAATAAATCCTTCCGCTATCCACAAATATATTACATAGTCCTGGTATATAGCACTCGGAATTTTAAAGGTAGACAAAGAAATTTGTGTGTCCTCTGGAAAGAATGAAAAATAAGCAAAGCAAGACTTCAAATACGGAGGAAGGCAGTCATAGCTCAGCTTTAGAATGTTCAAAATGGGGTCCTCTGCATTTCTTACCTTTTTTAATTGCCCCAGCTTTGACTCCCATTCTTGTGGGAGGGAAGACTTGGCCATTGATGCTGCGACTGTCTTTATGGCCAATGGCAACCTCCCACATTCTTCTACAATTTGATGTGCCAAACTCTCCAGCTGCTCAGGCGGCCTATTTCCCTCACGATTCCGGAAAGCAAACAGACAAAACAGATCCCAACTTTCACCCTCCCAGAGATGTTGCATCTCATAAATGTGGGCATCGATGTTTTCAGCAACGCCTCTACTTCTAGTGGTAACCACTATTTTACACTGATTACTACTACCAGTGGGAAGCCCAAGCCTTGATATCAAGTCACCTTCTACACGACTCCAGATATCATCCAGAACGATCAAACATCTTTTGCCCTCTAACTTATCATGTATCAATGCAGCTGCCCGCACATCAGTTATACCAAGTCCACTAACTTGGGAGGCTAGTTCTAAATCAATATGGGAGGCTAGGTCACATTGCAATTTCCTAAGAGAATAAGTCTGTGAAACAGAAATCCAGGCAGAACAGTCATACCTATGTTTTGTGATGCTGAAGACATGCTGCAGAAGGAATGTTTTCCCCAGCCCGCCCATTCCCACGACGGCAACAACTCTAAAGGCAGGGTTGTCTAACAATCTCAGAATTTCCTCCACCTTGTAGTCCACTGCAACTGCTGGTAAATCTTTCTCCAAGAAACTCAATTCTTCTGTTCTTTCACTTCCGGATGTACTTGTTGAGGGCAGACTTAAATGGGACACATCATAGAAAAGCTTGAGGTCCTGTGCCTCTTGAATTGTAGCCCTAATCCTCCCTTTGAGCTCTTTAATCCTCTTCGCCATCTTATACCGAAATACTAATGAACTACAATTGTACACACATGATTGACTGGTATTTGTATACAAATGCTCAACAGCACACTCATCTATTATATCTTCTGCATCAAAAGCAATATTCCTCACTTCTATCAGCCATTCTTTCACATTTTTATTTTGCTCACTCTGCTCATCTGCAGCTTGTAGAGAAGCACATATCTGTCTGAGCTTCTTCTCCAACCATTTAAAGTCATTTTTGAAGTTGAGCAAGAGAGATGCCTCATTCCATGCTGCTCGTGCCGCAATCTCACCAAGCTTTCCCAGCACACCGTTGGCAAGACCAGATGCCATCTTTGACTTATTACAGACAGTGGATTTAGAGAGCACAATTGAATAGCAATGCAATTCAAAATTGGTTGAATGTGAGTATATCAATCCTTGTGCAACTCTGGGAATTTATAACAAAGGGAGGCTTGTGGAGCAATACAATACAATGGTAAAGTTTATTCGTAATGCTTTAATCGGGAATCGAGTGCACATCAAGTATACCCTACCCACTTATTTTGAAAAGCTAATTCCCTTCTCATTAAGTTTCAAAGATGCGCGCTGAACTGGAAAGGGAGGGATGGACCAGTCGTTTAATAATTAATATTTAATAAAGCAAGGCAATGTGGGTTCTATATGTTCCGTAGCATATTTCAAAGCTTACTAATTATTATTATTATTTTTTTAATGGAGGTCTAGAAGGGCATGAAGCTGGCGACCTGTCAGTCCAGTGAGGGTTTCCACAAAGTATTTTTTATCACGGGGACACGATCCAATAGGCTGAACCACTTCAGCTAAGAGCCAAAGACTAAGGGGTATCCATTTCTTTTAATTTTGAGATTTTTCAATGTGGAATGCTGTAAGGAGTAAAAGCATGATATAAAATTAGACCGTTGAAAGGCAAGTGGAGAAAAAGTCGCGAAGAGCTTTAATTTTAGTGTTTTCATTATTGGGTTGCTCGCACTCTAGTATTAGTTTTTGTCTCCTTTTCTATTTTCTTAGAATTTTAAAATGCTTCATTATTTTTGTGAAGGATACCATTTAATATTTTATGTTGTTTCAAATTTTCCAATCCTTTTCTTGCCAATGTTTCTTTCCTTTATTTTTGTTGTGAAGGAGACAATTTAATATTTTATGCTCTTCCAAATTTTCCAATCCTTTTCTTGTCAATGTTTCTTTCCTTTAACTCCACTATATTTTATTGATTCTCTTTGTTTTTTCCATTATAAATTAGTGTAAAGGAAATACTAATTACAATGTGGGAAAACATAAATAAAAAGTAAATACATTTAATTTAGTGATTAATAAATGTTATATATAAATTAATAAATATTTAAATTTAATAAGTTTATAAATAATAGTAAGTATTAGATGGGTAATCATCTAAAATCAATTTATTTTTGTTGATTTTATGCTAGAATGAGTCTTAATATCCAGAACTAATATACAACCATTAACTTTTCATGTGTATTTTATTGAACTTTACTCTTCATTTTATGTAATCAATTTAGACTCCTTCAAGCTACATTTTTATTTAAAATACCTAGGAGATATGACAATGTTTAGAATAACTTAAAGGATTTTCATTGAGCCACAAGGAACTTCAACTAGATTGATTCCTAGAATTTCAAAATATTGAAATCAACAATATTCATTCACACAAATGACATATATGAATTATTTGTTTGAATTCAACATGATTAGAACAATTCATTGAATGTCTTTATATATGAGAACATAAAAATATATCACACAAACTTGTGTTTAGTAGGTGCTAAGAGGTGAGAATGAAGGTGGGAAGTATCTACCTAACAAAACCTTATGAAATAATGATAAACTACCTAGAACCATTGAAGATTGTGTATGTGTGCAATATGTTATGCAAGGAAAGGAAAGGACCAATTAATATTGTATGCTCTTTTATAGGCAATTTTTAAAAATGACCTCATTGTTGTTGTTTTGTCTTAGTTCTACTCTTAGCATTACTACCTTTTCTTATCAAAATATGCTAACATTCATAAGAATTGATTATATATTATTATTATTATTATTATGTTATGTAATTATAAAGACAAAATTAGTATCCTCCAACAAAAAAATTATCTATTTTTTTTTTAATTTAAATGTATTAATGTGGAAACATATTGATGAACACCATAATCTTGTGTTAAATTTAGTTCATAACTTGATCTTTGTTCATCTTCATTCTACTCTTATAAACAATCAATCTCGTACATTTGCTTTCCTAACTTAACCAATCAATTTATCTATTTAAATAATTTCTATAAAATTGACCCAACTCAATAGAAAAAAAATTAAAAATAACCATCAAAATCTACAATATTCCACATTGCATATAATATGTTGTTATCCATAGTAATTGGAGAGACTCTTAAAGCATTTAAAATGATTTAGGGAGATAAAAGTAGGACGAGTGGGCTCTAAATGTTTTGTACCGTATTCCAAAGCCATCATTCCTTTATTTATTCACGCCTCCTTTCACATGATGGTGTGCTACTTTATGTCTAGGCCACTAATCTTTAGTGGAACAACAATAATCTAAAGGAAATATTTGTTATATTTTTATAGCTTTAAATTATTCAAAGGCAAGTGAAGAGTTGGGGACAACTTAGGCGATGGGGACGTAGCGCTTTGTACGCGAAAATAGAGAAGCTTGAATTGACTGGGTGGGGGAATGGCATCTACTTTGGGAAAAGTCATGGAGAGCTTTAATTTTATCAATGAAGAATGAATTTATTTATTTATTTATTATATTTAATAAAAAGACTTTAAAGAATAATAGTTATCACTAGTAGATGTAAGAGAAACGAAACATAACAATTGGTGTCATGCAAGTGAAGAATTGATGTCTCTTTGATTATTTATTTTTTATTGTTGGCATCTTCCTATAAATTCTTGTCTTCTCTTTTATTTTCTTAAGATTTTAAAATGTTACGACACAATTAATACTTTGTCTGTTATTTTTGTAAAGAAGAGAGAGTTTCATAATTTCTCTTTCAAAATTCATTTTCCAATTTTTATTTCTATTTTTGTCTTGTCAATGTTTTTTCCGTGAATTTCACTATCTTTAATTGATTTTGTTTGATTTTCAAATTATATATTATTGTAAAGAAAAATAAGCGTTGTCTATATATGAATATTGAGTCTATTAATTAAAATACGAGAGAACATAAATAGAAAGAAAATATGTTTAGTTCAATGAGTATTAAATGCATAAAAATCAATGAAGATTTAGATCTGCTAAAAATCTTAGGGTTAACAATAATAAGTATTAGATGGATGATCATCTATAATTTATTTTTTTGTTTAATTTATGCAAGAATGAGTCTCAATGGACCTACAACTACTATATGACCATAAACTTGTATATTCTACTAAACTTTATTCTTTAGCTTGTGTAATTATCTTGAACCTCTTCTCCAGAAATTTTATCCAAAATACAATGAGGATATGACAATGCTTAGGATACTTTGCCATGGGGGCCTTCAACTATATTAATCATTAGAATTTAAAATTATTTTCATTCACATAAATGTATTTTGCATGATTGTTTAAAGCTAATTTCTTTTTAGAGCACCAAATGAATTGAGTTGATTTGAATGATATATATGAACTATTTTTTTTATTTACATATGATTAGAATGAGTGCATTGAATGCATTTAAATACAAAGACAAAAAACAATATCGCACAAACTTATGTTTCGTTAGTCATACACGGGGAGACCAATTGTTGGAATTGTCTTTGTAACAAAACCCTAAAGAATAATGGCAAATTATCTAGAATCATTAGTGGTTGTTGTTGGCAATATAACAAGGATATTGAAAAGGTTGATGACGATTATGGACATAACCGATTAAAGATGTTTTACTGTCTTGATATTATTATTTTGTCATTGATGTCAAGAAATTGATTTTCTAATTCAGTATGATGTTGTCATATCTTAAGAAATATGATATGAAGATTATAAAGAAGTCGGTAAAGACACAGAAAAGAATATGATGAATAAAAGGATAAGTTATTCAATGGGCAACTCTACCGAGTCAGACAATGATGAGATCTTGATGTTTTCGATCGTTCTAACATCATACATATGTTGTAAAATGTAAAGGGTAATACTATACTATGTTATCAAGCAAAGAACCTAGTCGGTAAACCCTAAGGTTATCGCAGTCAGTTAATGAAGACAGAATGTCTACCGAGTAAATTTTAGTATTCACCGAGTTGTAACCGAGCTATAACAGAATGCATTAAATAATTACATGTGATATTTAATGAAAGATGTTGATGAGCTGGAGCGGATCAATGATTGGTAAGCCGTTGAAAAAGTTTGTTAACGAATCTAAGGCAATGGAAAGTCGGCAAGAAGATCTACAATTTAGATTGAACCGCATTACCCTAACACAAGTTCCAAGATGATTGTGCAAGTTCTGAGGCAGGGTAAAATGTTTTTTAGATCGTAAGATACAATGAACCTAGACAAGATTGAAGATCTAATGGCTATGATTGATCATGGGAAATGTGATCCAGGAGATTAAGCGGTTAGATGATTGTTTATAAATAAGGAACTATTGATAAACAATGTATGCGGGCAAGTGTATGCATAGGGATGCTACATAGTAATCACCAAGCACAGAAGCTTGAAGACCTGTTAGAATAACAGAGTATTGATGCCCAACAGATAGACAAGATTAGTTCTATGTCTAGATTGTATTGAACAAATAAGAATCTGCTTTAGCATTTTAGATGTGAAGTTGCAGATAGATTGTATTACTATTAGTTTGTGAAAGTGATAGGAAATCTCTTAACCAAGTGGACTTAATAGTCTTATATGTAAATCCTTTAACAAGGTGACATTCTAAATGAGTGTTTGAAATCCTTTGACAAGGTCACTTCTAACAAAGTGAAGATCCTAACAAATCTGAGGGAAATCCCTTAACCGGGTCACATCTAGCAATGTGTTTTGTAATCTTTAACAGGATTGGCTTTTAACCGAGCATACTCTAGAAGAGTATATTTCTTAGTGGGTCTAAAATCCCACAGTGGTTTTTCCCTATTTGGGTTTCCACGTTAAATCTGGTGTTATGAGGTTTTTATTGTTCATATGCTTTTGAGTTTGCATGTTTGACAGTTTTATTATATGACCAATATATGTTACCGAGGTTGAATCTGATGTTTTCATTGATGATTAAGTTTGTATGATTCACCCCCCCCCCCCTCTGATCTTGTTGGCTATTGGATTTGTACTTATATTAAGTATCAGAACTATCAATTGGTATCAGAGCTTCGGACTCTGAAAGGAAAGTTTAAAGGCACTTGAGTTAAAGATCCAAGATGTATAAGAGGGATGCACCTAAGCTGAATAAGTCAAGTTTCTCTACATGGCAGAAAAGGATGAAGCTACATCTATCAGGAGTTGGAGAATATTCTTTATATTATCTGGAGAATGATTTTGTTACACCAAGCACCTATCCATTGACTATGGAAGAGATAAAGGCAAATCAAGAACACATTCAAGCAATGATTGAAATAACATCTGCATTGATCGATTCTGAGTTTAATGATCTAGAAGGCTGCAATAATGCAAAGGCACTGTGGACTAAGCTCATATCTGTATATGGAGGAGATGAACATGTTCAAAGAGCAAAAGTTGATAGTCTAAGAGGACAACTTGAATCTATGAGGATGAATGAAGGTGAGAACATAACCCAGTACAGTGCAAGACTAAAGGAGATTGTAAATCAAATCAAGGGAGCAGGAGGAACTATTGAAGAAAAGGATGTGACAAGTAAGTTGTTAAGAACCCTTCTACCTACCTGTGCAATCCGAGTCTCTGCAATCAATGAATTGAGGTCTGTACCTAATATGCCAGTTTCCTTGGATGCTACTATTGGTAAGCTACATGCATTTGAGTTAAGTAATTTTGATAACAGTGGGTCATCGGTAAATAAAGTTGAATCTACATTTAGTTCTTTTCATCTGAATGAATCTAATGATTACAATGAAAGAAAGTATAGGTACTCTGAAGGAGATCACAATGGAGCAAGTGAAAGATTTCAGAAGAACATGGAGGAGGTACATAAACTGTATGAAGAAATCAAAAAGCAAGAAGAATTTGAAGCACTATTGGCAAAAAGGTTACCAAGAGGAAAAGGTAAGTATAAAGGAAAACTACCCTTGAAATGTTTCAATTGTGATAAGATTGGACATATGGCTTCTAACTATCCTAACAAAGATTTCACTGAAAAGAGAGATTACCAAGATGATAGACAGAAAGATAATCATTACAGAGGTCACCGAGACTTTAGAAGAAGAGATAGAAAGACCTGCTTAATTGCTGATGAGGAATCTAAAGATGATAAATCAGATGAGACTGATATGGAGGAAGTTGTTTATGTGGCTATCAAGGATGGATCAGATGAAGAAAGGTATGAAGAAAAAGCCCTAATATCTCACATAAACACTAATGATTCTTGGATTATAGATAGTGGATGCTCACATCATATGACAGGAGATAAACACAAGTTTGTTATGTTAGAAGATTATGATGGAGGCTATGTTAGATTTGGTAATGATGCACCATGTCCGATAAGAGGTAAAGGATTCATAACACTTCTTGATAAAGAAAGATGCAATGATGTTTATTGGGTTGAAGGCTTGAAATACAATTTGTTGAGTGTAGTACAGCTAAACAACACAGGTTACCAAATAGAATTTCAGAAAGGAATTGTCAAAGTTCATGACAAAAATGGAAAGTTAGCTACTACCAGGACACAAACAAAAGGTAATACATTTCACCTTGACTCTACTCACAAGTGTTTGCATGCAAAGATTGATAACACCTGGTTATGGCATAAAAGGTTTTGTCATGTTAATTTTGATAATCTGATCAAGATAAATAAGAAACACGGAGTAAGAGGTCTACCGAGTCTTGAAAAACCTGAGAATGCTATGTGTCGAGGATGCCAAATGGGTAAGATGACAAGATCCAGCTTTACAAGTAAGTCCTACACTTCTAAGGGAATTTTAGATCTTGTGCACACTGATCTTTGTGGTCCTATGAAAGTTCAAAGTTATTATGGTGATAAGTATTTCATATTATTTGTGGATGATTATTCAAGGATGATGTCAATAATGTTTTTAAAAGAAAAATCAGAAGCTTTTCAAATGTTTAAGTGGTACAATGCTAGAGTTGAAAATGAAATAGGAAGATAACTAAAATGTCTTAGATCAGATAGAGGAGGAGAGTTCACATTTGATGATTTCAACCTATTTTGTAATGATCATGGTATTAAAAGACAAGTCTCTGCACCGAGGACTCCACAGCAGAATGGAATAGCTGAAAGAAGAAACATATCTATTGTGGATTGTGCTAGAACACTGATGATTGAGAAGAAGGTTCCACAAACATTTTGGAGAGAAGCATTAAGCACAATTGTTTACACCTTGAATCGAGTTCAATTGAAGAAAGGTACTTTGAAGACACCTTATGAAATCTGGTATGGCAAGAAACCTAATGTAAGTTATTTTAAGATCTTTGGAAGAAAATGCTATGTTCATAAAGATGATAGAAATGGCAAGTTTGATCAGAAAAGTGAAGAAGGAACATTTCTAGGATATTCTTCTAGAAGCAAAGCATTTAAATGTCTGATCAAATCATCTAACAAAATAGTAGAAAGTGCAAATGTGAAAATTGATGAATTTTCAGAAAGAACTGATGACAGGAATTCCAAAGAACCAGAAGACTATGATGAATTTGTCTATGTGCAACTGAGAAGTCCTACTAAGATAACTATTGAAGGAAATGAGGAGGATATCCAGTTACCAAGTGATGAAGAATATCATACAGAGCCTACTGAGCCTGTATTAGCTAAATATGTCAGAAGACACCATGCACCAAGTCAAATTATAGGAGATAAGGATGATCCAGCGATGACAAGGAACAAACTGAGACAGAACACATGTTCGATATCTGAATTTGAACCGAGAATAGTGAAAGAGGCATTCAACAGTGAAGATTGGATAAATGCTATGACTGAAGAGATTGATCAAATCAAGAAGAATGACACATGGACACTGGTCCTAAGACCAAAGGACAAAAATGTAATCGGTACAAAGTGGACCTTCAGAAACAAGCTAAATGAGAAAGGTGAGGTCATCCAGAACAAAGCAAGATTGGTTTGCAAATGTTATGCCCAAGAAGAAGGAATTGATTATGGTGAGACTTTTGCACCTGTTGCTAGACTTGAAGGAGTTAGAACATTGTTAGCATATGCTGCTTACAAAAACTTCAAGGTATATCAAATGGATGTAAAATCTGCATTTCTGAATGGAATATTAGAAGAAGAAGTTTTCATTGAACAACCTGAAGGATTTGTTGAAGACAATAATAAAGATCAGGTATGTAAATTGAACAAAGCTTTATATGGTCTGAAACAAGCACCTAGAGCATGGTATGAAAGACTGCACTCTTATTTGATTAAGATTGGTTTTATAAGGACAAGTGAGAACAACAACATTTACATGAAGAATGATGAAAATGGAATACTAATCTCAGCCATATTTGTTGATGATATTATATTTTGTGGAAATGACTCTTTATGCAAGAACTTTGGTAATGAAATGAGCAAAGAATTTGAGATGTCATTAATTGGTGAGATAAAGTATTTCATAGGCTTACAGATACTGCAAATGAAAAATGAAATTTTCATTACTCAATCCAAATACATAAAGGAAATCTTGAAGAAATTTGGAATGGAGGATTCAAAGCCAGTAAGTACTCCTATGACTACAAACTGCAAACTATCAAAGAATGATGAATCAGCATCTGTTGATGAGACACTCTACCGTTCCATGATTGGAAAACTACAATATGTTGTTCACAGTAGGCCAGATATAGCACATGCAGTAGGTATTGTTGCAAGATTCTCTTCAGATCCTAAAGAAATACACATGACAGCAATCAAAAGAATTTTCAGATACTTGAAAGGCACTGAAGATTATAGCTTAGTATATCAGAAAGGAAATAATTTTGATTTAAAAGTTTATACTGATGCTGATTGGGCAGGCAACATTGATGACAGAAAAAGCACAAGTGGAGGAGCTTTCTTCCTAGGAGAAAGACTAGTGAGTTGTCTTAGCAAGAAACAAGGATGTGTTTCTCAATCAACAACCGAAGCTGAATATGTTGCTGCAGCACTGAATTGTACCAACATTGCATGGATCAAACAATTGTTGGAAGGTATAAATGAGAAAGTTACCAAGCCAGTAACTATATTCTGTGACAATATTAGTGCCATTAATATTTCAAAGAACCCTGTTATGCACTCTAAAACAAAGCACATATCTATCAAGTATCATTATCTTAGAGAAGAAGCTCAAGAGAAGAAAGTGGTGTTGGAATATGTTAACACAAAGGAACAAATAGCTAATATCTTCACCAAGCCACTACCAAAGGATACTTTTGAATATCTCAGAAGTAAGTTAGGGGTCCTACCCCTATCTTTTACTCATTGACCGAGATCGGTGAAAGCATCACTTCGATGAATCTATTGAATATCTTTTAGGGAGCTGATGTTGGAGTGATACACTTTAGAATGTTTTTCTAAAAGTGTACTGGAATAATATTGGGATGATACAGGGAACAGGAATTGTAAACAAATGCTCTGACTGAGACTCAGTTGATATACAACAGCATGAAATAACTTCTTACAACAAAGAAATTATGTTTTAGTTCTATTCTTTTTTGACATTGTTGTCAAAGGGGGAGAAGACCAAGGAGAAGACCAAGAAGGAGAAGACCTACCCCAGGGGAGAAGACTGGGAGATGACAACAGATTGAAACTAGAAGAGAAGTTTGATGTATGGGGGAGAGCATTTCAACATTTCAGAATCACAGCAATCTGAATTCTTAATAGTTAAATCAATTGGTTTTGCCATCAATGCCAAAGGGGGAGATTGTTGGCAATATAACAAGGATATTGAGAAGGTTGTTGATGATTATGGACATAACCGATTAAAGATGTTTTACTGTCTTGATATTATTATTTTCTCATTGATGTCAAGAAATTGATTTTTTAATTCAGTATGATGTTGCCATATCTTAAGAAATATGATATGAAGATTATAAAGAAGTCGATAAAGACACAAGAAAGAATATGATGAATAAAAGGATAAGTTATTCAATGGGCAACTCGACCGAGTCAGACAATGATGAGATCTTGATGTTTTAGATCATTCTAACATCATACATATGTTGTAAAATGTAAAGGGTAATACTATACTATGTTATCAAGCAAAGAACCTAGTCAGTAAACCCTAAGGTTATCGTAGTTGGTTAATGAAGACAAAATGTCTACCGAGTAAAGTTTAGTATTCACCGAGTTGTAACCGAGCTATAACAGAATGCATTAAATAATTACATGTGATATTTAATGAAAGATGTTGATGAGCTGGAGCGGATCAATGATTGGCAAGTCATTGAAAAAGTTTGTTAACGAATCTAAGACAATGGAAAGTCGGCAAGAAGATCTACAGCTTAGATTGAACCGCATTACCCTAACACAAGTTCCAAGATGATTGTGCAAGTTCCGAGGCAGGGTAAAACATTTTTTAGATCGTAAGATACAATGAACCTGGACAAGATTGAAGATCTGATGGCTATGATTGATCATGGGAAATGTGATCAAGGAGATTAAGCGGTTAGATGATTGTTTATAAATAAGGAACTGTTGATAAACAATGTATGCGGGCAAGTGTATGCATAGGGATGCTACATAGTAATCACCGATCACAGAAGCCTGAAGCCCTGTTAGAATAACAGAGTATTGATGCGTAGCAGATAGACAAGATTAGTTCTATGTCTAGATTGTATTGAACAAATAAGAATCTGCTTTAGCTTTTTAGATGTGAAGTTGCAGATAGATTGTATTACTGTTAGTTTGTGAAAGTGATAGGAAATCTCTTAACCGAGTGGACTTAACAATCTTATATGTAAATCCTCTAACAAGGTGACATTCTAAATGAGTGTTTGAAATCCTTTGACAAGGTCACTTCTAACAAAGTGAAGATCGTAACAGATCTGAGGGAAATCCCTTAACCGGGTCACATCTAGCAATGTGTTTTGTAATCTTTAATAGGATTGGCTTTTAACCGAGCATACTCTAGAAGAGTATATTTCTTAGTGGGTCTGAAATCCCATAGTGGTTTTTCCCTATTTGGGTTTCCACGTTAAATCTGGTGTTATGAGGTTTATATTGTTCATATGCTTTTGAGTTTGCATGTTTGACAATTTTATTATATGACTAATATATGTTACTGAGGTTGAATCTAATGTTTTCATTGATGATTAAGTTTGTATGATTCACCCCCCCCCCCCCCCTCTCATCTTGTTGGCTATTGGATCTGTACTTATATTAAGTATCAGAACTATCAGTTGTCTATGTGTGTGATGTGCTATGCTATCATAAAAAAATTATTTAATAACCATTTGAAAGGTGAACATTCTATTATAGAATTGAAGGCTAAAGGAGAATAAATTAAACTTGAATTATCTAAGGAAAAGCATTAAATATTGGTCACTTAAATATCCAAGTAACTTTATTAATCCTACCTTAGTTTTAATCATCATAATTAATGTGTAAGTTTGTAACACATTGAATAAAATAGTAAAACAAGGAAAAAGATTATCGTGTAATTATCAATTTCATAATTAGGGTATTATAGAGTCAAGAGACGCTTCAATTGTAAATTTGAAATTTTAAAGGTCACTTCCACACTTGTCGTCTTGACCTTGGTTAGTTTTATGACATGGAAATGACCTATAATAATGAATGGATGGAGAAAAGAATCAAGATTGGTTCCTACGGATGTGTGCAAATGGAAATAGGTAGTGATCATATTATATTCCAGCTACTTTATTAGAATGTGTCAATTCTACTATAGTTTTTTCCAGATAAGGAAAAACTCGATGTCCAAAACAATCAAAAAAATTACTTGTTTTTAGTTTGGGTAAAGTGTCTCAACCTTGCAATCTTAAAGTTCATATTTAATATTTTATATGTATTATTATTATATATTTATTAACCTTTGTCTTAACTCAAGGGAAATTTAACATGCCATTTGAAGGTGACATTAATTTCAACTTTAGCGGCATCTTGTCCTCGCATGAGGAAGATGGCATGCCACATTGAGTTGGCATTTTTTTCTGTGTTACCATATTGGATGGTGTAAGAGAACCATGATAGGTCTTACATATAAAATATTCTTATTATGTGTATGAGCATGTAATAGAGAGACATTGCATTGGTTGTTGACTAGCCTTATGTTAGAGTTTGACACTTTTCATGAAGCATCGAATGCATAATAGTGAAAAAAAATTGGACACCCAAATCTAGGTTGTCAAGTATTCAACCTTATGACAATATTATATGTAAGGCTCGTATGATAACAATAGTTAAGGGTATTTTAGACCAAGATTGGTATTGGGATTTGATTCCAACTACTTTGAGCTTCATACCTCCTTTGATCTTGTTAATGATTTATCAAAACCACCCATAATTTCAATTTATAATTTATTTCAATTATATCTTCAAGTAGAAGGTATCATGAACTTTTTTTACAAGCTATATGAGTAACAAAGTGTTATTAGATTTTAGAAGGATAATTTATATTGATGTTGTAGACACCTAAAATTGTCATGTCTAATTAAATAAATATCTTTATTTATTTAATTACTTTAAGCCTAATTCTTCTATTAATTAAATAAATATTTATTTATTTAATTAATTCATTTATCCTCTTCTAGCCTTATGTCTCATTTAAATAAATACATTTATTTATTTAAATTATCATTTTCCTAAATTAAATAAATATCTTATTTATTTAATTGATCTCACTTCCTCTATTAATTAAATTAATCTTTATTTATTTAATTAATTCATTAACCTTTTCCACCTATGACACATGTCATTCATCTCTTAATTCATAAACTACCTACCCTTTCATTATTTTATCTTTACCTACCCTTTAATCATAGCCGACCTCTTTTACACCTCTCAATCTTATCCCTCCATTTCATATGGTTTCTTCTATATAAGAGGATACTTCCTTCATTATCAACCCTAACTACCTAATCAATCTAACTACTTGATCAATTGACTACACTATGCTTTTGAACTTTCATATGCGATCCTACTTGCAACCACATTTCCGTTCTTTGTTGAGCTCTTGTGCACATAAAATCTAAGAGCAACTATATCAGGCAAGGTCAATGGAGATAGGAAGAATGAAGATCCAAACCCTATTGGACATGTGATGGTATAATATTTGTGATTTCATTTGATTTGTATTGTCTTAGGTAATCTTCATATGTTATGGTGGATCTTTGTTGTTGTTAGGCTAGGGTTTTGTGGTTGAATTCATTTAGTCTTTCAACATTGTTGTTATCTATTTTCACCATATACATTTTGGCATACCCCATGGGACATAGATTTTTGTTAGATCTGTGTTTTTTGCAGATTTTTCTAACCCTATATTGCTGTTTTGTAAAACAATTTGGAGAATAACCTTGTGCAACTAGGGTTCTGGACACAAAATCAAGACCTTGGAGAGATTTGATCATATCTCACAAATGGCTTGGAAATTTTGCACCAATTTTTTTTTGCAGGTTGAAGATAGTATCAGGAGCTCTCAAAAAAAAAATTCAGATCTATTAGAACATATTTTCATTTTCTATGAATTTTTTATGAATTTTCATAAAAAATTAATTTGGAGAGAAAATGAGTGAATTTTTTAGATTTTCTTACATTTTTGGAAATATCTCATAATTATACAAAGGATATGTTCTTTGTGATTTTAATTTTGATGCAAAATATTTCCTTAAAAAATCTAATCTTTAAAAATTAGGGTTTTTCCTTATTTTGATCAGATATCACAAACGGCTTTGAATTATGGTATCAAATTTTTTGTGAAAGTCAGGAAAAGTATCAGAAGTATTCAGTAAAAAACTTCATATTTTTTGGATCAAATTTTCATTTTATATGAATTTGTTATGAGTTTCCATAAAAAAATTAATTTTGAGAGAAAATTAGCGAATTTTTTAGATTTTCTTACATTTTTGGAAATCTCTCAGAATTATACATAGGATATATTTTTTGTGATTTTAAATTTGATGGAAAATCATTCCTCAAAAATTGGATCTTTGAAAATTAGGGTTTTGCATTATTTTACTCATATCTCACAAATTGATTGGATTTGGTGTAGAAATTTTTTTATGCAAGTTTGAAAGACCATCAGGACTCTCCAGTAAAAATTTTAGATGTTTTGGATCAATTTTGCATTTTATATGAATTTTTTATTATTTTTCAAAAAAAATTTAATTTTTGGAGCAAATTAGCAAAAAAAATTTATTTTCTTACATTTCTGGAAATATCTTAAAATTTTACAATTGGTCTTTTTTTATGATGAATCAGATCTTTGAATTGGTCAACAAAATGCGTTGCTGAAGGCCTCTATTTCACAAAGTCTTTTGGATCTAAAATTTACCTAACTTGTGTGCTTGCAGGAAGGGGTGATCATTTGAAACAGTCCAAACTACTAATAGATCTTTGTTGTAGGACCTTGGCAAGGGTTTTTTATCTTTCATTGTGTGCCTTGTTTTCATAGATTAACAAACACTTCAATTGGTGCACTAAAATTGAACCATTGTCTTTTGTGTCTTGAGCAATAGGCTCTTTTTGTTTCATCTTTAGAGGGCCTGTCTCCCCGTGTGGTCATTAGGACTACTAGTGAGGAGAGAACGACCCAAGTGGTAGCAAAAGAAAAGCCATCTTCTTCCAAACCACTATAAATAACTGTATTCATGGTGAAAACTATAAATAACGTGTGCTAATTAGTTCATACCGACACTATGTCTCCCCATAAACCCGTTTGATCAAATTTATTTGATCATTTGTAGGGCGTAACCCCTACTGGCTGGGAGCCTTCTGTATTTACAGAGCTGAAAGTGCCACATGTATGGCCACACGAGCGGATGCCCTTACTAGCACTTTTTTGTTTTAGAAGCCAAAATCTTTCTAGTTGTTGGGGCAGGAGGTCAGACCTCTGGTAGTGGCCCACACACATACGGTTCTTAGTAGAGATACAAAGTTCACCACAGGGAGTTTTCGTGGGGACTGATGCTTGGTTGCCCCGAGAAGTAAGTGCCGAGGGTGGAGCCAGTGGGGTCAAGCATCTAAGTATCCACTTTGAATAGCATAGCCTCGAGGGAAACTCCATGTGGGTTCAACAACTATTGCCCTGGCCAACCATAAGAATTGTGCTTGTCTTATTTTGAACAATCAAACATTCAAGACCAAACATCAAAACATTGTGTCTTTTGTGTCTTCAAGTGTATGCAAAACAATTTTACATCAAACAACACACTTTTTTTGGAGTCATTTTGGAGTCTAAACACTTGCAAACATTGAGTCCTCATCAACATTGTGTCCTCTTGTCACGAAAAATAGTCAAACAAATTTAGATTTGGTCACAACAAATAACTTCACAAATTGGAAAAATTTACAGTCCAACAAACAAGAGCAATCAGTTTCAGAATTCTTGAGCTTCCTAAGTTATTTCTCTAGATTTTCATCTAGCATTCAACCTATCTTTGGGTCTCACAAAGTCTATCATTGCTTTACATCTTACATTACATTCACATTTGTCTAAACTTGAGTCAAAAGGTCACTTCCTTGTCCTCATCATACTTTTTCAACACACTACATACAACAACATTTTGCTAAGTGGTCCCTCATCAAGGTCTATCACCTTTGGGTTTCATTTGGTCTTACTTAGAGTCAAGGTCAACTTACCTCATCAAGAGAAAATATCATCTCTTTGGAAGTCCCACCTACTCTACTACATACATACTTGGTTTTACACTTTGGACATTGCAAGTACACCTCAGATTCATTTACATTCCATCCAACTCTTGGTCTTCCATACTCTTTCCATTTTCATCTAGTCTCAAACATCTTGGTCAAAACCCAGTTCATGGTTGAAACTTGTTCCCAAAAATCTAGGAGAGAAGCTAAAGAGGCTCAAGAGTCCGCAAACATGAGTTCCTATGAGTATGACAATGATATCTTTTTCAATTCTGATCATACTACATTACCTGACATGGATGCTTATAGAAACATTCCAAATGTTGAGAACATGGACACTACAAAAAACAATGATACACACAATGACAATATGGACAACTTCTCCATACATTCAGCAAAAGTGGAAGACACCATTATGAATCCCCATTTCAATCGATTGGTTGAGGAAATAATGAGGAGAGATAGAAAATATTTCTTACAAGTGATGGCACAAAGTGGAGCCAAGATACCTCATGGTTTTGAAATGTCTCAAATAATGGAAAATCGACCTTTGCAACAATCTCACTCCAACATGGATCAAAGGAGGCCTAATAGTGGAGGCAATAGAGGACCACATATGGTGCCTGAATCACCATCATCTTTGTTTCAAAAACCTGAGGTCCCACATACACATGGTCAAGCATATGATACTCACCTTCGCAGACCATTATGGAAGTCTTATGCAGAAAAATATGCTCAATCACATACCAATGCTAAGGATCAACCACCAAAGCAATTGGATATTCAAAGGCATGTTCAAAATTTGGACACAAGGAAACCCCGCATCAAATTTGGGGGCAACACACTAGAACAAACTAATGACATGCCTGTAGAGTATGGTATACATGGACAAAGCAGATATTCCATTCCTCACCATGACTCTATACCAAGTGGTCCATATACGTAGCATCATTATAGACCTCCTCCATATGAACATGTGTATGATCAATATCATCCATATATGCAACATTCTCCTCCTCCAGTTGGTGCCTCAAGCATGGGGTATGGTCCAAGAAGTCGGTCTCCACCGAAAAACAATTTGGAGCAACAAATCAAGGACTTACAAAAGAAAATGGAGGACATAAATACACCGAAGCCAACTTACACAATGAGAGACATATGTCCTTATTCATTTGACAAGAGCATTCCAATGCCTCCATTTCCTACACAATTTGTGACACCTAAGTTTGATAAGTATAGAGGCAAAGGGGATCCTAAGGCACACATAAGACAGTTTTTCATAGCTTGCATTGAGGTAGCTTCAGAAGAGACATATTTGATGAGATTATTCCCATGGAGCTTAGGTGATCAAGCTATGGAATGGTTCTCCCAACTCCCACCTGGTATTAAGTCATGGGGTGATCTAGCAGAGGCATTTATACAACATTTCTCATACAACATAGAGACAGACACACCAGTCACTACCTTGTGCAACACCAAGAAAAAAGATGGAGAGTCTTTTTCATCATTTTTACAAAGATGGAGGAATCTAGCTAGCAGATGCTCTTGTGAACTTCCACAAAAACAAATGGTAGAGATGTTCACCCAGAATGTTAACAAAGACATTGGTTATTACTTGAGAAAATCTTTCTTATCCACCTTCAAAGATGTCATTGAAAAAGGCTTAGCAATAGAGAAGGTCCTAATTGAACAAGGCATCGTCAAAATATTCAAAGAAAACAAAGATGACTTTAAAGGAAAAGACAAGCCAAGATTTTGGAACAAAAACAAGAACATAGTCAATGATGGTGTTGTTGATGCCAATACAGTGCGACCCAAAATTGTTTTTTCGGGATCAAGCTCTACAAACAACCAAGTGAATACTCAAACAACTACCAAATCACAAAGGAAGTACACTCCATTGGGAGAACCACTTGATTCTATTTTCAAAAAGTTAGTGGCAAACAAAGCAATCACAGTTCTAGATTTTCCTCCATATGAACCAAAGGTTAAACCAAATTGGTGGAATGATGATGAGTATTGTGAGTTTCATAAGAGCAAAGGTCATGAAACAGGAAATTGTCATCGATTGAAGAACATCATACAAGATCTCATTGATAGAGGTGACATTGATATTGAAGGACACTCATCCAATCAAGAACATGAGATGTTTAAGGAACCATTCCCAAAGCATGACAAAGAAAATCTAAAGCCACAAATGACCAAACCAACTATACCAGAGCATCCTACAATTATGATTTAACTATCAATCACATTTCAATGGACAATTATGTTTCTACCATTATCATCAAGGACAAAATGCTTGAGAATTCTACCCCAAGACCCAAGATTGTCCTAAAAGGCATTAGATCTTCTTCTGAACCTACCTCTGAATGTAATGTTACCACTCGTTGAGGTAAATTCACTTTGCAAGGTGCTCCAACTAAAAACACCGCTTCCTCATCAACTAAGCCTAAGTATGACCTTGTAGAATAGTTAGGGAAGACACCCGCGCTCATCTCCATTCTTGAGCTCTTACGCATATCCCCCACACATAAAGCCATTCTTGACAAAACTTTGAGAGACACTTCCATCCCTACTGATCTGTACGTGGACCAATTTCAAGCCATGGTGGGATACCTTTTTGTTCCACACTCCCTTACATTCATAGAAGCTGATGACGCCTCTGTAAGTCAACCACATAATGCACCATTACACATTGAAGCCTTCATACACAAACATCAAATAAAACGAGTCTTGATAGATGGAGGAGTAGGTCTAAACATTTGCACATTGAGCACTATTAAACAATTGGGATATTAAGATAAAGCTGTGAATTCTACAAACAAAATTACCATCAAGGTATATGATGATGAAGAGCATTCATCCAAAGGCACAATCACCTTTCCTCTCAGAGTTGGGCCAGTTAAAAAGGATGTGGTTTGTCAAGTCCTAGACTTGGATCTCACATACAATATATTACTAGGATGTCCATGGATTCATGAGATGAGCGCAATCCCATCTACATATCATTGATGTATCAAGTTTCCACACAATGGAGTTGAAGTGACCGTCAAAGTTGACCCAAATCCATTCATATATTGCAACAATCTATGACCTAGATCAGAAATAACAATCCCAGTCAATCGACAAGCTATTCCTTCTTCAGCATATGTGGATCCATAATCCTTGAAAGCTTCTACGTCAACACAAGTAGAGATCAAAGAAAAATTCAAGTTTAAAGACCTGCGATGTGGTGAGTATATCTTTCATGTTGATCAACTCCCACTATCTCCTAAGGTATTTAGTCAACAAAAAAAATCTATAAACAATTTTCAATATCAAGGAATTGGGTACGAACCACCTAGTGTTGTGGCTACTAAGTCTGAATGCAAATCTCCTCTAGTGGTGCAAGAAACTCTTGATATCAATAGTCCTAAGAGTGGTTCCAATGAAGAATCTACTAAGTGTATTGTTAGCCCTCTTGAGAACTCACATAGCCTTACCATTTCATCCACTCATTCCATTTCTACTCCACTTCCAGACTTGGATCAACAAGAATCACAAAAGCCCTTACTCATTGGGGATCACAAATCAAGATTTGAAAAGAAAAGTCCTTTAGTCCAAGTCAAAATCAAAAGCTACTAGACTCCACAAAAATCAAAGTCAAGGATAAAAATCCTATGAAGCAAAAACGGCAAGAGTTGATCTCCCCTAATATCAAAATAACTGGGGGCAAAAGTTCTAAAATTTCAAGTCGAAAAGCATACTTGTTGATCGTAAGTCTCCATCATGCTATCCTACTTTCACTTTTTTTCATAGTCATAAGCCATCATAACTCATCCACTTGTTCCACACATCCATCCCCTTTTGGCGATACATCATGGACCTTTAATGGAGCTTCCTTGAAGGACTTTGTTATCAAGGATGCCCAAACTTCTTCAGGTGACACACATACGGGCCTGTGTAGTCCACACATTAGTAATTCTATCTCAGTTCTTTCATCAAGGAAGACAATCACTTGAGCTACACATCATTCAGTCAAGGAACAATGCAACTACAATCATAAGATAAAGCCTCAGACACTTGAGGTGGCTGACTTAGTTCTCAAGGAAAATCCTAGAAATCAGCAATACAGACAAAAGAAGGACAAGTTCGAACCAAATTGGCTTGGTCCTTATATCATCACAACAACATATGGATTTGGTGCATATCAGCTCTCAACCACAGAGGGTGAACCTTTGGAGGATCCTATCAACAACATACATGTTCGCAGGTTTACACATAGCTCTTTTGAGTATCCTAATTCAAAAATATAAAAAAAAAAAATTCAAAATACAAAAAAAAAAATCATAAACATAAAAAATCGTTACTTGGTGAAAACCTGGCAAACATGCGCCTTGTGACACAAAAAATTGAAAAAAAAAAAAAAAAACATTTTCGTCCAATGATGAAAACCACTCCGGTGGCGCCCTGGGCAAGTACCATGGTGAAAATTGGGTCACCAGTGCCATGCGTAGAGACATTGCTCCTCCCTCCTTTAGGATTCCATTTCATCCTTTCACTTTGCACACACTCACAACCTATCCATTCATAATAAACTTACCCATTCCCATCATGGCTTGTTATTGATCTACCCAAGATTGGTTCGCCATTCATAATAAAACTCCCTTTTCCCCCCTTTCCATCCATAATAAATCAGCTCCTATCTGTGGCTAAGGCAAATCCTACATCTTGTAATGGGTGTGGAACTAAGAACATCACATGTTTCAAGGAGTACAGTTTCTTCTAGTTTTCTTCAGTCTATACATGTACAATCCACAATAAAGCAACACTTGCATCGCCAATCCACAATAAAGTTTTGCTTTCTTTGTAATAAAGTATTAGTTTCATGGATTCAGTCAGTTTTAGATAAGACATATCAGCAACAATGGGCTTCAACAAATCAAATCTTTCAGTAGACTTATACAACATTATGGTTCAATGCTATCTATCCTTTTTGTGAAAGTAAACATTGTGACCACAATCAATTAAGACTTATACAAGTGACAAGAGACACCAAACTTGAGGACTACAATGGATGTTGGTGTCGAGTCTTGGTTTTCTTTTGATTTTTATCTTTTTGGTGACATGTCTTTTAGCTTTTCCATGATGTCTCTGACTAGAGATTTTATCTCCAAGATATCTTTGACTAGAAAGGCGAGGATGGGGTATAGTCACCTATTTTTCTTTTGTTGTCTGTGGATTGTCTCTTAATAATGCTATGACTTGTCCAAGGATATGAGGACACTATGAGTCTAGTGTGAATTGGGGCATTCCTTGTTTTGTGACTGTCTTATCTCCATGCAAATGGGTACAATGACTTTTTGGGTCGAACATATGCCTCGATTGTCATAACCTATTTTTTCATAATAAAGCTCAATGATGATAACGCACAAGAAGATCTTTCACTTTCATATCTTCTATCTTCCATCCCCATTTCTTGATTGACTTCCATCATCCTTCTTGAGTCCGCGTAACCTGCTATCACATGACTGAGTATAATGATACACCAAAAACATTTGCATTTCATATAGTTGCACCTGCATTATCACATGTTAGCATTTCATACATACATATAGATATCACAATTGCATCACATCCTGAACACAACACATTTAGCACATTTTTTATTTTCATCATGTAAATAATCATTTTCATTATCATATTCATATGCATTCCATACATTCACAATTGCATTTGCATAAACATATAAAACATAAAAGAACAAAAATATTGTATTTCATTATGTACATATTTGCATCCATAGCATAAGCATCACATAGAAACATACATCATGAAACATCTCATCACATAGGTACGCATGCATATAGTTGCCGCAAGGATGAATCATCTTATATATATCTCATAATCATAAGTATCATGATACAATGATGTCAAAATCATATGGCTAGAATCACCCGCGGGTCTCTACATCATCATACAAAATGGTACAAAACTGATACATAAGAGCCCACTGATCACTCCTACTAGCACCACCACTAGTGCCAATCCTATCTGTGTCATGGTATCCCACGCCACATGTCCAGCCCTCATCTCCAGTCTTGGATCCTAGAACACTCGTCTCAGGGCCTCCCTGTCTCCATCTCGATCATAGGGAATCAACTCCCCATAGATCGTTATTCTCAGAATCCTGTACACATCCTCTAAGGTGACTGTCATCTCACCCATTGGCAAATGAAAACTACAAGTCTCTAAGTGCCATCTCTCAGCCAGTGCAGTCAGCAACCCCATGTTCACTCGAAACTCATGCACATACAGAATGTATCGCAGGCCCATACCCTCAATGGCAGCTCTGTCCTCGAATGTCAACTCTAGTCGCAACCTCTGCGTCGACGGGAATCTCTCTCACGACTCTAGCATAGGCAAATACTCCTATAGTCAAGCAAATCAATCATGTCAGTCATAGTGGCATTCACTATTCATCACAAAATGCTACTTTTTATCTAAGTGCGTATGGTACTCTATCCTAGTGACACTCACTGTTCATCACAAAGTGTTGCTGCTATCCTAGTGGTACTCCCTGTTCATCACAAAGTACTACGTGTTTTGCACTCCCTGTTCATCACAAAGTGCTGCTCACATTTGCACTCCCTGTTCATCACAAAGTGCTGCTCACATTTGCACTCACTGTTCATCACAAAGTGTTGCTCATATTTTAGTATTCCCTGTTCATCACAAAGTACTATGTCTTGGTACTCACTATTCATCACAAAGTGCCTTGATATATCCTATCCTAGGGCCTCTGCTTGAGTGAATCCTCTTAAGTAGTTTCCTAATTGGCAACATATGTTCTATCACAGAATTATCAATCCTAGCCCTATTTGCTATCCTAGTCTTCCCTAGAGGACCTGCTTGAGTGTATCCTCTTAGCAGCTTATCCAATTGACAGCATATGTTCATCACAGAACTACCGATTTGACCTTGAAGACATAAACGTGCCTTCATGACATAAACGCGATTAGAGACTGCATAAACGCACCTGCTCTGCACAGATGCACCTGAAATACACAGACGTGCCTATGCTCTACACAGACGCGCTTGTCCTGCACAAACATGCCCACATTTCACAAACACGCCTGAACAATGCAAACATGCTCGCATTTGGCACAGACTCCTTTCCTAGCGTATATGCACCTAGCACAAACACAGACACGCCTAGCCAACATAGATGTGCCTGGCACCAGCACAGACGCACCTTGACGTTTTTGGACATTTTTGACATTTCCTAAACATGCATTTATTGCACTACCTAGCATGCATTTATGACAACATTTATTGCAACAAAGTATAAGGAGGTTTTGTGGTACTTACCGGCTCTCCTACATCTGCTGGCCTCTAATATCGGCGAACACGATCAAATATGTGAACCAATGCCATCACTGCTGACTGCTGCTGCTCTATCTCGCTTTGCACTTTGATCTCTTGGATGTGTGAATGACAATGAGGATGTTTTCCCCTCATGGTCTATCTTATAGACTACCCTAGCCCTCGTTTCCTGAGTCAGTCTTCTTTATCCTGTGACTCTGTCACTCTATTCTACTCGGTCAGTCCATTCTAGCCATTCTTTCTTATCGAGAGATTGTCTGCAATCTTTTCAGGCATTTTCATCCAATCTCTCGAGGGGGCATATAATTCCCATCTTGGGGCAACATTGTATTAGTTCATCTTATCTTCTTTGAAACAACACGACACGCTGCATTGTCTCAAAGAGGGGCAAAATGTAGACACCTAAAATTGTCATGTCTAATTAAATAAACATCTTTATTTATTTAATTACTTTAAGCCTAATTCTTCTACTAATTAAATAAATCTTTATTTATTTAATTAATTCATTTATCCTCTTCTAGCCTTATGTCTCATTTAAATAAATACATTTATTTATTTAAATTATCATTTTCCTAAATTAAATAAATATCTTATTTATTTAATTGATCTCACTTCCTCTATTAATTAAATTAATCTTTATTTATTTAATTAATTCATTAACCTTTTCCACCTATGACACATGTCATTCAACTCTTAATTCATACACTACCTACCCTTTCATTATTTTATTATTTTCTTTACCTACCCTTTAATCATAGCCGACCTTTTTTACACCTCTAAATCTTATCCCTCCATTCCATATGGTGTCTTCTATATAAGAGGATACTTCCTTCATTATCAACCCTAACTACCTAATCAATCTAACTACTTGATCAATTGACTACACTACGCTTTTGAACTTTCATATGCGATCCTACTTGCAACCACATTTCCGTTTTTTGTTGAGCTCTTGTGCACATAAAATCTGAGAGCAAATATATCAAGCAAGATCAATGGAGATAGGAAGAATGGAGATCCAAACCCTATTGGACATGTGATGGTATAATCTTTATGATTTCATTTGACTTACATTGTCTTAGGTAATCTTCATATGTTATGGTGGATCTTTGTTGTTGTTAGGCTAGGGTTTTGTGGTTGAATTCATTTAGTCTTTGAATATTGTTGTTTCCATTTTCACCATATACAAATGTAACTCTCTTTTGAAGGATTAATATAAGCCCGAGTCTTTTCAAGTGTGAATTTTTTTCTCATGATGATTTTGTAGACACCTAAATTTGATCATTATAATTTCATCAAATTTACCCCTTTTATTCTTATATCATCATCTTCTCATTAATTAAATAATTTATAATTATTTATTAAACTATTGTTTTATTCCTCTATTACCCCATAGGTTAATTAATTTGATTAATTTACCTAATTAACTACCCTTCATCTATTTAATTAAATAAACTCTCATATTTATTTAATCAAATACCCTTTCCATCTCTTCCTCCAATTTTGAATTAAAATTCATTCAAAATCTCTTTTTCTTCATCCACTTTCATTCTCCTTTCCCAGTTGCACCTTAAACTTTTTCCATTAGCCTAATCATCTCCTCTTAATCAAGTGCACATTCATAATCCAAGTGACCAAGGAGAGGGTCAAATCATGCCATAAATGACCACTATACTTTCCCTCAAAGCCTTAAAGGTTACCCACTTTTGGGAAGGTACCCACATGGGTCCCTAAAGTTAACATTTGTCTCCTTTAAGAATTTTAAAATTTCTTTATTCCTCATTACCATGTACTCTAGAGAGCGAGGACAAGAAATGTTTAAATTATGAAAAATCTTCATTACACTCCACCTCCTTCTATTTCCAACCACCTTGTCCTCTCATTTCTCCTAGGTTGACACTTATCAACCTCTCATGAGAGATGAGGAAAAAATCCATCCGAACCCTTGATCTTTTTCCTTTCATTATATCCATCCATTTCATTCCATTCTGCACTCACTCCATTTTATTATTATGTAACTACTATCAAACTTATGAAATCAAGGGCACATTGAGCACCATTATGCTACCAAAATCATGAACACACATCAAAAATATTGTCATGGGAAAAATTGTTGCATCAAGAAGATTGATATACTCTGATCTTGAGTGATTTAATGTTGGTTTGGTCTTTTCTTGCCCTATCTTGAGTGTTGTATCGATTTTGTGATACTAAAAGATTTTTTTATGATTTCATTTTTTTTTTAATCACTAATTGTTGCACACATTCTGGCATACCCAATGGGACCCACACCACGAGTTCAAACTAACTATTTTTCTATTTTTTAGCTTTGCACATCTACAAGTCATGTTCTGGTAGCCTCATCACAATCTAGCAAATTCAATTTTAGTATTGGAGTCTCAAGTAAATCTCAATTTTGTGTTATTCGCTAACTGGGTAGGAATTCTCTATCTTTTGGCTATATTGTAGGTTATTTTAGTGGGTCTTTGAAACATACAAACTATACATCATCCATTGGATTCACTTCCAAATTGGCATTGAACCAAACATATTCAAACAAACTTTCCTTTTTAATAATTTGATAATTTCATTGATAAATTTGGTTGGCTTGACTCAGTAAATATTTGTGCTATCTCCAACACATTTCAATGGGATAGTTCTATCTTTTAGTAGGATTGACTTATATTCTAGCAAGAGCACATTGTCATCTATCAAGATGATACACATTGGTAGGTTTGTGTTTGAAATTTGAATAACATTTTTTGTGTTGTCATTGATGTCAAATTTGTTTGGTGTTTGTCAAGATTAGTTGGTGTAAATGATTAGTTTCATAGATGCTAAATATGGTCTATTTTTCTAGTGTTTGTCCAATTTTAGATCCAATTGATGATTTTTTTGATATTTAGTTGATGTGTTTCAATTGATGATTTGATGATTTTCCCAATGATCAATTGATGTGTTTGTTTGGTTCTTCATCTGTTGATGTTTTGTCTGATGCTCTGTTGATGATTAGTCATGTAGAATAAATGTTGTTAACTATGGGTTATGATGTTAATGCTCTTTCTCATGGTGGTGGTGTTGTTTGTGTGTGTGGCTTTCCTAACATCTATAGTTATGAATGCTTCAATATGGGGAAGAGAACTATTATGTTGTTTGATAGTAATGTTGAGTAATAATTAAAATATAAAAGTAAGAGTATTTATATCTTATGTGAAGAGAATGGTACCTTGTATAGTTTGTCACAATTAGTTTATGTACAATATGGAGTAGATTTTTAGTTATGATATGGATGTATGGAAACACAGAGATGATGGTTGTTGATGCATTAAGTTGTCATGTAAATTAGTCTTGTATGTCATTCTTAGTTGTTATTTTTCTTTTATTGTAAGTGTTTAGTAATGTATGCAATCCAAGATTAGCTATTCGGATTTTCACATGTTGCCTAGTACTGATGTTTTGCATACATAAGTTGATTTAAAAAGGTTATAGTATAGGGAGTTTCAATATGAAGGAAAGAATATTTAATGTTCTAGTAGAAGACTATTTTTCATCATTTCAGATAGTTAGGATCATGATGTATAGATTTGGATACAATGTTTATTTTTTGTGAAAGATGTACTATCAATTGTGCATGTGCTTTGATTACTTAGATGTTGAGGTTAGTTGTTGTTTTCTGATAGTGAGGTTGTCTACCAGACTAGTCTGAAAATTACATGGTGGCTTCGAGATATGAGGATTCAAGGGTTGCAATTTTCGAGACATGTTCATTTGTTTTTTAGTATTCTAGTTCAATTTTCAAGTGTTGGTTTTGTTCTACACGTTACTTATGTTGGTATTTGCTCGACATGCTCTATTGTGTTGAGTCTCAATTGTTTTATTGATCCATCTTATTTAGATTATGCTCTTTTCATCCAAATAATCTTTAAAGGATGAGTTAGAGTGTTGATATGGATCTCACCATGGCATGTGGTGATCCACACTTAGTAATTTGCATTGGAAGATGTTTTTGGACCGAACGGTTGTTTTGCTTTTTTATATTTCTACTCACTTTATTTAGCACTGATCTTGGATATTGTGGTAGCATGTACATAGTTGATTAGAATATACTTGAATGAATATATTATGATTTGTTTTTGTCTTCTTTATCTTCTGAAGAGGATCGAAGTGATTGTTTTAGGTCTGAATGACCTAATTTATGTAATATTGCTTATTTTGTCTTTGGCCAACCTTATTAAGGGTTTTGATGAAAAAATCTGTATATAAAAGTGTATGGTTGTATGTGTTGTGGTGTGGAATGAGTGTGAATTATTGTGAAGTGGATGAGAATAATATTCAAGTATATTTGGTGCTGGTGATGTGTGAAAGTTGATCAAGAAGTGCTTTTATAGTAATATCTTCATACTGATAGTGATCAAAGATGATATTTGTGATAGATGTACTTGTCATGATATTGGTTGCCTGAGACCGAGATTAAAGGTCAATTTCATGATCAAGATATCCTACCCATTTCAATTTCATCTATTCTCTAGTATGTTGGTAGATAGTGAGTCTGTTGGTAGACTTTTGTATCTTTCCCTAAGATTGTGCATCTCAATTTTGCAGTCTCTTTGTATCTTTCCCTAAGGTTGTGTTCCTTAGAATTGCAAGTCCATCAGGTGCATATGACTCCTTCGTAGTGAGTCTAAAACCTTGCAAAAAAAAAAATTTATTATATTGTGAGTGTGATTCTTACTATGGTTTTTCCCTTTGGCGTTTTCCACATAATATGGTGTTCATGTGTTGAATGTGCTTTGTGCTTGTGCTTTCATGTTTTACAATCATAGTATAAGATTAATTGCTAAATAAATATAAAAAAAAATTATTTGGACTAATTCACACCCCCATCTCAATGTTGTAGTGTGTTCAACAATTGGTATAAAAACAAGGTTCCTCTTAGAGAAGCTTAACCTTCTTGAGGAAGATCCAAAATGGAGCAAGATCTCAACTACAAAGCACTAAATTTTGATGGCCCAAACTACCCTTATTAGGAGGAGGGAATGAAATATTATTTGGAAACATTTCCAAATGGAATCTAGGAAATTTCCAAGACTGGCTATACCATTATAGTGAATGGCCCTCAAACTCCAGATGAGAATTAGAATCTTGAGAATAATACTAAGGATAGACCTACAATTATGAGTTGCATAAGTGACACAATATTTTCTAAGCTTATAGGATTGAAAATTGTCAAAGATATCCAGGAGAAACTAAGCTATGCATATTAAGGTGACCTAATCACAAAGAAAGCTAAGCTACTGAACCTAAAGCACAAGGTGAGAGCCTAAGAATGTTTGTTGATGAGAAGATTGAAGACTATATACATAGAGAGAATGAAATAGTAAATGTTATTAAGGGTGTAGGTGAAGAAATCAAAGAAAGTGATGTAGTGAGAAAAGTGTTGTTGACTCTACCAATAACCTATAAACCCAAAGATGTGCTATTGAAAAAAGTTGTCATTTGGATAAGTACACAATGGATGAACTCCTTGCTTCACTATCTTCCTATGAGATTTTCAAAATAGACGATATCATAGGGGAAAGAAAATATACTATATTCAATGTGTCAAATATGCTTGAAGATAAAGCAAGTGAAGATATGGATGAGATCAAACCAAACTTTGTGAGGAGATTGCAAAGAGGAACTGAAAGGTATAAAAGTGTACTACCCTTGAAATGCTCTAATTGTGGAAGAATTGATCTTTATTATTCTAGATGTGTGTATAAGGTGTTGACCATTTGATGGAATTGATTATGTGTTGCATTGATGTTTTTTCATTGATGCCAACACTAGCTATTTGGATGCTTTACCGGAACCCTTCTGGTCCCGGTAGGTTGAGTGGTTTCTGGTTAACTTAGATCTCACATGTTCCGATAGGCTTTGGTATAGTCTGGTGATGGAATTGACTTGTTCATGATACTCATACTCATATTTGGTCACTTGGTTTTGGTCTGGTGATTGAATGCTATCCTGCTTGCTTAGAAGATTGGTTTCTAGTTCCAATGAGGGTTTCACCAACAAAGCTTTTGATGGATTGCATAAGTGGTGTTGGTGCATCTTCTGATGGAATTTCAAGATGTTTTTGGTGATCATGTTCGAGACTCGGCAGATGGAGATCATTGGTGTGGTGTGTGGACCTATACTTGGCCCCAATTGATCTAGGTTATGGATTGGCTTTAATGTAAATTGTGGCTAGCACCTATTGTTGTATTTCTAGGATGTCTTATATGTTGATATTATTTGTTGTCCTAAGGCCAACATGGTTTGTAATTATGTAATTGGTTTATCATCTGGTGGCCAACTTGATTGTTTATGGTCGAGGGTTTTGTATAAATAGATGTAAGATCTCATTGTAGATCATCATGGTTATTGTTAGAGGTCATGGTCAAGGAATGTAATGTAATATCATTCAGGCAGAGGAGTTGGTTGATCATTCGAGATCGAATTGGTTTTATGTACAAGGACTTAGTCCTCCAGTATTGAGCTTGACCAGAACTGTACTCAGGCATAGGAGATGTTATCTTTTGCAATTCAACACTTCTCCAGATTGTAGTATGGATTTCTATGTAGTCAGTGAGGCTCCTTTTGTGATGAGAAGTGTGCTCTAGGCTATTGGCCTTCCTGGAAGTGCAGGCTCCTCAATTGTCATTCACATACTTACTGCAGAAGTATTATGTGACTGTGGGTAGGCTTCCCACCATGGTTTTTTCCTTTCCCGGGTTTTCCAAGTACAAATCTTGGTGTTATGTGGATGGTATTTATTTTGTGATTATTGTTTATGCTTAATTGGTTTATTTGTTATTCTTGTATTAATGTTTTGGGTTCCAATATTAAATTTTAAATTGCTAATGGTTCTAGTAATCTGTGACAACTGATTCCCCCCCCCTCTCAATTGTCTTCTGGTTATTTGAACTATCTAACAATTGGTATTAGACCCTTGGTCCTCTCTCTGTAGAAAGCTTAACTACTTGAGGAAGATCCTATGGCGACTAATAGTTAAAGTTCATCCATTTCTTCTGGAGCTATGTTTCGAAGAGATATTCTGAGGCTTGATGGAACAAATTACACAGTATGGAAGATTCAGATGGAGACTCATCTGAGATGTCCTAGCAAGGAGATTTTGAAAATCACATAGAATGGTGTCAAACCCTATAATATGGGATCTGGCAATCCTCCTCCAGCAAACCTGGACAAGGAGCTTGATAATGATTGTAGAGAAAGATAAGCCCTCTTGTGTGCACTTTGTTATCAACAAATAATGAGATTAACCGACAAATCATCTAGAAAGGCTATATGGGATAAGTTGGAGACTCTTAATGAAGGTGACCCTATAGTGAAGATTTCTAAACTTGATGGTTACTGGGAGAGATATGAAAACCTAAAGATGGAAGATGATGAAAGGATTACTGCATTCATGGAAAGGGTAAATGCGATTGTTATGGGAATTCAATGTTGTGGTGGAACTCTGAGCAAAGATGAAATTGTTTTTAAAGTCCTGAGAGCCCTACTACCTAATTACAAAATGAAGGCTACTTATATTAATGAGTTGAGAACAATGGCTAATACATCTGTCAACAAAGATACTTTGGTTGGGAAACTATCTTCTTTTGAGCTTGAAGAATTTGGACCTTCTGGAGCTGTGAAGTCTGGACCTTCTGGAGCTGTGAAGTCTGAACCTTCTTTTCATGTATCTACATCTAGAACTGGTAAGCAAGACTAGAAAGATTTGTATGCAAAAGAATTGGAAGATATGAAAAGAGAAGATGATGAGTTTGAGCAACTTGAAGCACTATTTGCTAGAAGAGTACCTAAAGGACCGGTAGGAAGTAAGTATGAAGGAAAGGAACCTTTTAAATGTTTTGCATGTAATAAGATTGGTCATTTTGCATCTAGATGTCTTGAAAGAAATTCAAGCTTTGAAGAAAGGGTTAGAAGATCATTTAAGCCTAACCCTGGATATCATAACAAGTATAAATACAAGAAAAACAGAGACAAATCATGTTTCATAGTGGATGAGGAAGGCATTACTGATTTTGATGATGAACCAACAGAAGACTCTGCTAGTGGATCCAGAAACGGGAAGGAATGGGTGTTCCTGGCTATCAAGGAAGATGATTCGGCACTGGAAGAGAATGTACATGAAGAGAAGGCACTTGCTGCTAAAATTGAAGACAAGGATGAATGGGTAATTGACAGTGATTGTTCACATCATATGACTGGAGATAAAGGGAAGTTTCTGTCTTTGCAAGAATTTGATGGTGGTCTAGTTAGATTTGGAGATGACAAGGAATGTATGATCAAAGGAAAAAGAACTATATCACTGGATGGTAAGAACAATACTAACAATGTTATTATGTTGAAGGTTTAAGACATAATATTTTGAGTGTAGGACATTGGTAGATAAGGGATTTCAGTTACAGTTCAAGGATGGAAAATACAAAATCATTAACAGATCTGGTTTGGAGATTGCAACTGTTACACAAACAAAAGGTAATATATTTCATTTGAACTTTGATGAGAAGACATCTTTGATTACACAGATTGATGAGAGTTGGCTATGGCATAAAAGCTTGTGTCATGTGAATTTTGATTGCATTGTGAAGATCAGTTTAACTAAGGCAGTTAGGGATATACCTAAGATTATGAAGCCCTATAATCCAGTATGTGAAGAATTTCAAATGGGTAAGCAGGTCAGAACCTCTTTGGAGTAGAGAATCCAAGGTCAACTGGACCCAAAATAATCATATCCAAAACCACAAATTTGGAGTACACCAACATTTGCAGAATCAAAAAAGAAAAGATAAACACATAAAAAACATAAATCTAAATTTTCATCAACACAATTGGCAATGCAGAGGATGTAGATCTTTGCAAACTTTGATAGAAAACATCATTAGTGCATAGACATATAGAACACAACTTCTGGACCTCCAAAACATAAGAGTGATGTCTCAAGGCAACATCCAATAACATATCAACACATCATGAACACATCTGCAACATATCAATGATGCAGAGCAAAAACAAACACTGAAACAAAGAATCAATATGTTGACATCAATGACAATCAATGACAACCATACTGACACATCAAACATCTTCACATTTACAATAATCTCCCCCTTTTTCATTAATGGCAGCATTCATCAACAACAAATTCTCCAAAATTATCCAAAGAAAAATTCTCCCCCTTTGACATCAAAGATAAAGGTGAGCAATAAATCAACTCAAAAACCACACAACTGCCCCTAAGAGGAAGCCCCAATCATTAGCCTAGACTAAAAATGCATGAAGTTCCCTAGACTAATGCACTACTAAATGCACTTAGTTCAAACTAGGAAGGGGAGTGACCCCCAAAATCTATCAAAGATACTCAAAAGTATCTTTGCACAAAGCCTTTGTAAAAAAAATTGTAACTTGCTCTTTTGTAGGTACATATTCAAGTTTCATTTCATGGTCCAACACTTTCTCTTAAGAAATGATACCGAATAGAAATATACTTTGCTCTAGAATGCAAGTTACCAGTTCTTACAAATATTGATTGCACTTGTATTGTCACACATGATTGAGATTGGTTCATCAAACACTATGCCAACATCCTTCAATGTATGCTTTATCTAAAGCACTTGAGTGTAACATGAAGTAGTTGCAATGTACTCCGCTTCTGTAGTTGATAAAGATACATAATATTGCTTCTTACTTAACCATACAACTAACTAAGAGCTAAGAAAGAGTGACCACCATTAGTTCTCTTTCTGTCATCAACACTTCCCACCCAATCTACATCAACATATTTTTTTAGAGTAAAGTTTGATCCTCTGGGATACCACAATCCAAAATCTTATGTTCCTCTCAAATATTTGAATATCCTCTTCACTGCAATAATATGAGATTCTTTTGGTTCTTGCTAAAATCTGGTTGTAAGACAAGAAACATACATGATATCCGGTTTGGTAGAAATCAGGTATAAAAATCCTCCAATCATAGATTTGTAATTGCTTGCATCATCTTTAGGAGATTTACCATCATTAGTCAACTTGCATCCAGTAGTCATAGGAGTACATATAGTTTTGAAATCCCCCAATCCAAACTTCTTCAATACCTCTCTAGCATACTTTGACTGAGAAATAAAAATACCTTTGTTGTTTTGATTCACTTGCAATCCAAGAAAGAAATTTAACTCACCAATCATTGACATCTCAAATTCCTTTTGCATTTCACTAGCAAACTTCTTGCACATGTCATCATCACCTCCAAAGATTATATCATCTACATACACAACAATAATTAGGATCTTACTTGATTCAAATTTAACATAAACATTCTTGTCAGTTGATCCTTTTTTAAATAATTGATTTAGTAGATACTTGTCTAAGGTCTTCCATACCAAGATCTAGGAGCTTCCTTCAATCCATACAGTGACTTCTTTAATCTATAAACAACTCTGGATCACTTAATAACTTGAATCCCTTTGGTTGTTCAATGTAAACTTCTTCTTTTAATTCTCAATTCAGAAATTTTTATTTAACATCTATTTGATAGAATTTGATATTCTTAGATGATGCAAAATCCAAAAACATCCTAATAGACTCCATTCTAGAAACAAGAGTGTATGTCTCTTCAAAATCAATTCCTTCAACCTGTGTATATCCTTTGTGTACCAACCTTACTTTATTTCTTACTACATGACCATCATCATCCAAGTTATTACAGAACACCAATTTTGTTCTAATAACATTCTTATCTGTCGATCTAGGGACTAGTTCCCAAGTCTGATTCTTCTCAATTTTAAGCAGCTCTTCCTTCATAGCCTTCATCCAATTTTGATCTTTATAAGCTTCTTCAATTGTCTTCGGTTCAACTTCAAAAAGTAAACATTAAAGAAGTTGTTCTTCAACATCTTTGCTTCTTGTAATAACTCCTTTGTTTTTTCCTCCCATAATTTGATTCTCAAAATCATTTTTTTGCACATACCTCAAGTTTTTGATACAGTTACTAGAGAAACCTAATTTTCTTTCATCTTGTCTTCATCTCTATTATTCTCTTCTTCTCTTCTTGGAAACTCATCAAATTCATAACCTACTTGTATACTAGTATCTTTTGAAATATTTTCATCAACTTTCACATTTGCACTTTCAATGATTTTATTCAACCTTTTGCTAAAACATTTATAATATTTTCTCTTTGTAGAATAACCTAGAACTATACCTTCATCATCTCTTCTATCAAACTTTCCAAGATTTCTTTCATCTCTCTAGATGTAGCATTTACTTCCAAAAAGTTTGAAATACCTTACCGAGGGAATTCTTCCATACCATAGCTCATATGATGTGTTCCCATACTTCTTTTTTAATAGAACTCTATTAAGGGTATAGACAATATTGTGTATAGCTTCTCTCCTATAAAATTCTGGTATATTTGTTTCTTTGATCATAGTTCTTTCTGCCTCTTGAATAGTCATGTTCATTCTTTCCACTACTCCATTCTACTGAGGTATCCTAAGATCAAATAAATGTCTTCTAATTCCATATTTCTCATAGAAAGTATCAAATTCATCAGAAATAAATTCTCCTCCTCTATCAGATCTTAAGCATTTAATCCTTCTATCAACTTCATTCTTAGCTCTAACTTTGAATATCTTAAACTTTTCCAATGCCTTTGATTTTTCTCTTAGAAATGCAACCCAAGGTATTCTAGAATGATCACCTATTAAGAGTATGAAATAATCTTCACCTTGTAAACTCCTTATTCTAGTCAGACCACAAAGTTCTGTGTACCAAATCTAGTTTAATCTGATAGAAGATCATTCTTTTCCTCTAAATGTTCGTTTTGTTTTCTTTCCCACTTGACATTCTTTGCAAATATTGTTATCTCATTTAGTCAATCTTGGTAAATCTCTCACAACTCTTGTCATACTAATCTTCGACAAATTATCAAAGTTGATGTGACACGTCCTCTAGTGCCATAGCCAACTTTCATTGATCTAAGATAACATGCAATTGTTGGAATCCAAGAACACTGAGAGGGGGGGGCGGGGTGAATCAATGTTCTACCTGTATGATTAATTTTAACCTTATTAAAAAAACAATTCAGTAACTGGTATGCATAAAAGAAAATAACAACAAGTGATAGTAATGCAACTACAAATATCAACACCATAACATAGAGATTTATACATGGAAAACCTCAAAGAGGAAAAACCATGGTGGGATTAGTGACCCACAATATCTATCCACTGACCAAATGAATAAATATTACAAGAGGGGTCTACACATGTAGGAAGAAACACTACTCATCACAAAGGATCCTCACTAACTACAGATCCAAGATACTGAATTACAAACAAAATTTTGAACTCTGAGTGTACATCTGATATGTTGGATTAGTTCCAGATTAAGCACTGATTGTATCAGTTAATATTGTATCCTTCCTTACCGATAACTTAGATCACTTTCCAATCTTCTAGACAAATAACCAATACCGACTACAGATCATTACATTCACATTTTATCGATCAAGATCTCACTCACAAAATATCACATAACGTATCACACCTATCACTTTAAAATGACCTAACCAGACTGACTTATATACCCTTTACATACATAAACATGAATGTCTTATGTCGGCTTACAATTGAAATACAAAGTAATTACATGTTGGCCTAGACAAAAATATAAATATTAATCTTCATGACCATTTGTCACTGATCGTTGCCACTTTAACCTACCGGATCAATCTCCTATGTCGGCCTCCAAATACCGGTTCCTAGTTTGTCGGTTTCCCTAAATGTTGGTTGTTAAACCTTGAATATCGATGAGTATCAGTTAAGTATCCAACCCAAAATTATGTGTGTTGGCATCAATGACAACACCATGATCTCATATGAGTGTCAATTTCCAACAACAATATCCAGTAGTAGTTTCCAATTGATACATGTTTCCACCTATTTTTTCCCTACAACAATTAAAGTTCCAGATCTCACAACCACCATCTGGAAAAACAACATTGTAACCATTTTCACACATCTTACCAACACTCGAGATTATGATGTAATCCTTTTACATAATAAACATTTTCAATGTTATGCTTTTCATCAAAAGTAATAGAACCAATTCGAACAATTTGAGCAGTTTGATCATCTCCAAATCTAATAGAACCATCATCGTACTTTTCAAGCTTTACAAATTTACTTATACCACCAGTCATATGATTTGAGCATCCACTATCAATCAACCATTCATTTCTATCTCTTCTAGCATATAATGTTGAAGCAACTATCTAAACAATCTTAGAGTTATTACTAGGTCTAGGTCCATATTTTTCTACCAAGAATAAACAATCACCATCCTCATATTCCGACTCATCATCTTAAATATCAACATCATCTCTAACTGTGTAGGGGAAAAAGCAAGACTAGGTTAACATGCCCTAATCCTACCTTTTGACACACATTACAGAATACGAAAGAGCCTAGAGGTATCACACAATTGGCTACTTCTTGTGAAAAAGAGAGCCACGGGCTACCTATTAGGATTTCTATTCCTTTGTTGAAATTGGAAGATCAAATGATGCAAGTTCAAACCCTAATCCCAAAATGCAAGTATGAACTAATAACAAGATTGCAGAATTGAGATTAAACAATGAACAGCTGTAAACACAAGGACAAAACAAGAATGTAGATGCGTACTCGGAGTCAAAATCTGATTGAAAATGTTTGGGATGGGGGCGTGGGCGCCACTGTCCTGATTCTGTCCCAAAAACTGCACCTGAAACTGCTGTTTTGCACTCTAGAAAACTGTTAGAAATGTCAAAAAATGCTGTCTGTCAGGAGGACCAGGGCGCCCAGCGCCTCTGTCCTGGCAGGACCAGGGCGCCCAGCGCCCCTGTCCAGGTCTTTTACTCTGCAGTTTGATGTGGAGTACTGTCTCAACCTGCTCTTCCTGGATCTATCCCCTGCAGCGTCGTCCGAGTCCCGAAACCTACACTTATATCTGAAAATGGTATGGGCAGCTATATAGGGTTTTTCCTTAGTCAAACCCCCGCTTCGGTGATTTCCACCTCCACGAATAGCCAAGTTGTTTTGTAAAATGTATTGTGTGTGCAGACCTAGTGTGTGTGCAAGGTCTTAAAATGCAAGAAAGCAAACTAGAGCAACCTAGAAAGTAAACCCTAATTGCTTGTAAATGATAATGTAAATGCTCTAAATCAAGATGCAAAGTGATCTAAAGCATGAATAAAGGATATATTGAAGCTTATGCAAAGACATGAAAACAACATGAAATCATACCCAACCCTCAAGGGAGGAGTACAAGCCAATCTTCAGTCGGTAATCTCCTATTGTTCTTCAATGTCTTCCAAGCCCTAAATGGATGAATGAAATTGATGAATGCTTGATAGAAGGATGTTGAATGTTGTTGAAGTCTTCAAAGATCTTCTCTTTCGCTGCATATGAGGTTCCTGAAAACAAAAATCGGATCCCTTCCAATGAAGAAAGAGAGCTCTTATGTAGGAAACCCTAGATCGTAATTTCGTCTTTTGGCCAACCTAGAGATTGAATTTCCCACCAATTTCTTGGGGTTAAGCTTTATTTTATGATTGGATTGTGCTCCTAAAATTTCGGGAAAAATGTCCGGGACCATGTGCACTCCGGGTACCACGGTCCCGACAACTTTTCACCAAATTTTCAGGGTCGTCGGATATGATGATTTTAGAGAGAATCCCGAAGTTACAGGTGATTTCGAGATGTTTTGACCCCCGAAACCAAGCCCCCAAGTTCAAAATAGGACTTAATTAGGGTTTTTGATTGAATGATGTATTGGAGGAATAAAATGAAAAGGGCACGCTTTAATGAAAGGGCCCAACTTTATGATGTAGAGGACGATGAAATAGGACCATAGACCTAATTAATTTGATTAATTAAGTGCTAAAGGAGAAATGCAATGCAAAATGTAAAATGCACTAAGGCGGGTGCTAAAGTAGGTGTGAAATTGTACCACCCTAGCAAGTGCGTACAATTTACGACGCTACATTTAGCCCCCACTTTAGCGGTCATATGAGTACTACGTGCATATGCAAGCTAAAGTACAGAAAAGTAAACATCATTTGAAAAAGGATATATCCATAAGTTGTCGGACGAAGCCCCCAGTGGTATCTACAGTACACAGTTAGGAACCGCACTCTACAAAACACACGTTAGATCACAAAATCACCTAATGCTTACTAAGGAAAGTGATGAAATTTGTAGGGGAAAAAGCGAGACTAGGTTAACATGCCCTAATCCTACCTTTTGACACACATTACGGAATACGAAAGAGCCTAGAGGTATCACACAATTGGCTACTTCTTCTTGTGAAAGAGAGAACCACGAGCTACCTATTAGGATTTCTATTCCTTTGTTGAAATTGGAAGATCAAATGATGCAAGTTCAAACTCTAATCCCAAAATGCAAGTATGAACTAATAACAAGATTGCATAATTGAGATTAAACAATGAACAACTATAAACACAAGGACAAAACAAGAATGCAGATGCATACCCGGAGTCAAAATCTAATTGAAAATGTTCAGGACGGGGGCGCGAGCACCACTGTCCTGATTCTGTCCCGAAAACTGCACCTGAAACTGCTGTTTTGCACTCTAGAAAACTGTCAAAAATGTCAAAAAATGCTGTCTATCAGGAGGACCAGGGCACCCAATGCCTCTGTCCCAGGGACCGGGGTGCCCAGCACCCCTGTCCTGGCAGGACCAGAGTGCCCAGTGCCCCTGTCCAGGTCTTTTACTCTACAATTTGATGTGGAGTGCTGTCTCGACCTGCTCTTCCCGAATCTGTCACCTGCGGCGTCGTCCGAGTCCCGAAACCTGCACTTATATCTAAAAATGGTATGGGTGACTATATAGGGTTTTGCCTTAGTCAAACCCCCACTTCGGTGATTTCCACCTCCACAAATAGCCAAGTTGTTTTGTAAAATGTATTGTGTGTGCAGACCTAGTGTGTGTGCAAGGTCTTAAAATGCAAGAAAGCAAACTAGAGCAACCTAGAAAGTAAACCCTAATTGCTTGTAAATGATAATGTAAATGCTCTAAATCAAGATGAAAAGTGATCTAAATCATGAATAAAGGATATATTGAAGCTTATGCAAAGACATGAAAACAACATGAAATCATACCCAACCCTCAAGGGAGGAGTTCAAGCCAATCTTCAGTTGGTAATCTCCTATTGTTCTTCAATGTCTTCCAAGCCCTAAATGGATGAATGAAATTGATGAATGCTTGATAGAAGGATGTTGAATTTTGTTGAAGTCTTCAAAGATCTACTCTTTCACTGCATATGAGGTTCCTGAAAACAAAAATCGGATCCCTTCCAATGAAGAAAGAGAGCTCTTATGTAGGAAACCCTAGATCGTAATTTCATCTTTTGGTCGACCTAGAGATTGAATTTCCCACCAATTTCTTGGGGTTAAGCTTTATTTTATGATTGGATTGTGCTCCAAAAATTTTGGGAAAAATGTCCGGGACCATGTGCACTCCGGGCGCCACGGTCCCGACAACTTTTCACCAAATTTTCAGGGCTATCGGATATGATGATTTTAGAGATAATTCTGAAGTTACAGGTGATTTTGAGATGTTTTGACCCCCGAAACCAAGCCCCCAAGCTCAAAATAGGACTTAATTAGGGTTTTTGATTGAGTGATGTATAGGAGGAATAAAATGAAGAAGGCACGCTTTAACGAAAGGGCCCAACTTTATGATGCAAAGGATGATGAAATAGGACCTTAGACCTAATTAATTTGATTAATTAAGTGCTAAAGGAGCAATGCAATGCAACATGTAAAATGCACTAAGGCGGGTGCTAAACTAGGTGTGAAATTGTACCACCCTAGCAAGTGCATACAATTTACGACACTACATTTAGCCCCCACTTTAGCGGTCATATGAGTACTACGTGCATATGCAAGCTAAAGTACAGAAAAGTAAACATCATTTGAAAAAGGATATATCCATAAGTTGTCGGACGAAACCCCCAGCGGTATCTGCCGTACACAGTTAGGAACCGCACCCTACAAAACACACGTTAGATCACAAAATCACCTAATGCTTACTAAGGAAAGTGATGAAATTTGTGAGTAGCTATATGCCCCCCCTGTTTCGACTTGCTTATTAGGGAGGTGAAACAGGGTAGCATGTTTACTGACGACAAATTGTGTAAGAGAGTATTGATGAGGGGTGTTCACTGAATAGGCTTCAATAGAGCACTTTTTGGAACATCTCGAGAGTAGGGGAATGAAAATACGATTCCTAGGCAACAAACAGCTCGAAAATCGCATCTCCCAAACTCAAGTTATGATGAAATGAATGATAGAGGAAAATTAGGGTTTCGAAAGTAAAGGTAAAGGAATGAAAGTATATACTTTGAAAGTGACGTTTGCATTTGTCACTTTGTTGATTTCAGAATACTCTTCATTGCAGTGGAGCCCACATAGCCATCATCATGCCTTCACGATGACCGAAGCATCCCACGAGGATTGAGATCCTGTGCCAGGCCGTGATCGACGACGAGCCACTGGACGAGGTGAGTTGACTGAGCGTTGACTTTTGATTTTTCATATTTTGACTTTCTGTGATCATTTGCGGGCCTTGAAGTCTGACCCGGGGCCCACCCAGGGCGCCATGGTCCCTGTAGGGGAAAAAGTGAGACTAGGTTAACATGCCCTAATCCTACCTTTTGACACACATTACGAAATACGAAAGAGCCTAGAGGTATAACACAATTGGCTACTTCTTCTTGTGAAAGAGAGAGCCACGGGCTACCTATTAGGATTTCTATTCCTTTGTTGAAATTGGAAGATCAAATGATGCAAGTTCAAACCCTAATCCCAAAATGCAAGTATGAACTAATAACAAGATTGCAGAATTGAGATTAAACAATGAACAGCTGTAAACACAAGGACAAAACAAGAATGCAGATGCGTACCCGGAGTCAAAATCTGACTAAAAATGTTTGGGATGGGGGCGTGGGCACCACTGTCCTGATTCTGTCCCAAAAACTGCACCTGAAACTGCTATTTTGCACTCTGGAAAACTGTCAAAAATGTCAAAAAATGCTGTCTGTCAGGAGGACCAGGGCGCCCAGCGCCTCTGTCCCAGGGACCAGGGTGCCCAGTGCCCCTGTCCTGGCAGGACCAGGGTGCCCAGCGCCCCTATCCAGGTCTTTTACTCTACAGTTTGATGTGGAGTGTTGTCTCAACCTGCTCTTCTCGGATCTATCCCCTGCGACGTCGTCTGAGTCCCGAAACCTGCACTTATATTTGAAAATGGTATGGGTGGCTATCTAGGGGTGGCTATATAGGGTTTTGCCTTAGTCAAACCCCTGCTTCGGTGATTTCCACCTCCACGAATAGCCAAGTTGTTTTGTAAAATGTATTGTGTGTGCAGACCTAGTGTGTCTACAAGGTCATAAAATGCAAGAAAGCAAACTAGAGCAACCTAGAAAGTAAACCCTAATTGCTTGTAAATGATAATGTAAATGCTCTAAATCAAGATGCAAAGTGATCTAAAGCATGAATAAAGGATATATTGAAGCTTATGCAAAGACATGAAAACAACATGAAATCATACCCAACCCTCAAGGGAGTACAAGCCAATCTTCAGTCGGTAATCTCCTATTGTTCTTTAATGTCTTCCAAGCCCTAAATGGATGAATGAAATTGATGAATGCTTGATAGAAGGATGTTGAATGTTGTTGAAGTCTTCAAAGATCTTCTCTTTCGCTGCATATGAGGTTCCTAAAAACAAAAATCGGATCCCTTCCAATGAAGAAAGAGAGCTCTGATGTAGGAAACCCTAGATCGTAATTTCATCTTTTGGCTGACCTAGAGATTGAATTTCCCACCAATTTCTTGGGGTTAAGCTTTATTTTATGATTGGATTGTGCTCCTAAAATTTTGGGAAAAATGTCCGGGACCATGTGCACTCGGGGCACCACGGTCCCGACAACTTTTCACCAAATTTTCAGGGCCATCGGATATGATGATTTTAGAGAGAATCCCGAAGTTACAGGTGATTTCAAGATGTTTTGACCCCCGAAACCAAGCCCCTAAGTTCAAAATAGGACTTAATTAGGGTTTTTGATTGAATGATGTATTGGAGGAATAAAATGAAAAGGGCACGCTTTAACGAAAGGGCCCAACTTTATGATGTAGAGGATGATGAAATAGGACCTTAGACCTAATTAATTTGATTAATTAAGTGCTAAAGGAGCAATGCAATACAAAATGTAAAATGCACTAAGGCGGGTGCTAAACTAGGTTTGAAATTGTACCACCCTAGCAAGTGCGTACAATTTATGATGCTACATTTAGCCCCCACTTTAGCGGTCATATGAGTACTACATGCATATGCAAGCTAAAGTACAGAAAAGTAAACATCATTTGAAAAAGGATATATCCATAAGTTGTCAGACGAAGCCCCCAGCGGTATCTGCAGTACACAGTTAGGAACCACACCCTACAAAACACATGTTAGATCACAAAATCACCTAATGCTTACTATGGAAAGTGATGAAATTTGTGAGTAGCTATATGCCCCCCCCTATTTTGACTTGCTTATTAGGGAGGTGAAACAGGGTAGCATGTTTACTGACGACAAATTGTGTAAGAGAGTATTGATGAGGGGTGTTCACTAAATAGGCTTCAACAGAGCACTTTTTGGAACATCCCGAGAGTAGGGGAATGAAAATACGATTCCTACGCAACAAACGGCTCGAAAATCACATCTCCCAAACTCAAGTTATGATGAAATGAATGATAGAGGAAAATTAGGGTTTCAAAAGTAAAGGTAAAGGAATGAAAGTATATACTTTGAAAGTGACGTTTGCATTTGTCACTTTGTTGATTTCAGAATACTGTTCATTGCAGCGGAGCCTACATAGCCATCATCATGCCTTCACGATGATCGGAGCATCCCATGAGGATTGAGATCCTACGCTAGGCCGTGATCGACGATGAGCCACTGGACAAGGTGAGTTGACTGAGTGTTGACTTTTGATTTTTTGCATTTTGACTTTCTATGATCATTTGCGGGCCCTAAAGTCTGACCCGGGGCCCACCCAGGGTACCATGGTCCCTGTGGGGTGCCTTGGTCCCCTCAGGGTGCCATGGTCCCTGATAGGGCACCATGGTCCCTTCAGGGCGCCATGGACCCTGACAGGGCACCATGGTCCCAATCAGGGTGCCATGGTCCTTGACAGGGCGCCATGGTCCCTAACAGGGCGCCATGGTCCCCAATCAGGGCTTGGCGAGGGATTTCAGGGTTAGCATACGATGTTCGACAATTTGCATGAGTGATTTTGATGATTGAGTACTAATTACGGTTATGTTTTTGTGTTGCAGGGTCTCCCATACATGAGAGAGCATACGACGGGACATATTCTTCGCAGTTTGCGAGATCAGATTCCGCGGCTCACTCAGGCAGAGAGAGACACATTGTCGATTGTGGGATTATGGTATGTGATCCTCATGCCAGCCATTCGGTTCCATCCTGTGATGCTGATGGCACTGATGGAGCGATGGGATCCTGACACATGCACGTTTCATCTTCCAGTAGGGGAGCTGACGGTTACACTTGAGGATGTGTACCATATACTTCGTCTTCCTATCAGAGGAGCTACTGTTACATACATGACCGATCAGTCAATGGAGGACCATCAGAGAGAGCAAGTATATTTCATAGGGAGAGTCATGCCGAGCGAGATGAGAGGTCGCATCATGGGCAGCTGGCTCTTACATCCTACAAGAGAGGTGCCCCTTGTGAGACGCCTTATGATCGCCATCATAGCACTAGCCGTCTGCCCTAATGAGCGAGGTACACATATGCATGGGGGTCTCACATGGTGCATCAGAGCGATGGAGAGACATAGGAGAGTGTATGCTTGGGGTCGGAGTATGCTTGCACATCTCTATCACGACCTTGAGGAGTATGTGTTTGGACAGGGTTGCAGCTTGATGACATGCACACTTTTGCAAGTGTGGGTATTTGAGCACTTCACATGCACCAGGCCTATCAGCTTTCTGATGAGTACGACTAGCGAGCGACCTAGGGTGTTTGCTTATCCACTTACCAGCGAGTGGAGATTTGGAGATCTGTTATATTGGAGAGTGATTTTTGATAGACTAACAGCCGAGGTGACCATATGGAGACCCTATCTGCGGATGCATAGATGGGATGGGATGGAGAGAAATTTAGCATGCCTACAGAGGAACCGCCTACTGCAGGGATGATATTCACACATCATAGTCCCATTCTACTTCGACCAAGTACGGAGGCAGTTTGGGCTAGAGCAGTGTGTTCCAACCGATGTGCCCATCTATACTCGACACTCACGGGTCCTTCCCAGACCTAGAGCAGTAGTGAGACCGATGATAGATGACATCGAGACTATAGATATAGAGGGATCTGATCAAGATGTAGTCACTGATTACTCTGCAGAGCCTGGAGCACAGCGCAGGTATGTTTCATGGTTTATGAGATCATACCCAGGGCCTATCTTTCCACCGGATCACCCGACAGGCCATCCCGGCCCATGGAGACATGGAGACCGAGATGAGGACCAGGGATCCAGGTCAGAGGAGCCAGAGGAGGGAGAGGGTCATGAGGAGGCAGGAGATCCTGATCCACCCATAGGAGATCAGCCTAGTGCCGAGGAGGAGGAGGAGGAGGACATGGATAGAGATGAGGAGGAGGGGTCAAATGCAACTCCCCACCATTCAAGAGATGATACCATAGCTCTGGATCCTCCTCTTATTCCCCAAAAGGGGGAACACGAGGTGATACGGAGACCTATTCCTAGTACCGTCCAGCCTACACCCATCGTGCACAGATTAGTCGAGCAAGGGGAGCCAAGTAGATCCCAGTCACAGATGCTACTGTATCATGATCCCTACTGGTGTGAGGGAGATCCAGGTATAGTAGGTTTATATTGATTGATTAATGTTTTGATGATATAGAATGGTACTAACAAAAATTTGTTCTACTGCTATAGCTCATGTGCAGGAGTGGCGTTCCCTGATTCAGCAAGTAGTGATAGACATTTCCATGATGGCCCAAATCCCTAGTTCCTCCCAGATTGCTTATAGGCGTCAGGGGAACGCGGGTCAGCATGAGGACTTGTTCTCCCCATTCTGAGTACAGGTAGACATATGGAGGGAGAGAGAGAGAGTCCTATCAGAGGACCTTTAGCGGGCACGGTGAGATCTAGCAGCTGCTCAAGCTGAGGCTTCTTCCTATCGCGCGATCCTTATAGATAGGGATCATAGGAGTTCCTCTCGGAGTCACTCGCAGTCTATATTGCGCTACACACCTATGGGTCCACCTACATGGCCGGATCAGGAGGGAGCATCTAGTTGACACTCTCCAGCCACCAGCCCTAGGGATAGGAGATGATTTTATGATGTAGGATAGGTCACATTTTGGATGTACAGTGACCTATATTTGTATACGATCCACATATATATATATACATGCTTCTCTTTTGTCTCAAATGTGTTATCTTTAATGCTTAAAACAATGTATATTTTGTTTTGATTAAATCTAATACATTTGGTAGATGTACATGTATGTTCAGAATTTAATTTCCATGTGATTGATTTCTCAATGCTCCATGATTAAATTGATACATGTGTGACTTAAGTAAAATATTTAATCAAGTACTACATTGATGATAGGGAAGAAATATGCATTAAGTCTAAGAATCATATAACTAATGTGATTTAATTTTGAACTTAAACACAACATGATACGATCCTACTTAACACATAAGACATTGTATAATATGCTAGCATAATGGAAACGTAAATCTTTTACAATTTACATAAAATGAATTCAAGACAAACTATAAAGTAGGGAAACACGCTTGTCAAGAATGAAGCAATATAGATTAAACACCATGACATTTAATTCTATTTTGCTATAATTAGGAGATACTAACATATTACCCAATGTTGAAGAACTGAAAAGAAGAAAAATAAGGAATGAAGAATTAAGCATAATATCTACGCAAGTGCATAGCATTGATAGGTTCTTTAAGAGGCGTACCATCTACATCCGCTATTTTGTAAGCACCTGATCCATAATCTTCAATAACGATGTATGGTCCAAGCCAATTAGGACTAAATTTTCCCTTTTCTGCAGGTAAGGCATTCACATTGTGTTGATTCTCATAGAGGACTAAGTCACCTACTGAGAAGGAACGTTGAATAACCTTATCATTATAGCTTCATTGTAGAGTTTTGTAATACGCTTGAATATGCTCAAGAGCGTTTATACGCTGTTCATCAAGCATCTCAAGCTGTTGAAGTCATTGTTCTCTATAAGAATCATCATCTACTATACCCTTGAGAGAAACCCTAAGTGATGGAATCTCTAACTCTAAAGGCATAATAGCGTCAGCACCATAAACAAGATTATAAGGAGTAGTTCCTGTAGCAATTCGTACACTCGTTCGGTAGGCCCAAAGAGCATAGATTAGTTGATTACTCCAATCCTTACCATGCTTGTTCATGGTTTTGCGAAGAATTTGTTCAATTATCTTATTGGATGATTCAACTTGACCATTTGATTGAGGATAGTATGGTGTAGAAAATCGATGTTTGATATGATACTTCTCGAGGAATTTCTTCACATCCTTGTTCTTAAATGATGTCCCATTATCTGAGATTATAGTGGAAGGTATCCCAAATCGAGAAATGATGTTTTCTAGAAGAAATTGACAAATCACTTCAGCAGTAGTAGAGTGAAGGGGAATAGCTTCTACCCACTTCGTAAAGTAATCTGTTGCGGTTATGATGAAGGTGTGTCCTTGAGATGAAGGAGGAGAGATTTTACCAATGAGATCCAAACCCCATGCGGAGAAGGGCCAAGAAGCTACTTGAGAATGAAGTTCTTGGGCAGGAGCATGAATCAAATTATTATGTTGTTGACATTGATGACATTTCTTAACAAATAAAAAAGAATCCTTCTGCATAGTTTGCCAATAGTATCCCATACGAAGTAATCTTTGAACCAAGGATTTGCCTCCGAAATGCCCCCCACAGGCACCTGAATGTGCCTCTTCAAGAGCAATGGGGATTTCCAATTTGTTAAGATAGCAAAGGAGAAGGCCGTCATAACCCCTTCGGTAAAGGACATTAGAAAGGATGATATACCTAGCAGACAGCTTGCGGATTCTAGCCCTAGTGTTCCTATTAGCGGAATCAGGAAAAGTACCATCGGTCAAATATCTTACGATATGTGAATACCATTCATCTGAATCTACAAAGTCACAACATGTTACCAAGCTAGAATCGTCTACAATAGCTAGAGAAATAAGGTTGTGAATAACAAATTTAAGATCAACCACAGGGTCCTCTAAAGATACAAGAGAAGCCACACATGCCATTGCATCCGCATGTCGATTATCTTTTCGAGGAACAGGTTCCATGGTATAAGAATCGAATTTTTGTAATAAAGAGATGGCAAGGTCTTTATATTGTGATAATTTGTCTTGTTTTGCTTGATACAATCCTGTTACTTGTGTTATAATCAATTGAGAATCTCCATAAATATGTATGTGTTTTATGTTCAGAGCTAAGGCTGCTTTTATTCCCGCTATAAGAGCCTCATACTCAGCAATGTTATTGGTACATAGGAAATTTAGATGATAGGATAACGGAATAGATTTCCTTGTAGGAGAAATCAGAACAACACCTGCCCCCGATCCCGTATGACACTTAGAACCATCAAAGTATAACTCCCAAGTTTCATCTTTCTCTATAGAAAGAATGAAGTCATCGGGGAAAGACTCAGAATTAGGGAAGGAGAACGGTGAAGGGGCCTCAACTAAGTGGTCGGTCAATGCTTGCCCTTTAATTGCTCTTTGTGAAACAAATTTAAGGTCAAATTCAGTTAACATCATAACCCACTTAGCTAGGCGTCCTGATAAATCAGTTTTAGAGAAAAGATGCTTTAAAGGATCAAACTTTACCATGACGTGGACTCCTGAATTTAAAAGATAATGTCTCAATTTTTGAGTCGCAAACACCAAGGCCAAGCATTGTCTTTCTATCGCAGAATATCGGGTCTCATAATCGAGTAAGGTACGACTTATGTAATAAACCGGACATTCCTTACCATCTTTATCATGTTGTGCCAACAATGTTGCGAGAGCATGAGAGGAAGCAGTTGTATACATAAGGAAAGGTTTAGAAGGTTCGGCAGGTTGAAGAATAGGAGGACTAGCCAAATACACTTTTAAATCTTCAAATGCTTGCTGACAACCTTCGTTCCATTGAAAAGTGATATCCTTTTTAAGAAGTTGAGTAAAAGGAAAGGTACGATCTGCAAGTTGAGATACGAACTTACGAATGGCTTGAATCTTTCCTTGTAAGCTTTTAAGTTGAGACACATTTCGAGGAGGTGGCATGTTGACAATAGCATCTATTTTCTTAGTGTCCACCTCAATCCCATGATGCGAAACTATGAATCCTAATAGTTTTCCACTATCCACACCAAAAACACATTTTCGGGGATTCAAGCGCATGTGATATTTATGAACTCTTTCGAAGATTTGACGAAGGATTTTAATATGATATATGCGAAGAATGGATTTGGCTAAAATATCATCAACATAATCCTCTAAAATCTTATGCATATAATCATGAAAGATAAGGGTCATCGCTCGTTGATAAGTTGTGCTGGCATTTTTAAGTCCAAAAGGCATCATTATCCAACAAAACGTACCCCAAGGAGTGGTGAAAGCGGTTTTAAATTGATCTTGAGGGTTAATGAAAATTTGATTGTATCCTGAAAAACCATCCATGAAGGATAACAAGGCATGTCCTGCTGTAGAATCAACTATCATGTCAATGTTTGGAAGAGGGAAATCATCTTTCAAGGAAGCCTTATTCAAATCTCGAAAGTCGGTACACATCCTTATTTTGTTATCTGGTTTAGCCACAACGACAATATTTGAAATCCATGGGGAATAGTCAATAGGGCGGATAAATCCAGCCTCCAATAACTGTTCAATCTCAGCCTTAACAAGCAGAGCCACCTTAGGATTCATTTTTTGAATCTTTTGTTTCACGGGCTTAGCATCAGGAACTAAGACAATGTTATGAGTAACAATCTTAGGATCTATACCAGGCATGTCAGAGTATGTCCAAGCATAGATCTCGGGGAATTCATGCAATAAATCTTCATATTGTTTATGTTCCTCTTCATCCAAACATTTTCCAATTTTAATAACTTTCTCTTTATTGCAAGGGTGCATCTTAACATCAGTGGTGTCACTTATGAGAAGATTACTTTGTTGAGGAGTATCCTTTAACTGAGGGAATTCTTTCACAATCTCATCATTATTGATCTCTTTTCCAAAATAGGCTTCAGTGTTCAAACAATAAGGAAGTCCCCTATTGTGATGATAACGAGGAAGAGTGTCATAGGCTCCCAAAAATTCAGCTAAAGCATCATCGGTAGGGAAGACATCCAAAGCATAGTCACTGAAGGATCCCCATCAATATACTCAGGGTGTTGCATTGATAGAGATGTAGAAATAGTATTAACACTAATGCATGGTCTTTTAGAAGCTTTAGTACGTTTGCAGGGATTATAGCCAAGTCCAAAGGCATAATTGTGAAAATTAGTCTCTAAAGGAACTTTTATCCCTTGTTCATGAACACCACAACCTTTTCCATGATACCCATGCTTAGAAAAAATGCGAAAACCACGACCATAACGATCAGCCATTTCAGAAAGAGGAGGTGGTTTTTCATAAGACAAAGAATCAAACTCTTCATAATTTGAGGTATGAGGAGAAGAACTTTGAGAAGCGGCCACAAAATTATTACTCATAGGTTTAGGTAAGATTGATTGATTTTTAACTTCTTCCTTCTTTTCAACTTTAAGCTCTCTAGAAGGAACCTTATATTCACCTACAAAGGTGGGATTGAAATCAAGAGATCCCCAATCGTCTTCTGCGAGAACCTTCTCAGGATCAAAATCTTTCTTATGTGTAGATTCAAGTCGAGAAGAATCCTCTTCAGGAGCTCCAGACTCATCCAAAGAATTTTGATCATCACAGAGCGAGGATTCATCGATAGGTATCTTGTTTAAAGAGTCATCACTAGACGAGGATGACTTAGAAGAACCCCCTTTGGAAGTAGATGTTTGCAAACAAGCTTGGAAATTAGTGTCACCTATCAAGGTATATGTCTTATTGTTATATATAAATTTAACTTGTCTATGCAATGTAGAGGGGACAGCTTGCATACTGTGAATCCAAGGCCTCCCTAATAACAAGTTGTATGTTAAATTTCCTGACATAACATGGATAGGAGTAGGCAAAGTAACAGGTCCCACTGTGAGAGGTAGGGTGATAATACCTAATGAAGTCTTAGCCACATTGTCAAAGCCTCGAATGGGACGAGAGTCAGGTTTAATGAGAGATGTATCCACATTCATTTTATGCAATAGATTAATGCTACACACATTAAGGCCAGAGCCATTATCTACTAGTGTTCGTCTTATAGCAGTATCTTTCATGATAACCACAATCATCAAGGGATCATATTGTTGTTGAATTTCACTAGTAGGCAACTCATCTTGGGTAAACACAATTTGAGCTTTAGGATTCATCACAGAGTTAACCAAAGATGCTATATTACTAGATGTATTCGGTGGAGGAACATTCAAATCTTTCAAGGCATCTTGTAACATTCCATGATGAGCGAAAGAAGTTTGAATCAAATCTCAAAGGGATATCTTAGCAGGGGTAGCTTTAAGTTGTTCTATGGGATCATATTCCTAATATGGGGAGCTTGTGGAAGAATTGGTTGAGGATTAGGAAGAGAAACTGGAATAACAGGAGGAGGATTAGGTTGCCTATTATTTCTGGTGTGATAAGTATGGGCAACCGCATGATAACTCTTTCTAGTTATTTGCTTGGCATAACTATAAGGACTTATAGGTTTTCTTCCTTGCATGGTGATAATTGGTTTATTCGGGGTATGAAAGGAATCATGATCATACCCTCCTTGGATAGTAAGGAGAGGTGATTTAGGAACTTGAAAGGTGGGAGAAGGATAAGCACATTGGTCTTCAAAGAGAGGCTTGTTATGCTCATTCAAGTTTATCATGTTAACCAATTTAGAAGTCTTGTTCTTGTTTAAAGATTTCAATAAAGCCACAAAGTCATCAAGAGCATCATCCAACAAAGCATGATCATATCGATTAAAAGGTTTATCTTTTGATTCAAAAGGAGACATCTCCTCATAGAGGGGATTATTGAACACAACCATGTTACTAGATTCAGTGGAAGAGTTGATAGGAATGTACCCTTGAGAGGAACCATTCGACTTATCTTTCTCATCACATCTAAATGGCATAGTAACAAGGTTTATGAGTTTTTGGTAAAATGAAGGTTTGGCATCTTTAGGGTTTAAAAACTCATCTAAAGCCTCATCTAATTCATCTTGGCTATACTCATAATAATCATCAAAAGCACGAACATTTTGCAAATAAAAATATGACATTTTGAAATAAAGGTTGCGTAAAATTTAAACACACAATGCAAAGAAACACACTCTCCCTTTTTTTTTTTCGTTTTAATGCAAAAAATGAAATGAAGACACACGAAATCTAGATCTAGATCCAACAAGTGCAATGCAAGAGGAAGCAATGATAGATTCACGTCGGGTTCACCAAAATGTGTAGTGGAAAAAGCGAGACTAGGTTAACATGCCCTAATCCTACCTTTTGACACACATTACAGAATACGAAAGAGCCTAGAGGTATCACACAATTGGCTACTTCTTCTTGTGAAAGAGAGAGCCACGGGCTACCTATTAGAATTTCTATTCCTTTGTTGAAATTGGAAGATCAAATGATGCAAGTTCAAACCCTAATCCCAAAATGCAAGTATGAACTAATAACAAGATTGGAGAATTGAGATTAAACAATGAACAGTTGTAAACACAAGGACAAAACAAGAATGCAGATGCGTACCCAAAGTCAAAATCTGATGGAAAATGTTCGGGATGGGGGCGCGGGCGCCACTGTCCTGATTCTGTCCTGAAAACTGCACCTGAAACTGCTGTTTTGCACTCTGGAAAACTATCAGAAATGTCGAAAAATGCTGTCTGTCAGGAGGACCAGGGTGCCCAGTGCCTCTGTCCTAGGGACTAGGGTGCCCAGTACCCCTGTCCAGGTCTTTTACTCTGCAGTTTGATGTGGAGTGTTGTCTCGACCTGCTCTTCCTGGATCTGTCCCCTGCGGCGTCGTCCGAGTCCCGAAACCTACACTTATATCTGAAAATGGTATGGGTGGTTATGTAGGGTTTTGCCTTAGTCAAACCCCCGCTTCAGTGATTTCCACCTCCACGAATAGCCAAGTTGTTTTGTAAAATGTATTGTGTGTGTAGACCTAGTGTGTGTGCAAGGTCCTAAAATGCAAGAAAGCAAACTAGAGCAACCTAGAAAGTAAACCCTAATTGCTTGTAAATGATAATGTAAATGCTCTAAATCAAGATGCAAAGTGATATAAAGCATGAATAAAGGATATATTGAAGCTTATGCAAAGACATGAAAACAACATGAAATCATACCCAACCCTCAAGGGAGGAGTACAAGCCAATCTTCAGTTGGTAATCTCCTATTGTTCTTCAATATCTTCCAAGCCCTAAATGGATGAATGAAATTGATGAATGCTTGATAGAAGGATGTTGAATGTTGTTGAAGTCTTCAAAGATCTGCTCTTTTGTTGCATATGAGGTTCCTAAAAACAAAAATCGGATCCCTTCCAATGAAGAAAGAGAGCTCTTATGTAGGAAACCCTAGATCGTAATTTCATCTTTTGGCCGACCTAGAGATTGAATTTCCTGCCAATTTCTTGGGGTTAAGCTTTATTTTATGATTGGATTGTGCTCCTAAAATTTTGGGAAAAATGTCCAGGACCATGTGCACTCCGGGCGCCACGGTCCCGACAACTTTTCACCAAATTTTCAGGGCTGTCAAATATGATGATTTTAGAGAGAATCCCGAAGTTACAGGTGATTTCGAGATGTTTTGACCCCTGAAACCAAGCCCCCAAGTTCAAAATAGGACTTAATTAGGGTTTTTGATTGAATGATGTATTGGAGGAATAAAATGAAAAGGGCACGCTTTAACGAAAGGGCCCAACTTTATGATGTAGAGGATGATGAAATAGGACCTTAGACCTAATTAATTTGATTAATTAAGTGCTAAAGGAGCAATGCAATGCAAAATGTAAAATGCACTAAGGTGGGTGCTAAACTAGGTGTGAAATTGTACCACCCTAGCAAGTGCATACAATTTACGACGCTACACTAACATATTAGGCTTTCTTGTTGAACTTTCATTTGTTTTACTTAATTTTTGTTTTGATCCTCTTTCCGGACATCTAGATGCATAATTCCAATCTTTCGACACTTAAATCATTTAAGTGGTAACATACCTTTATACTTGTCAGATCCTCTCTTAAGATTTCTCACAAAGTTTGCTTCCATTCCATCCATGATTTCATCATCTAAATATTCATATGTTGTCTTCAATTCTTTAAATGTTTCAATTTTTTCATCTTTACCAAACTTCCTCATCTCAAATGTTGTTAGGGTTCCATACAATTGTTCTCTGGTAAGCTTTGACAAATCATAAGTTTCTTCAATTCACTGAAACTTTTTGGTAAGGTCCTCATAATCTTCTCTATCAAATCCGTATCATCCAAGGTACCGCCAACATCTTTGATCTCATTTACTGCACTATCAACCTTTTGAAAATAGCTTGTTATATTTTCACCTTCTTCCATTCTCAAATTCTAATATCTACCTTTAGCAGTTTGCATCTTAGCTAGTTTAACTCTACCATTTCCTTCATAGATATTCTTCAATCTTTCCCAAACTTCATTTTAGCAGTATATAATGCAATAACCTTCACCAATTTAGTTTTAGATAAGGAACTAAAGATAGCATACCTTGCTCGTTCATTCTCTTCATAGGCTTCAATCTCATCCGATGTAGTAGGTCCATTTGTTGGTTAGACTTATTTCATCTCCACATATTTCCAAGTCTTGTAGCTTAGAGAAATAAAATATCCTTGCATCTTCACTCTAGAGAGACTATAGTTGGATACTTCAAAAGTAGGAATAGTCAATTTATGTGTCATCGAATCTCCTCAAGTGGTTAGTTTCACTTTCAAGGAACCAAAGCTCTAATACCAATTGTTGAAAATCTCAAACAACTAAGAGGGGGGGTGAATTAATTGTACATTGAAATATTATTTTTCCCATAAAATGGATCCAGTAAACTAATCTCTGATTACTTAACCATAAGCATATCCATTAAAATGAAAGAACATACACATGAAACACTAGATATGATGCGAAACACCCAAGGAGGAAAAAACCACGGAGAATGTTAGTTCTCAATATGAAAATAACTATTACGGTGACACTAGTTAAGGTGATTTTTAGAAACATGGCTCATTGCTAGAATTCTCACTACAGGTGGGCTCACTGCCTAGTTAAAACCACCAAGAAAAGAAAGAGGAGTCACTACCCAAAAGAAGAAGAAAGAAAGAATCCACCACTGAAGCACATAGCTAAATTTTCAGAACAAACCTTAGGATCATTGCCACCGATACCAAACAACATTAGAACACAACCATATTGATCATCCGCAAGAAAACATAACCTCACACAAATCAATAGGAGATAGATCTTTTTTTCATTCAAAATTCTTCTATTTTTTTTATATTTTTCTCTTTTCAATCATTCTTCATTTATATTGATCTTTGAAATAGGATTTTCAAGTTGGTAAAGGAGATAATGAAACACAATTCAAAGATAGGTCTTCACTAAGCATTTATCTAGTGAAAAGGAATGAGAAGTGGACCTTATCCAAATGTGACGAAAACTAGAGCAAAAAGTAGAGTATCCAAGGTCAACTAGACCTAAAATGATCATATCCAGAACCACAAATCCAAAGTACACCGACATGTGCTATATTAGAATAGAAAAGATAAACACATGAATAACATAAATCTGAAATCTCATCAACAAAACTGGCAATACGGAGCTCTACAAACTCTAATAGAAAACATCGTTACTACATACACATCCAAAACACAAATTTTGCATCTTCAAAACATGAGAGTGGTATATCAAGGCAACATCCAACAACATATCAACACATCTACAATCAACGATGTAGAGAAAAACCAAACACTGAAACACAAAATCAGTATGTTATCATCAATAACAATAAATGACAACCATGTTGACACCTCAAAAATCTTTACATTTTCAAAAAGTTCATTAACTTTGAGAAGTATGATGGTGGATCAGTAAAATTTGCAAGAGAATAGGAAGCTCCTCAGAAAAGGCAACATTACAATTGATGGTAAGCATAAGATAGATGATGTCTATTATGTTAAAGTTTTAAGACATAATTTATTGAGTGTTAGCTAGATGTGCAACAAAGGGTATGAGGTTAAACTTTAAGAGAGTGGATGCGAAATCATAAAATGAAGGTAAGAAATACTTTTTCTCAAAGGAATGAGAGCTATGAGAAATTTCTACTATGTGAAGGATAAAAATGATGTCTATTGCCTACTAGCATATTTTTGTGAAGAACAACATCAAATTAAAATTGTACATAAACATAAAACTAAAGAAAAGGTTACCCAAAAAGATAATAGATGGATAAGCATAATGTAGGAAGAGTTGAATCGATCAAAAGAAAGTAGGAAAATGGAACCAATGTCCACCCTAATAAAAATCTAGGTGAATGAAGAGAAGAAAAAGTTGAAGGATGAATTGACTAAATCTAATAAGATCAACTCACTCTAGTCCAGAACAAGAAGAATGTCATAAGTTCTCCCACCAGAGAATTTTTTAATGGCGAATCTTTGCCAATTGGCGAATTCTGCGCGAATAGTCTTGGGCACCATCGTGGTCAAATCGCCTGAAATTTTGGGGTTAACGACACACTATAGAATCTAGCTTTGCCAGAGTCCTGCACAATTTGCCAAAAATGCAATCATGGATTGCTATAAATACACTCTTTCTTACACTCTTTCTTACAATTTTTTCGTGTCTGATTAGTAAATTGGGAGCTCTCGAGTCTCGATTCACATTCCACAAATTGAGTTGGAAAGTCGAAGTTCATTCACATTGTAGGGCGGGGTGGAGGGCTAGAGGTACAATCCTGCAACACAAGCCCAGGCATTCCCGATTCCTGATTCAGAGAATTGAGAAGGCATAAAGGTGAGTAATCAATTCTTCATACTTGATAGTATTAGTTTTAACTTTTAATTCGTAGTGAGAGGTCAAGACTCAAGATGTCACAGTCAGACATGGGTGAGACTCCTCAGGGTGGTGAAGGGATTGAGATGTCACACAAGGGTGAGACTGAGACTCCTCAGGGTGGTGAAGGGATTGGGATGTCAAACAAGGGTAAGACTCCCCAGGGCGATGAAACTAAAGGGATTGAGAGGCCATCAAAACGCGCAAAACCTAAACTTAAAGATACTACCATAAAGTCTTTCTTTGGAATTGGCAAAGTTTCTGGTCCATCAACTTTTGCAGTTGTAGAAGCCATACACAATAGCTCACCACCACCATAAGGTGGGATTTGTTGTTAGTGGGCCAGCATCCCTTGCGGGGATTCGCAACATGGTTTAACAGCCTCCTGTGGATTCTATAAGTCTAGTGGTTGTATCGGGCATTGACAGGTCGATCTTTTGGTGCAACGAAAACCCTAGCTTGTAACAAGTGGTATCAGAGCTTGGTCACAGGTTTGAATACACAGGCCGTGACGAGTGACGTTGGGAGGGGAATTGTTGGTAGTGGGCCAGCATTACTCATGGTTATTCACAACATGGTTTAACAACCTCCTGTGGATTCTATAAGTCTAGTGGTTGTATCGGGCATTGACAAGTTGATCTTTTGGTGCAACGGCAACCCTAGTTGATTGAGTAGCAAAGTACCCATTCATTGAATCGGTCCCAAACAATGATGAACAACCAACAGAATGTAGGTGTAAGATTTGTAGCTGGAAAACTAAAAGAGAAAAGAAGATGCAGCTAAAGCTTGACACCATAGAAAAGCATATTGGTAAGGTTTATGAAAAGCAGATCATAGACAGAAAGGAAACACAAGTAGTAAGATGGAAATCAAAGGAAGAATGTCTTCATGTTAAGTATGTCACGGAATATGAAGAGCATAACCACAAAATGACACTGCTTGGTAATAGTGGATTTGGAAATACAATCAAGGTTGGGCTTGAACATGCAGCGAAAGATGCAAAACCTGGCAAAGACTATTCAAATGAGTGTTGTTTTTCATATTATGTCAAGAGGGCGTCCTATGAAAGATTTCCTAGAATTTAGTAATTTATTATCTTTTTTGAATGTTCCTCACTATCCTATGTCACATTGGTCAATAAACGCTAGATGGGAAATGGCAAATTGTCTCACTGAGGTAGAAAAGCAAAATTTACAAGAGTGTAAAAGAGTCAAATTTTATTTCATTATCCATAGATGAAGTTACTGCGGTAGATAACACTGCTTGGGTTTGTATGCATGTGTATATCATAAAAGAACACATCCATTGAGCTCATCTACTCTATGTACATAAAATGAGGGGCAATTCAACAACAAAAAATATATATTTGGAAGTTAAGAAAGCTTTGAATGAAATTGCTGGTATGGATGACTTGACAATTACCAAGAAGTTGGTGTGTGTTGGAGTTGATGGAATTGCAGTAATGTAAGGTCAAAGGACCGGTCTTTGCACAAGATTACAAACTAGTATTGCACCATACATGGTTGGCATTCACTGCATGGCCCATCGAATGAATTTAGCATATAGAATTGTAAGAAATTTCCCTACAGTGTCAAAAGTTGAAGATTTGGTCCACGAGCTCCACTCATACTTCTGTCGAAGTCCTAAATGTTTTGCAGAATTTCAGATTTTTGCTGAGGGAGTAACAGGAGGAAACAAGCTTCTCAAGGATGTTGAGACTAGATGGATCTCCTTGCATGGACCAGTGGAATGAGTTCTAACAGAATATCAATCCTTGATTGGATTAATGTATGAGCAACACCTCACAGTAGACAAATCTCCCGATCTCTTACATAAGTTAAGTGATATAGAGACTCTTTAACTTTAGCTAGTCTTCTCCCCGTGCTGGATTCAATGAACAAACATGTTAAGAAATCCCAAGACAAAACTATGTATATTGATGAGTATAGCACTCTACATAAAATGACATGCTTGAGCCTGGATGGTCTATATTTAGATCTAACAGGGCGAAGCCCAAATTTTTTTAGGTGGTAGATAAATACAGATTTGAATCATACTAAAAATTTTTTACATTTCAATACAAAAAATGAGTTATCTATCTTTGTAAAAGGATTTCAGATACCAATGCACCAATCTAAGATGGGCAAGCAAGGCAGAGCACTACCAGTTAAAAAGGAAGATTTTGACAGGATTGTTAAATCTGTTAGTGATAATTTGAAGTCTATTGCATATGAACTTTCAACTGAGATTCGTGAAAGATTCCCTTGAGAAGAAATAACTGAAGCCATGGGTTGTGTGTATCCTCAATTTTGGCATTCAATTGGAGATAATCCAAATGACGCAAAGATGTATCATAAAAAACTAGAGGAATTGATATTGACATTTTCAAAAGATGCATATTGCAATGGACAGCCAATAGAAGGAATTTTAAATTTAGATCATCTTAGAAAATAATGCAAATAGTTTGCATTGGTTATGAAACAATAGTTGGTTAACTTGGAGAATCCATTTGAACCTAGATCAATCACAAGGCTTTGGAAAAGGATAGATCAAAGTGAAGCATTGTGTATTGCAATACCAGAATATTTGAAACTTGTTGATTTATGTCAAACAATGATATTGGGGTCGGTGGAAGATGAGAGAGTTTTCAGTGCATTAGGGCTTTTGAAATCAAAGATCAGAAACAAATTAGATAAGAATTTGGAAACTTGCTTGAGGTTGTTTGTAACCTAGTATAATGTTAGAGATTTTCCATATGATAGGGCGCTGACAATCTGGAATTCCATGCATGAAAGATGAAGGGTGTCCAACACTTTAAAAGCTGGTGGTGTTATTGCTAGTGCTAGTGCTGAGACAAATGAATATGATGGATCACAGACTCAGAGTGAAGACATTTTTGAATACCCGATTCAGAATGAAGATGAACCTATTAGTACTAGTCAGTTTCCGGATCTTGACTCCATTTGGGATATGGAAGCCTCGGAGTGAATCATTGAAGTGAATTAGCAGTCAGTTTATAGGTATTTATAATTATACTATAGTTCTTGAGTCATATTACAATTTCAATTTGCAAAATTGCAATACTATAGTTGTCATTGATGATTTTTGATATTGTATTCCTTGAATTTGTCAATTAGAACAGATACTTATTTCATATTTTTAATTGTGAATTTGAATTATTAGTAAACAATTGAATTATTAGTAAATTGGTATTTGGTTCCACATTATGTTGAACATGAAATGCAACAATTTGTGTCACAAGATCCATAAAATTATTCATATTGCATAACTGTTATTGCTAGAACCTTTCTACTGTTCTATATTAAATGCTTAACATGATGTTCATGCCGATTAGGGTTTTGTGTATGTTTTTTGTCTTAGTTGGCTAGTAAATCAAAGTTGTCGTGTGTTGAAAATATGAGTTGTCCTCTCTTTATTTGTCCATGTCAACGTCAAGTGTGGTCAAACAGTTGGTCAGACATGTTTAATGTTTAATCTCTAACTCGCAGATAAATTTCATGTTTAACAATTTAAGTGGTGACTTAGCGAGTGTTGGTTTGGGTTTAAATCGCAAGGTCTCTAGTTTTTTGAGTGTTATCATTTTATGTTAGTGAGCTGGAGATTGTTAATGAAATTGCTTTGGTTGCAAGGTCTCGAATTGGTTTGATGCCATGCATTATAGCCGCGAGAGTTAGCGAGTAAGTACTAAGTCATTAATGGTCTGTGTGCCACTACTCGCGCCTGTTTATGACGGTAAATTAACATAAAACATCATTTTTTGTTACTCATCGAGTCGCTACAGTCAAGGGATAAATTTTTTTGAGATTTTATGGTTATTGCTAGCTTGCAGGTCCTTTATCATTAAGTCAGTTTAAGTCGCGAGCCTACGAGTACTGGGAGATTTTAGTTGTCGCTACCTCGCAAGATGTTTTGCACTTGACCATTTTATGTTGCAAGGTTGTGACTGGGTGTGATTTTATGTTCTCGCAAGGTCATGAGGTTTTTGCGGTTAAGTCATTTTAATTTGCGATCATGCGTTGTGGTTGGTATCGCAGCTTAGTTGGTTTCGTCACTTGCTCGCAGGTTTTGAAGTTTTTTAGCATTTTATGTTGCGATTTGGTGACAGGTATGTTTTGGTCTGATTTTGTGGTCATCACATGCTCGTGGGTTTGTAAGTCTTAAGTCAAAAAGTGTTGCGAGCATGCGATGGCAGTTAAGTGTCTTGTTGTCGCGGGATCGCAAGGGTTTAAGTCAAGTTCAGTTTTGAGTTGCGAGCTTGCGATGAAATAAGTTGTTTTGTTAGATTTGCATTGGTCGCCAGCTCACAGGTAAAGAAAGAATATTACAAATGTTGTTGCGAGGTTGTGACTGAAGGGCTTGATGAAGATCAATGGTTATCACTCACTCGTGAGATTCTTTGAGGATTTGTAAAAGGTGTTGTGAGCTTGCGATTAAGAGGATTTGTTAGCATTGTCGCTAACTTGCCAATTCCTTTCCAAATTGTTATAACTAGTTGCAAGTGTGCGATTAAAGATGGGGATTGACACATGGACTTGTTTGTCGGGTTCTGTAAAAGTTTTGAATGGCAATCACCAATCAAATGCCATAGTAGCTACTGCTAATTCATGCAAGTGTGGCAATTAATATTAATGAGACTTGAGAGAAGTGATGGCACCCAAATACCATAAATTGCATGATCGAGCTGAGATTTTAACATTTGTATAATTGCATTAATGCCACACTAGCTAGTTCATGCAAGTGTGGCAAACCGCAAATGGCAATTAATGAGACTTAAGAGAAGTGACAACGCCCAAATACAAGTTTATGTTGCGAGGTTGCGACTGGGTGTGATTTTATGTTATCGCAAGGTCACGAGGTGTTTGCGGTTAAGTCATTTTAATTTGCAATCATGCGATGTGGTTGGTATCGTAGCTTAGTTGGTTTCATCGCTTGCTCACAAGTTTTGAAGTTTTTTAGCATTTTATGTTACTATTTGGTGACAGGTAAGTTTTGGTCTGATTTTATGGTCATCGCATGCTCGCAGGTTTGTAATTCTTAAGTCAAAAAGTGTTGTGAGCATGTGATGGTGGTTAAGTGTCTTGTTGTCGTAGGATTGCAAGGGTTTAAGTCAAGTTAAGTTTTGAGTTGTGAGCTTGCGATGAAATAAGTTGTTTTGTTAGATTTGCAGTGGTTGCCAGCTCGCAGGTAAAGAAAGAACATTACAACTGTTGTTGCGAGGTTGCGACTGAAGGGCTTGATGAAGATCAACGGCTGTCGCTCACTCGCGAGATTCTTTGAGGATTTGTAAAAGGGGTTGCGAGCTTGAGATTAAGAGGATTTGGTAGCATTGTCGCTAACACGTGGACTTTTTTGCTGGGTTCTGTAAAAGTTTTGAATGGCAATCGCAATCAAATAGAAGGGCATGTATTCAAATTTCACTCGAGTACTTCAGCTTTGAAGTTTGAAATTTGAATTAATGCCACAATAGATAGTTTATGCAAGTGTGGCAATTAATGAGACTTGAGACTTGAGAGAAGTGACGACGCCCAAATACCATAAATTGCATGGTCGAGCCAAGATTTTGTATAATTGCATTAATGCATTCTATCTTCGAGGTAATCCAGTGAATTGAGCTTTGTAGCAATGTTGGAGAATTCAGAGTGTTGGGTGTGGGAAAATTTTAGAAAACTGGTTAAGTTTTTCTCCTACAGCTAAAATGAGCTAGGCGACGAGTGGAACTAGAGCTTCCAAGCCCAAGCCCATGACAAGTGGAGCAGGAGGACCTGGAGGTTCCAAGGCCAGTGCCACTGAGGAAAAGATGGTTAAGAAATACAAAGAAGAATTTGTAGATTTGATGCCAGGGACTACCGTTGCTTTTAATAAAAATGATTTGGCATGGAAATATTTATGGAGCCAATGTAGAAACCCTACCATGATTAATATGACTGGTTCTGCTCTGTTTAAGTATTTCTAGAATAATAGGGTTAAGGGTGTCCCGATGTCAAACCCTTGGGATTTAAATATGGTAAAGTTAATTGTGCCAAATGTGTATGTTGATGTGGATTTGATCAAAGAGTTGGCCAAATGATATTGCCCAGTATCTAGGGTAATTAGAAGAAAGAAATAGTCTACCCTTGTTTCAATTAAAGAGCTAGCTTTGTTGAAGCTTTCTAGATTACTAGTGCTGCATGTACAGATATAGATTTGGAGCGGATTACAGAGGATTATGACAAATACAAAGGTGTTATCAAGAAGCATGTAATCCCTAGATACATTCCTAGGGTGAATAGGAAGCCGGTTATAATTCTAGAGAGTATTGAACCACCATTTGACATCACACCTTTCCACCATTATATTCATTGTACAATCTATGGATTATGCAGAGTGTTGGGTTTTAATGGAGATTCATCAGTGTCAACTGAATTACTGATGATGGCTATGGACATTCAACACCCAGATGTTAACAAAGATCATGATTATGTGGGCTATGTGGTTGAACACATTCATAATGCTCTAGTTGAAATTCAGAGTGGTGCACCCAGCCCTATATTCAAGCATTATTCATTGCTGATGCATTTAATCTTGTTCTATAATGTTGAGTTTGTGTATAAAGAATTGGAGCTTTTCAAAGAAGAATTTGGTGTCTTAATGCCAATACAAACATGGACCCAGGTTTGGGATAGTAGTTCTCCCTGTTCTTCTTTCCTTTTCTTTGAAAATTGGATTGTTTCACCAATTATGGAAATGCTAGGAATAAATAGGGAATGATTGTGAATTAATGTTAGGAAAGTTTTGAAACCTTACCAGTTTGTTCCAAACTGGTCTATTTCACATAACTGGGGGGACTTTTATTTTTTTGATAACTTTACTATGATCAAAGTCTATGGGTGTCCTCAGCCTCCCCATATTTTACCAAAATTTTTCCCAATTAGGATTGCTTTTATGGAGTTTATCTGGCAATTGACCCTAGTTGAAAAAGAATACCTTGATAAACATGGGAAGGGTTCTCTTCTTCCTAGGCTTTGGGTTGTGTCTGATTTTACCATTGGTAGGAGTACCTTTGATGAAGTAAACAATTTCCTTAAACAGTATAGGTTGTTAGGTCCCAGAGACAACTGAGAGGGGGGGGGTGAATCAATTGTCAAACAAATTCAAACCAAAAACAACTTAACCAACTTAATGCTTAATATCAGTGAACCAGTCTAATGTGTCGGTAGACAGTTTTAACAGTTAATTGCAATACTAGTAAGGATTAATGCATGAAACAAAAAGATAAAGTCATCCACAACACATAACACCAATATTTGTACGTGGAAACCCTGTAAGGGGAAAAACCATGGTGGGAAACCTTACCCACAATCAGATGATACTACTGTAGATAGTAAGTGTATACAAATGCGGTCTACACATGTAGAAAGGCCAAGCACCTAGAGCTCACTGCTCAATCACAAATGGGAGTCACACTGACTACAATTGGATGGTTAAATCCAATAAGAATGTACTGCTTAAATTAGCATCTTCATATGCTGGATTTAGTACCGGTTTAGTTCTGATTGTCTTCACAAAAACCCTCCTTCAACCTTCAAATGATGTCTATGTGTATAGCTCTACTTATTCTCACATATACCTTCACACAATCCTTTTTCGCATTCCACATTCGATCTTACAAATAAGATCTTACATTTATACCATACCCTAAGACCAATTTTAGTAGGTCAGCTCTAAAGGATAATACAATAAATTCAATTTACAAATAAATTAATACCCGATGCAATAACCCATTCAACATGTTGGCTTAATACATTTACAACAATAATAAGTCATCTCCATAGTGTGCCATGCTGATTTGGAAAAGATAAACCTGTCGGTGTAACCTGGACCTATTTGCCGGTAACAGCAAACATGCAAATATGAATACGCCAATTAACAAACCTTCAAGACAAAGTGTCCAAATGATGTCTTCGACATAACCATGTGTTTTCCATATCATTTCAAGTGTCGGTGATCATAGTATCCTACCGGTGTTCCAGATATCGGTGACTGTTCATAAGTCATTTGCTTGCCAGTGAATGTTGTTGATTCTCCAAAGTGCCAGAGTTGATAAGTGTTTAGTAGGTGTTGACATAAATGACAAAACCATACCAAAATACCAACATAGGTTGGTTAATACTATGTCTAGATTATGTGATCCGGAATAATTTATTAAAGTTGCAATGCCAAAAATGACACCTTGGGCCACAATAAAGGACCATGAACCATTGGATGATGAAGATGTGGTTAGAAATTTGTTGAGAAAAGATGAAGTACAATAATGGAGAAGAAAATGGAAAAATTTGATGAGAGTTGAAGCATAATTGAAGGCTACTGACCCTAGTTTCTCAGGTTTTTGCCCTGATAGCTCGTACCTGAAGAGGATTAACAAAATGTTGAGTTTATATGAAACTCTGATGGAACAAATGCCTCAAATTCTAGATTCAAAAGTGGCTGCTCAGCAACAAGACCCCCAAGATGGACATTCTTCACATGGCAAGAGGTCACTTTGTGTAGAGAGTGGGTATGAAGTTTAATGTAGAGAGTGATGTAGAGAGTGGGGACAAAGTTTAATCTACCCCAGCTGCAAAGAAACAAAAAACCAATGAGGTCGATACAATTGTGAGGAGAGACCTTGCTAGAGAAATTGTTACAGAATAAGGACAATACTTTCATCAAATAAGGAAACATCTCAGAGAAGCAGGGCAGAATGAAGAATAGGGAGAAACAAATGAAGCCCTTGCTCAAGGCTTTGATGAGCATGTGATGTTGTCAAATGAGTTCATGAAAGATGATGACTTTATTAAGTCAGATGAATTTAAAAGTTTTTTGACAAGATTGAAACAAAAACAATTAAGACAAAATCTGATCATAGAGGAAGCAAATGAAGAAAAGAAACAGGAGATCATCAAGGCACTATAGGAATATGATCCTGACAGGGAGCAAATATCTGTGGAACAGGCAAGATAATTGATTAAGAGTACTGGTATGATTATGATGTCTGATTGGGATATCCAGTCTACTTTTATTATTGATCAGATTAGGAAGCAAGAGGACCCAATGTTTAAAACTGAATTTGAAATTGGAGATGTAATAAGAGGATCAAGATTTAATCCTAAGTCAAAGACACTTGCTGCTTGGTCTTTGGCCCCTTCCACTCAAAAGCCCCCCCTTCTAAATATCCAAGTAGAAAAGAAAGCTGATAGAATGATCTGGAACTTGCAAAACACAACTGAAACAGAGATTACCTCATTTTTTACTCAAGTTTCTTTCATGAATTTATCAAAAACAAAGGATTTGTCAAGAACATACACAGAAACATATACCCAATTGATTGCATTGTCTAAAAAATATGAAGAGACACTAATGAAGAAGGGAGATTCAGAGGAAGAGTTAGTGGAGTTGAAAGAAAAAATTGCAAATGAGCCCCCTCCAATATAGATTACAGAACAAGTACAAGAAATACCAGCTGATGTGACAGCAAAAATGGAGGAATACATAGGGAAAATTGAAAAGCTTGAAAAGGAACAAAATGTCAAGGCTATCTCTATTATGTCAGAAACATAGGATTAATGTATTGAAAGGAAATTTGATGGTAGTGCATGATTTGCACATTTCTTTGAAAGAGGCAAGTAAAACATCCTTTGAGGTTGTCGCTTTTCTTGGACCTTTGTTCAATGTTTGGTTAGGAAGAAGAAAATTAATGGATAAGCTAGATACTGCAATGATGTATAGTGATGAGTTCCCTCCCAAGATCAGTGAAACTAAAGACATGGTGGAGGTAATGAATGTAGCTTATGCATTTTTCACAGGGAAGGATGTGCTTATAAATGAAAAAATTGCAAACATTTGGGGAAGGTTATAGTAAATTGGTGCCTTCAATTTATGGTAGTAATGGAGATTTGAAATCAGTTTCTAATTGAAACAACGAATTTGATTTGATTCTAGAGAAAGAAGAAATAATCAAGCGTGTAAATGAACAGGTTGATGCTGATTTCCTTAACGGTATGCTTGATTCACTGTTCAAGGTTGAGGTTGACCATGCAAAGTTTATTGTTGAGCCCAAGGCAATTACAGATGCCAGATGGAAAAATTCAGTTGCAAAGTTGGAAGAGGTAAAGGCATTCAGTTGACCAACAGACAAAGAGGTGGATAGGTGGCAAGCCATGCGAAAGCCAAAGAAGAAATCTCAGGTTTAGGTTGCTACCCAAGATTCCTCACAGTAATCCTAAGCTTGTTGAATCCTAATCTTATAAAAGGATTCCAAGATTAATTTGAGAGGGATGGCCACTTTTTCTTTTTGATCGGTAGAGAGGGATCACCAGTTGGCCACTTTTATTGATGTTGAACTTGAAAACTCTTATATAGTTATAAATTTATAATAGCTCAACTGTTCAAGAATTTGATAAGTGCATAGTTGAATCGCATTGTGAATTTACTTTCTGATATCATTATGAATATAATATCAATATCATTTGCAGTTTGAGATCTTCACATAATTGTCTTTGTGTTAAATTTATGTTTTCACTGTGAATTGAATGGTCAAGGGTTTTTCAGTTTACATATGAATTTGGGTTGTGTATGTAATGGCAATTATGGCATTATTCATAATTTCATTCCTATTTATCTGTAAATGAATCTTATTGAAGTTTATTATCAGGTTGTCTTTGAATTGTAAGTGACTCTATGCCCTAGGATAAGGCACTGGTCTGTTGTCTTGATGTTTTACTAATTATGTTGTATTCCTATCTATTGTGGTGTTTAATACTTTCATTCTTAATACTCTTATGATTTTATATGCTATGGATGTTTATGTAATATATATGGAGGTGTTCTAACTTCTATGACTATGTCTATAATCCACCCACCAATTACAATGAGGTGAATCCTTAATATGATTCTAGACTAACAAAAAAATTGCATTCCTGGGCATAATAGGATTAGGAAGCATTAAATGAAAAATTACATACACCATAACAATGCAACAAATGAAAAAAGTTAAATCTCATTATTCTGATCATTTGAAAGAGATAGAATTATACACAAAACAAATTTATATATAACTCCTTCAAGAACCTACACAAAGCTTAACACTAAATGCTTTTCATTTTCTCTGTAAATGACTATATAGTATACAACTTGCTCCCTTCACCTAGAGTCTAGAATCACTACTGGAACAAGAAAAGGAACCCCAATGACTATACAACTTGCAAAACTACTTGAGCCATGCCATTATCACCCTGATGCCTTCCAATGGAATGTGAGATGTTATGCTCTGTCCAACAGATCATTTCCAAATAGAGGAGGAAGAAGCCTTCATGCCTAAGAACAAAGACAATGGAAAGAGGAGCTCAAGCCTTCATGCCCATGATCAAGGAAAGTGGAAACAGGAGCTTTAGGGTAAATGTAATATGTTGGGGAGGGGTTGCAGCTTCCATGTCGTCACAAAGATGACTGGCTACCACTCCCCACCCAAACAAATCCTTCTTTCGTTCCTCTGCGGGCTCCTTCTTCAAACCCCTTGCCATCCTATGGTAGAGTCGAAGCAGAGGATGTGCCATGCTTGGCCTTTCTTGACAAGAAAAGGCTTTCACACCCCCTCTGGCAATCCTTCTCACTTTCACAACTCCTTTGACAATAAACAAACTCACACAGAAGAAAAAAAAAAAAACACCCATCCGGTATCACAAAGCACACAACAACTCCATGCACGATCCTGCTCAAACATCATCTTCCTTTCTGAGGAAAAAGCCACTCTCAGAAAATGAAAAAGGTTTCTTTTCTGAATTTCTCTTCTACAAATTAAGTCACCACTCCATTGTATTTATAACATTTTCACACTTCATTTGGTGATGCTCATTCACGTGAAAAATCATCATTTTGGTGTTTTTCAACATTACTGTAGACTCTAGAAATCATGCCTATCAAATCCACTACATCCTGCTAAGGGTCATCTATTGTGAATGATTTTGTTCTGATTTTATTCCTCCTTGATTGGACAAATTCTTCTTCAGAATCCCTGACAATAAGCAACCTGAGCTCTTATTTCTCAGAGAAATCTGTGATCTCCCATCTCTAACTCAGAAGCTATCAAATCCTTTTATGCCTTTGAAACCGTCGTCCTCACTTGTCTAATCAACCTCGACTCAAGAGAAACCTTCAAACTAGTCCCTCAGGAATGAGTCAGCATCCAAGCCTTAAAAATTTTAGGTTGTGAGCTAGCGACCAGATAGTTTGTGGTTAAGTTTTATGCTTATCGCCAGCTCGCGAGGTAAAATGTCTGAAGATGTGATTAAGCCATGAGCTAGCGACAAGTTAGTTTGGTATTACATCGTGAGGTGTCTAGCTTTTTAAGTGTTAGCATTTTATGTTACCGAGCTAGAGATTGTTAGTGAAATTGCTTTGAGTTGGTCTGATGTCATACATTATAGCTATGAGAGTTAGTGATTAACTCATTTCATACAGTTGTCGCTAACTCTCATGTTTGTTTAATGTTAGCATTTTTAGGTCATGAGCTAGCAACTAGATAGTTTGTGGTTAGGTTTAATGGTTATTGCCAGCTCACGAAGTTAAATGTCTGAAGACCTAATCAAGCCGCGAGCTTGCGAGTGAAGTGCTAGCAGTTAAGAGATAAATAGTTTTATGTTGGCAAGTATGCGACAAGGGTTAAAGTTACCACTATCTCCAAGTCGCTATGGTGATGAGGATTTAACATTTGTGGTCGAGAATTGGCGAGTGTCAGTTCAATTTCCCTCAGTCGCTAGATCTCGAGGTTAAGAAGGCTTAGCATTTTCAACTTGTGAGTTGGAGATAGGGAGAGTCGTAAGGGCTTGTCGCTAGTTCGCGAGATTTTCTAATGGGCAGTCTTCCAAGCAGAGAGTTGACGACTATGTGCCATGTGTTGACGACTATGTGCCAAGTTAATATATTGAAATCGCCAATTTTTTTTTTTATGGTTTGAAAATAGCTTAAAATCGCCAATATTTTTTTTTATGGTTTGAAAATAGCTTGAAATCGCCAATATTTTATTTGTATGGTTTGAAAATAGCTTGAAATCGCCAATATTTTATTTTTATGGTTTGAAAATAGGTTGAAATAGCCAATGCAAATATTTTTCTGGTTTTAAAAACATTACCATTTGCCCATGCAATTTTTTTTTGGGTTTTAAAAACAGTACAATTCACTAGGATTTTTCACAAAATTTGAGCGATCACGGCTAATTCGCCAATGGAGATTATTATTTTTCTCCGTAAACTGCAAAAATTCACCAATAAAATTAAAATTTTCCTCGGAATTATACAACTTTTGCCAGGTTTTTACACCTTGTCCAAGGGGGGGGTTTCTTAAAGTTTTCCCTGTCTCCCACTACTCAAATTAGGTATTCAACTTTCAATGATAATTGTTTTTCCTGTAGTAAGTTTGGACATAGAGCTAGTGAATGTAGAAATTCAATCAAATCAATATTCTTTAATGGGCAGTGTTATAATTGTAATAATTCTGGATAGAAGGCAAATGTAAAAAAAATAGGATGAATATCAATAAATATGGAAACACAAATCATAGTAGAATTGTTTAGTCTTTCTATGGATATTATCATGCATGCAAGATATTTGGGCATAAGGCTAATGAGTGTAGGATTGATACAAGGAATCATGGAAGTATCAAAGGTAATGAGATGACCAAAAATGGACAACAACAAGGTCCAATGTGCTATAATTATGAGAAGACTAGTCTGATTAAGAAGATTGACTTTAGTAAAGAAAGATAGAAGATGGAGATAAGTTGGGTGAAGAAAGCATATGAGAGTGTTGAAGGAAATATTCAAGATGGATTTGTACCCTCTTTTGGTGTTGATTCTTCTTTAGAAAAATAATCTGAGGTTTCCTATCTAAGGGGGAGAGCTGAATGAAAATCTTGTGTACCTCGTCTCATGTTTTAGGCCTTGAGATATCCTCAACATTGCAAAGTTTGGGAAGATCTTTTTCAAAGATTTTTTAATGTTTATGGAATTCTATAGCATTGTTATTAATTGATAAATATGTGCATCTATCTAGGGGGAGATTTATAGTTAATCTTTTATCTCTAGAATGAGGTAATGTCTTCTCTTAGTAGGAGTAGTGGTGTAGTTGCAGTTGGGTGGTATCCTTGTTGTGGGAAGTTGTGTGGTTATCACTATTTCTTAGGAAGTAAGATGGATTCAATAAAGTAATGGTTGTTTGCATTTGTGTGCCCTTTGTCCTTCATGTCAAAGGTAGAGATATTTCATTATAGTTTGATGGTACAAGTGTTGTCATTAATGACAAAGGGGGAGATTGTTAGAAACTTGAATAATGCTAGTTGTGTTGTGTAATAGGTAAAAAATGATGAGGTGAGATCAAGTGGAAATCTTTACTCCCCTTAAAAGAGGAATGAAAGTTTCACAAAGGATTCCCTTCAATTTTTCACACATTACATTCAAAAGAGGGGTTGAATTCACTAGATCCAATCCCCAATGATAAGAGATTGAATACTAAGTGAATTGTAGTAAATTTAGAAAGTATTAGGAAAGTAAATTGACCCTCTTTTGTAGTAGACTAGTCGAATTAAGCAAGTTGAGACTAAGTGTAGAAATGATAAAGAAATGATTATATCTTGAGATAGAGATGTGAGATGAAGATGTGCACCTGGAATTAGTAGTAGAATGTTGAGATGAAGCTTCCCTGCAAATCTAAGAAAAATTTGCAAGGACCATGCGTAAGTTATGCACGGTCATCTGAAAGATCCGTGCGCTGAAAAAGGGGTTTTCCATCTTTGAAAATGAAGCCTAAACCTATAATTACAGCCACGCACCTACAACCTACACACAAAAAAAGAGAGGGAAATATTATTGGGATTAGGGGTTTTCCTTTGGGTCAAACCCTATTTTGGAATTAACCAAGTGATTGTAAAATGCTGCAAGTAAATGAAAGGAAATGTTTGAAGTAAAATCCACCCCAATAAGGGGATGTAATTGAAATGTTGATACCTTTGTAGATGAATTTTCTTGAATGTATATGTGAAATAGGATGTCTTTAATGTTGATAGAAATCTCCTCTTCAATGGTTGAATCCTTGTCTTGAATGCAACACCTATCCTTGAAAGGAGACTTGAAATGATCAATGATTGAATGAATGCTTGATGACGGTAATGGAGACCTCTCGCTTGTTCACCTTACTTTTGCTTGCACTTGATTTCACTTATTTTCTCTTATGTAAATAGGAGGGGAAGTGCTCCTTATATACTTGCCAATTAGGGGTGTTTAGGTAATTTCCCGTCTTAGGCCGACATAGGAAAACCTTTTCCCACTCAACAATTGATAAGCCCAATGAAAGGGGGGACCAAAGTGGGCCCAAAATAGGGCCAAGACAAGGGCGCCACGCCCTTGTCCTACCCTGATTTAGGACAAGCAACAGCAAGAAAGCATTACAAAATGATGAAAAATGCAAGTTATTGATTTCATGAGCATGATTCAGGTCTCTGATCAAGCTTAGGGATTCGTGCACTAATGCAAAGACCCAAATGCAGTAAAAAATTGCAAGGGTAACAATTTTATGATGCTACATGTTGTCATTGATGTCAAACTTGTCTAGTGTTTGTCGTAAATAGTTGATGTAGATTATCAGTTTCATAGATGTTGAATATGGTCTACCTATCTAGTGTTTGTCTATTTTTAAATCCAATTGATGATTTGTCTGATGTTCAATTGATGTGTTTGTCTAGTTCTTCAATTGTTGATCATTTTTCTGGTGCTTTGTTCATGATCAATCATACAAACTAAATCATTCAGAAATGCTAGTACACGAGTTGCTAATTATGGGTTCAAATGTTAATGTTATGTCTCATGGTGGTGGTGGTGTTTATGTTTGTGGCTTTCCTAACATCTATAGTTGTGGATATTTCAATATGGAGAAGAGAACTGGTATGTTGTTTAATAGTAATATTGAGTAAGATTTAATATACAAGAGTATTTATGTCCTATGAGTATAAAAGTGCACCTTGTCTAGCTTGTAATAGCTAGTTTGTGCAGAATATGCAGTAGATATTCAAGTATGATAGGGATGTATGGAAACTAGGAGATGATGGTTGCTAATGCATTATGTTGTCATGGATATCAGTCTTATATGTCATCCTTGGTTGCTACTTGTCTTTGATTACAAGTGTTAACTAATGTATATGATCCAAGATTACATGTCCAGATGTTTTCATGTTGCTAACTATTGATGTTTTGCACACATGAATTGGTTTGGGAAGGTTACAGTATAAGAAGTTTCATTAGACTTTGATACTACAAATGTTGTCATCAATGAAAAAGGGGAATATTGTTGTAAATCTAAATAAAATTCTATTGCATTCTCAATTATGTCAAACTTGTCTATTGTTATTAAATAATATTTGGAGGATAAGATAGAGTGTTGATATGGATCTCAGCATGGCGTATGGTGATTCACACTTAGTAATTTGCATTGGAAGGTTTCTAGTTTGTCATTTGTCTCTAGATTGAGTGGCTTCTCTCAGGGGGAGCAATGGTGAAGTTGCAATTTGGTAGTATCCTTGTCTTGGGAAGTTGTGTAGTTATCACTATTTTTCAGGAAGTAAGATGGGCTTAGTAGGAAAGTGGATATTTGTAGTTATGTGCACTTTGTCCTTGATGGGGGAGAGAATTTATTATATTTTGATGGTACAAGTATTGCCATCAATGAAAAAGCATGAGATTATTGAAAACCTGAATAATTCTCTATTGTGTTGTCATTGATGTAAAACTAGTCTAGTATCATTGAACATTCTTTCAAGGATGAGTTAGAGTGTTGATGTGCATCTCACTATGGATGGTGGTGAACCACACTTAGTAATTTATATTGGAAGATATTTTTGGTCCAATTAGTTGATGTGCTACATTATATTTCTACATGCTTTGTTTGGAGTCGATCTTGGAGATTGTGGTAGCATGTATGGTTCCTTGGAATCTACTTGAATGAATGTATTATGATGTGTTTAGGTAGCATTTATCTCCTAGAGAGTACCAATGTGATTTTTTTAGGTCTAGATGGCCTAATTTATGTAATATTGCTTATTTTGTATTTGGCCTACCTAATTGAGGGTTTTGATGAAAAAACTTGTATATAAGAATGTATGGTTGTATGTGTTAAGGTGTAAAATGAGTGTGAATCATTGTGAAGTAGATGATAATAATACTCAAGAATATTTTTTGTTGATGATGTGTGGAAGTTAGTTGAGAAGTGATTTGATAGTGATATCTTCATAATGACAATGATCAAATATAGTATTTATGATCAGATGTGCTTGCCATGGCATTGGTCACTCGACACTAAGATTCAAGGTCAATTTCATGGTTAGGAGATCCTACTCATTTCAGTTTCAACTATTCTTTGGTCTACCTATAGACAATGAGTTTGTTGGTGGACTTCTATATCTTACACTAAGATTGTACATCTCATTTCTGCTAGTCTCATTTTATCTTGCCCTAAGGTTGTGCAACTTAGCATTGTAATTGCATCAAGTGCATATTTCTCCTTAGGAGTGAACCTAAAACCTTCTAATCATTTTTATTATGTTGTGAGCATGATTCTCACTATGGTTTTTCCCTATAGGGTTTTCCACCTAAATTTGGTGCTCATGTGTTGAATGTGTTTGTGCTTTCATGTTTTGCAATTATAGTATAAGATTAATTGTTATATAGATCTTAAAAGAATTGATTCAGATTGATTCAACCCCCCTCTCTAATTCCTGCAGTGTGTTCAAGAATTGGCATCGAATCAAGCTTCCTCTTAGAGAAATTTAACTACTTGAGGTATATCTAAAATGGTGCAGGAGCTCAACTACAAAGCACCAATGTTTGATGGAAAAAACTATTCTTGTTGGAAGGAGAGGATGGAATATTATTTGGGAACTTTACCCAATATAATCTAGGAGATTGTTAAGACTAGCTATACCATTCTATCAAATGGCCCTTAGACTTCAAATGAGATTAAGAATCAATGACAACAATGTGAAAGCTATAGTTGCATTAATCAGTTGTATAAGTGATACAATATTTGCAAAAGTTACATGATTAAAAATTGTTAAAGATATCTAGGAGAAACTAAGCTATGCATATGAAGGAGGCCCAAATATATAAAAAAGCCAAATATATAAAAAAGCCAAATATATAAAAAAGCCAAGATAGTTAACCTAAAGCACAAGTTTGAGAGCCTGAGAATGTTTGATGATGAGAATATTTAAAAATATATACACAGAGTGAATGAAATAGTAAATGCTATCAAGGGTGCTAGTGGAAAAAAGGAATTTAAAAGTGATGTTGTGAGAAAAGTGTTGCTAACTCTACCAAAACCTACAAACCCAAGAGATGTGCTATTGAAAAATTCATGATTTGGATAAGTATACAATGGACAGGCTCCTTGGTTCACTATTTGCCAATGAGATTTCCAAAATGGATAATATCAAAAAGGAAAGGAAAGAGATGGCATTAAATGTGTCAAAGAAGCCTGAAGGTGAAACAAGTGAATATATGGATGAGTGAAGAAAACTTTGTGAGGAGAATGAAGAGAGGAATTAGAAGGTACAATGGTATGTTACCCTTGAAATACTTTAATTGTGGAGGAATCAATCATTATGCTTCTAGATGTATGTATACGAAAGACTACAAGACATCAATTGATGGTAAGTGGAAGGATAGATACAAAAGAAATGATAGAGAAAAGAAGTGAGATGATAGAGATAAAGGCAAAAGAGGTTTTTTCTCAATGGAGGCATATTCATCTAAGAGTGGAGATGGTAATAATGCAAATGAGAGTTTTTTTTTATCTATAAAGAAGAAGGATAAAAGAAGATCCAAAGACCAGATGGTGGAAATATAGTAAAAGAAAGAACTATTTTGCATGCTAAAATTGAACCGAAAGCTTATATTATTGACTTTAGATGCTCAAACCATATGATACATGATAGAGGGAAGTTCATTAACCTTGAGAAGTATGATGGTGGATCAATAAAAAATTTAGGAGAAGAGGTGACTCCTATTTGTGGAAAAGGAAGCATTACAATTGATGGTAAGCATAAGATAGATGAATTCTATTATGTTAAAGGTATAAGACATAATTTATTGAGTGTTATTCAAATGTGCAATAAAGGGTATGAGGTTACATTTAAAGATACATGATGTGAAATAAAAAAAGGAAGGTCCAAAAATCTTGTTGTATAAGGAATAAGAGCTAAGGGAAATGTCTATTGTTTGAAAGATAACAATGATGGCAATTTCCTACTAGCACAAGTTTGTGAAGAATAAAGTCAAACTAAAATTGTGGATAAACCTAAAACTAAATAAAATGTTACTCAAAAAGATAAAATTTGGTTAAGCATAATGGAAGAAGAGTTGAATCAATCAGAAGAAAGTAAGACAATGGAACAAATCTCCACCTTGATAGAAGTCTAGTTGAATGAAGACAAGAAAAAGATGAAGGTTTAATTGACTGAATTGAATAAAGATCAACAAGACTTCACTCTAGTTCAGAACAAGAAGAATGTCATAAGTTCTCCCACTACTCAAATTAGGTATTGAACTTTCAATGGGAACAATTTTTCCTGCAATAAGTTTCGACATAGAGATAGCGAATGTAGAAATCAAATCAGATCAATATTCTATAATGAACAATGTTACAATTGTAATAAGTTTGGACACAAGGAAAATGTATGAAGAAGTAGGATGAATAGGAATAAATTTGGGAGAAAGATTCATAGTAGAAATGTTTGGTCTTTAAATGGATATTGTCATGCATGCAACATATTTGGACATGAGGCTACTGAGTGTAGGATTAATAAAAGAAGGAATGGAAGTATTAGAGGTAATGGGATGAGCAGAAATGAACAACAACAAGGTCCAACATGCTATGGTTGAAACAAATCGGGACACATTACCAGATTTTGTAGACAAAAGAATGAGAAGACTAGTCTTGTTAAGAAGATTGACTTGAATAAAGAAAGACAAAAGCTGGAGATATCTTTGATGAAGAAAGTAGATGACAATGTTGAAGGAAATGTTGAAGTTGGTGTAGTGTCATTAAATCATGACCCTCACAATTTTTGACCACATTAGGGTCCTCACGCATGCGAGATTGAATCTCTAGGCCTGATCGGAGGCTGGAGATTGCTCAACCCTCAGAGTCATCTTCTTCTTTGGGCTCTGCACCACCCTGTTTATACTCTGCCTTGGAGAAAGGGGTAAGATAGAGGCATGATGCCCCTGTCCCCCCTAGGAAAAGGGCGTAGTGCCCCTGTCCCTGCCCTATTTTGGGGTAGGACCCTTTCTCGAGCATGCATTATGGGTTGTGTTGTGAGCAGGAAACTTCCCCAATGTCAACCCATGATGAAAATCAATTTCATTAACCCTAATTGGCAAGTCTAAATGTCACATTTTCCCTCTCATTGGCATAATGAGAAGAATTTTGGATAAGGAAAGTTCATGAGATCATGCATTCTAGCATCCCCTTCAAGCATTGAGCATCGACTCAAGTCTCCCTTTAAGGCTAGGTGTTGCATTCAAGTCAAGGATTCAATCATTGAGGAGGAAATAGATTTCAATGTTCAACTCATTCAAGAAATTCCATCAACATCTCTATCACAACCTCCCTTGAGGTGATTTATATTTCAGTCTTTCATTTACATTTACTTGCAAGTACTTTCTTTCATCATTTGGTTAATTCCAAAACTGGGGTTTGACATGAAGGCAAACCCCCAATCCCAACCCCTTTCCCTCTCTTTTCTATGTGTAGATTGCAGGTGCGCAACTATACTTTCGGATTTGGAATCCATTTGCAGAGGTAAAAAAACCCTTTTTGTTTCGCGGATTTTTTGGAGGACCATGTACATTCCCACTACGGTCTGGGTGACTTTTTCTCATAATCACAAGGTGGCTTCGTCTCGACATATTATTGCCTGATCCAGGTGCGCAGCTTCATCCCATATCCCGATCTTGAGTTATAATCACTTCTTTCTCACTTTTGCACTTAGTTTCAATGCACAATTCAATCAATTCATTTTTGTCAAAAGAAGAGGGGATTAACATATCATTCTCATATCATTCAGAATTCAATCTTCTTCCTTGGAGGTTGAATCTAGTGAATTCTTCCTTCCTCCCCTCTTCCAATGTAATAGGTGAAAAGTGTTTGAAGGGAAATTTGCAATGAAACTCTCATCTCTCTTTGGAGGGAAAGGGTAGCTTTCATCTTGATCTCTCTTTCACATCATCTTTTCCACTATTACAGTTGGATTTGTACCCTTTGTTGGTGTTGATTCTTATTCTAGAAACTAATCAGAGGTGCACTATTTATCTAAGGAGAGAGTTAAATTCAAATATTGTGTGCCCTGCCTCATGTTTTGGGTGTTGATATGTCCTCAAAATGATAAAGTTTGGGAAGATCCTTTTTTGGATATTTTTAGATGTTTATAGAAGTCCACATCATAGTTGCTAATTGATGAAGATGTGCATCTATCCAGGGGAGATTTAGAGTTAATATTTTGTCTATAAATTGAGGTAGTGGCTTCCCTTAAGGGTAGTAGTGGTGTAGTTGAAGTTGGGTGGTTCCTTGTTGTGGGAAGTTGTGCAGTTATCACAATTTTTTAGGAAGTAGGATGGGTTGAATAGAAAAGTGGTTGTTTGTCGTTGTGTGTCCTTTGTCCTTGATGTCAAAGCGGCAGAGATTTCATTATAGTTTGATGGTACAAGAGCTTCCATCAATGAAAAAGGGAGAGATTATTGGAAACTTAAATAATGATGTGTTGTGTTGTCATTTTTGTCAAACTCTTCTAGTGTTTGACATTATTAGTTGATGTAGATGATGAGTTTTATAGATGTTGAATATTGTCTACCTATCTGGTGTTTGTCCAGTTTAAGATCCAATTGATGATTTATCTCATGTTAAGTTGATGTGTTTTAGTCGATGATTTTCTTGGTGATCAGTTGATGTTTTTTTAATTCTTTGGCTATTGATCATTTGTTCAGTGCTCTATTGATGATCAGTCATGTAGACTACATGATTTGAAAATATTAATGCACATGTTGCTAATTATGGGTTCAGATGTCAATGCTTTATCTAATGGTGTTGTTGTTTATGTATGTGGCTTTCCTGACATCTAGAATTGTCGATGTTTCAGTATGGAGAAGAGAACTAGTATGTTTTTTATAGTAATGTTGAGTAAGCTTTAATATATAGGTAAGACTATTTATGTCCTATGTGTAGAAAATGGTGCCTTGTCTGGTTTGTCACAATTCATTTGTGCAGAATATGTAGTAGATATGATAAAGATGTATCCAAAAACTTGGAGATGATGGTTGTTGATGCATTCCAGTGTCATGGATATTAGTCTTATATTTCATTCTTGGTTGTTGTTTATCTTTGATTGCAAGTATTTGGTAATGTATATGATTCGAGATTAGATGTTTAGATCTTGTTGTGTTGTCTAGTACTGATGTTTTGCATACATAAGTTGGTTTTGGAAGGTTATAGAACATGAAGTTTCATTAGAGTTTTATGGTACAAGTGTTGGCATCAATGAAAAAGGGGGAGATTGTTGGAAACTTGAATAATACTTTATTGTGTTGTCATTGATGTCAAACTTTTCTAGTGTCACTGAATAATATTTAGAGGATGAGTTAGTGTTTATATCTATCTCACCATGGTGGGTGGCGATCTGCACTTAGTAATTTGCACTAGAATATTTATAGTTAACCCTTTGTCTCTAGAATAAGGTAGTGGATTCTCTCAGTGGGAGTAGTGGTGTAGTTGTCATTGGGTGGTATCATTGTCTTGGAAGCTACACAATTATCATTATTTTTCAGTAAGTAAGATGGGTTCAATAGGAAAGTGGTTGTTTACAGTTGTGTGCCCTTTGTCATTGATCTCAAAGGGGAAGATCTCAAAGGAGGAGATTTGTTGGAAATGTGAATAATGCTATTTTTTTTTATTGATGTTGAACTTGTCTAGTGTCATTGAATAAGATTTGGAGGATGAACTAGAGTGTTGATATAGATCTCAAAATGGCATGTTGTAATACACACTTAGTAATTTGCATTGGAAGATGTTTTCGAGTTGACCAATTGATGTATTTTAGCATCTTTATACACACTTCATTTGGTACCAATCTTGGAGATTGTGGTACCACGTATGATTCACTAGAATATACTTGAATCATTGTGCTATGATGTGTTTGGGTTCCCTTTTATCTCTTGGAGAGGACCGGAGTAATATTTTTAGATCTAGATGGCCTAATTTATGTAATCTTGCTTATTGTGTCTTTGACCAACCTAATTGAGGGTTTTAATGAGTAACTATGTATATAAGAATGTATGGTTGTATGTATTGAGGTTTGGAATAAGTGTGAATTATTGTGAAGTGGATGAGAATAATATTCAAGCATATTTGGTGTTGGCAATATGCAAAAAGTAGATGAGAAGTGCTTTTATAGTAATATCTTCATACTGATAGTGATCACAGATAGTATAAATGTGATCAGATGTGCTTCCCATGATATTAATCGATTTACAATGAGATTCAAGGTCAATTTCATGATTAGGAGATCCTACTCTTTTTTTTTTTTGCTATTCTCTAAGATTTCAATAAATAGTAAGTCTATTGGTAGACTTTTATATCTTGCCTTGAGATTATGCATCTCAGTTCTACAAGCCTCTTTATATCTTACCCAAAGGTTGTGGACCTTAGCATTGTAAGTGCATCAAGTGCATATTTATCCTTGGAAGTGAGCCTAAAAACTTGTGATCATTTTTATTATATTGTGAGTGTGATTCTCACTATGGTTTTTTCATTATATGGTTTTTGATGGAAATTTGGTCCCCATGTGTTGAATGTGCTTTTCACTTTCATGTTTTGCAATTGAAATATAAGATTAATATCTGTATAGATCTAAAAAGAATTAATTTGGACTAATTCACCTCCCCTCTCATTCCTACGATGTGTTTAACATTTGGTATCAAAGAAAGGTTCCTCTTAGAGAACTTAACCACTTGAGGTAGACCCAAAATGGTGCAAGAGACCAACTACAAAGCACCAAAGTTTGAGGGCACAAACTACTCTTATTGGAAGGAGACCTTGAATATTATATGGAAAGTTTGCCAAATAGAATCTGGTAAATTGTCATGATTGACTATACAATTCCAATGAAAGGCCCTCAGACTCTAGATGAGGTTAAGAATCATGAGAACATTAATGTGAAGGCTATGGCTGCAATTATCAATTGCATAAGTGATATAGTATTTGCTAAGATTATAGGAATGAAAATTGTCAAAGGTATCTAGGAGAAACTAAGCTATGCATATGACGGAAATCCAAAGACAAAGAAATACAAGATAATAAACCTAAAGTGCAAGTTTGAGTGCCTGAGAATGTTTGATGATGAGAACATTGAAGACTATATACATAGAGTGAATGAAATAATAAATGTTATTAAGGGTGTCAATAGAAAAATGGAAGAAAGTGATGTTGTGAGAAAAGTGTTGTTAACTCTGCCAAAACCCTACAAACCCAAGAGATATTTTATTAAAGAAAGTCATGATTTGGATAAGTACACAATAAACCAACTTTTTGGTTCACTATCTACCTATGAGATTGCTAAAATGTATGACATCAAAAGGGAAAGGAAAAATACCTCATTCAATGTTTCAAAGAAGCTTGAAGATGAAGCAAGTGAAAATATGGATGAGATCAAAGAACAATTTGTGAGGAGACTAAAGAGAGGCACCAAAAGGTTCAAAGGTATGTTACCCTTGAAATTATTTTATTGTGGAAGAATTGGTAATTATGCTTCTAAATGTATGCAAATGAGTTTTTTTTTTTCTCTATAAAGGATAATTATAAAGGAAGATCAAGAAGATCGTATGGTGGAAACCTAGGAAAAGAAAGAACTGTTTTACATGCTAAAATTGAATTGAAGGCTTGGATTATTAACTTTGAATGCTCAAGCAATATGATAGGTGACAAAGGGAAGTTAATTACCCTTGAGAAGTATGATGGTGAATCTGTATAATTTACAAGAGAGGAAGAAACTCCTATTTATGGAAAAGGAAGCATTACAATTGATGGTAAGCATGAGACAAATGATTTCTATCATGTTAAAGGTTTGAGACATAATTTATTGAGTGTTAGTCAAATGTGAAATATAGGGTATGAGGTTGCATTTAAAAAGATCAGATGTGAAATCAAAAAAGGATGGTCCTAAAAAATGGTTGCAAAAGGCATAAGAGTTGAGGGAAATGTCTACTATGTGAAGGATAACAATGATGGTAATTATCTGCTAGCACAAGTTTGTGAAGAAAAACATCTGACCTAAATTATATGTAAACCTAAAGCTGAAGAAAAGGTTACTCAAATTAGATAATAGTTGGATAAGCATAATGGAAGAAGAGTTGAATCGATTAAAAGAAAGTCAGACAATGGAACCAATGTCCACCCTGACAGAAATCTAGTTTAATGACTAACTCTATTAAATATCAACACATATTCACTCTAGTTCAGAACAAGAAGAGTGTCAAAAGTTCTCTCACTACTAAAATCAGGTATTCAAATTTCAAAGAGAATAGATTTTCTTACAGTAAGTTTGGACATAGAGATAGTGAATGTAGAAGTCAAATTAGATCAAAATTATTTGATGGCCAGTGTAACATTTGTAATAAGTTTGGATAAAAGGAAAATATATGTAGAAGTGATATGAAAATAATAAATATGGAAAGGAAATTCATGGTAGAAATGTTTGGTCTTTCAATGGATATTGCCATGCATGCAACAAATTTGGGTGTAAGGCTACTAAGTGCCAGATTAATACAAGAAGGAATGGAAGTGTCACGGGAAATGGGATGAGAAGAAATGGACAGCAACAAGGTCCAACATGATATAATTGCAACAAATCAAGACACAATGTCAAATTTTCGGATGAAAGAATGAGAAGACTAGTTGGGTTAAGAAGATTGACTTGAATAAAGAAAGACGGAAGATGGAGATAACTTGGGTGAAGAAAGCAGTTGAAAGTGTTGAAGGAAGTGTTGAAGTTAGATCCACACCATCTATTGGTGTTGATTCTTCTTTAAAAAACTAATGAAAGGTGTGTTGTCTAAGGGGGAGAGTTGAATGTATATCTTGTATACCTCCCTCATGTTTTGGGTGCTAAGATATCCTCAACATGGAAAAGTTTGGGAAGATCTTTTTTGGATATTTCCAAGTATTTTTGGAAGTCCAAAACATATTTATTAATTTATAAATATATGCATCTACTTAGGGGGATATGTATAGTGTTGACAAATGCACACTCCAATGAGACATTGTAGGTGGTTGAAGGTTTTGTCATTGATGGCAACCTTGCAATCCTATGACACCGGCAAGACAATTTACCGACACTAGCAAAGACAAACTCTACACTGGCATAGAGAGCACCAGCAGAGAAAGGAAGCATACCGGCACAAAAGCCGACAGGAATTTTGTTTGTAATATATTTTGTTAATTATTGTAAAAATCAATGTAAGCCGACTTGGCAAGTTGTAAAATGACTCATATATATAAGAGATCATTATAGAACATTTGTAAGGTAGAAGACAGACGAAATAAGGCAGACCTATTATGCGAATTATAGGTCAAGGGTCTATGTATGAAGCAGAGATATAAACCGGTACTGGATTTGGCATAGTAGATGCTATTTTGAAGCAGTACAAGACACTGGATTTATATAATCCATTTTGTAAGTCAGTGAGACTTCCCATTTTGTAATTGAGCGGTGAGCTCTAGGCACTTGGCCTTCCTGCATGTGCAGGCCCCTCTTGTAGCAGTAATATTCTCTTATTGGTCAGTAAGTGAATATTGTGGGTCACAAATCCCACTGAGGTTTTTCCCACATCAGGTTTCTTCGTTAAACTACTGTGTTATGGTGTGTTTTTCATGTCGTTGTTGTTATCTCTGTTTATTGCTTTATTTTTGGTTTACCGGTATACAATATTGATATGCTTTACATGTATTAAGTTAAGAAAATCTTATAACCAGTTAGATACTAATTCACCCCCCTCTCAGTATCTGTGGGAATCCTAACATATAGTTAATCTTTTGTCTCAAGATTTAGGTAGTGGCTTCTCTCAAGGGGAGTAGTGGTGTAGTTTTAGTTCAATCATATCCATGCCTTGGGAAGTTGTGCAGTTATCACTATTTTTTAGGAAGTAAGATGGGTTGAGTAGGACACTGGTTGTTTGCAGTTGTGTTCTATGTGTCCCTGATGTCAAAGAGGGAGAGATTTCATTAGATTTTTGTCATGTCCCTTTTTCATTAAAAAAATACAAAAAAAGTAATCCCCAACATCCCAAAATAGTAAATAAGGATCATATGATAGTTTGGGAAATATTATTAATTTAATATTTATTTGTTGTTGCAAATTCATATTTCTTACAACAAACAATGTTAAATTAGTAACTTCTTATTTTGGGCTTTCATTTTAGAAGCAACGTGTTGTCTTTGGAAAGCTGGTTAGTAGTGCATGTTTTCAAATAGTTTCCTTGGCATCTTTGGGCAATTTGGAAACTAATGTCTTTGTAATGGATTCTTATGTAAGTTACCAAAAATGATTATTTCCATTTCATGCAAGTTTCCTCCATTTTGAGAGGTGGTTTTGGGAACCAAATTCAAGTTTTGAAAGTGGATCCATATATGCATGGATTTGGCTCCATTTGGGATCATTCGTGTTTTAGATTTTATCAAAGCTTTTGCTTATTTCTTCAATAGTTGATAAACCAGTGGAGAAGGAGACCGTAGAATGGGAGTTTGAAATTTTCCACGTGATCTAAGGATGGGAGTCAGGAGATTACCAGGTTATTTAAGATGAGAGTCAAGGATTACCATAGTATAATCTCATTCAGTTATTATCATTGTGCCAAACAATTTATATTTCTTCATATTTAAAGTTTGTTTGTGATAAGTACTTGGGGTTTGAATCAAATATTTATTGCAGATTTTAATGACAAACTATAGGTTGTATTTTGCTGCTATTTCATTATTGGATCAATCATTATATCATAAGAAGCCCATTTTGTAAGTGTGGGAAGTTTCCTTGTAATTTTGTGAACTTGAAGTACACTTTAGACTTCTCATTTGCTATTGTTTTGGGTTAGTTTATATCAGAAGTTCCTTGTTATTTATATCAGATTGTGACAACAAAAAAATGATGTATTCCATGTCACAAATCAGTAATATTTTATGAAATAATACTTCTATGAATTTTGATGCAAAGTCAAGCTATTATAATGTTCATTCCTAGAAGACAATTTGTTTGTTTCAATTGATTTGCAAAGTTTTAATTAAAGAAATTTAAAATAATTTTAGATTTGAAATTTTATTTGGAAAGGGACATTACAAGTTTGGTGGTACAAGTGTTGCCATCAATGACAAAGGGGGAGATTGTTTGAAACCTTAATAATATATTACTTTGTCATTGATGTCAAACTTGTCTAGTGTTTGTCATAATTAGTTGATATAGATGGTTAGTTTCACAAATACTGAAAATGGTCTACATATCTAGCATTTATCTAGTTTTAGATCCAATTGATGATTTGTCTGATGTTCGGTAGAGGATTTGAAGATTCACCTAATGATAAATTGATCATTTTGTCTAATTCTTTAGCTATTGATTAATTATCTAGTGTTTTATTGATGATTAATTATGCAGACTACATGGTTCAAAAATGTTAGTATAGTTGTTTCTAATTATGGGTTCAATGTTAATACTCTATCTAGTGGTGGAGTTGTTGTTTATGTTTGTGGCTTTCCTAACATCTACAGTTGTTGATGTTTGAGTATAGAGAAAAGAACTTGTATATTATTTGACAGTAATGTTGAGTATGATTTAATATATAGGTAAGGGTATTGTCGATGGACCTTTTATACTCACCTAACATGCAGGCTTCGCAACAGAAAACCTCTCCTAAAAAGAGAAAGGATAACGAAACCCACGCTCCCCAAGGTCATGTTTGTTGGGTTACAACCATGTAAGAGTGACTCAAGGTTCACATGGCTCATTCAATCAAGGTGGTATGCTGGTTGTAGAAGACACTCACATTGTAGAAGACACTCACATGGATCCACTTAGAAATAAAATGCAAAAAGATATAGGGATCAAGGAAGAAACAAGCGTAACCATGCAAGTTTGTTAAACTTAAGTACTTCAGATAACCAGACATTATCAATAACAGACTAGATAGTAGTAGGTGAAACTTCCATCTACATGAAAGGTCTATGATCTTACACATAGAAAGAGTTGATTACCAACCTCACATACCATAACAATGAAATTCACAAAAACCAAAATGATTATGCTATCTAGAATGAGAGAAGATATCATATCAAAGAAATACTAACTTCATTCAACAAAGATCATAGAACATGCGATCCATAAAGAAACTTGCATTGATTAATTTTGAAAATAAAGGTACTAGCTAGCACTGATACTAAAAGAGTTAAACCAAGTTTGAAACTAAAAATGTTGGAACTGTAAAATATTGTAAATAAAATCCTAACTATGACCTCCAATCTTCAATTTTCAGACCCTCAAAATGGGCTCATTCATTACATTTATAGTATCTTGCCCCCTATATTATAGAAACAAACTATGCCTATAAACCAATTACAATATGGTGGAGGTTGTAGTCAGTGTGCAAGTCAAAGATTTTGAACCTCACTCAACTAACACTACATGCAAGCAAACAACCAGTCTTCTTCAAGTGTGATGGTAACCAGAGTCCCCATATATACTATTCTTTTCTAGCAGTAGTATTATGCATGACAAGTGTAATTCAAGCCTTTTCTCAAAACTGTGGGCATCACCAAGACTATTCCTTTCTTCTTTGTGGTAGGAGGAGCTCACCATGAGTCAACTTCGTATTTGCTAATTGCCCACCTTATAACTATGGTAGCTCCCTATATAACAGTCAACTGAAGTCTGTGGTGGACCCTAGAAGTATTAAATGCAAAATTTAGCAACTATTAAATTTTCTCTAAGTTCCTCCATGCTACTAATTAGGTTGTCTATTGTTTAAGTTGCTTGGTAAAACTAGAGGATGAGTACATGTATTTCTCCATGACATCATCATTGAGCTTAGTGGCAGGAGAGAAGCTTTCTGACTTATATGCATCCCATTTCTTAATCACCTATTCTTGGTTGAGTGAGCCGAAGTGGAGGATGTCTAGTCTATGTATCTCTAGTACCCTTACCACATATTGTTCATACTCATCAAGATGGCTTAGGAGAGGAGGATGTCCTTGTATCATTTTGGCCCTACACTGGTCCATGGTATCCCTCTTGAATTACAAAGCATCGATGGAGGCATGTATGATACTATAGTCTTCACCTCCTAGCAAATATTCTCCCTTAACCACCTCCTCACCAAGATTCTTGATCTTCTTCTATACCTTAATCTGTTTTGCAAGATTGGTAGATTGAAATTTCCATTGGTTGGTGCGGTGGATCATGCCTCTTTAGAGGATTTGAGAATCCCTGTAGATCACCATAGTATCTTGGATAAATATCCTTACCTTAATTAGTTCTCAACCCATGTGTCAAGAATAGTTGTCTTCTTCTTCAATGCATATAAGGCCTTGAATTCCTCTTGGGGCAATGTTGAAGTAGACAGTTGAGCATCTTGGAACCTAGAATCTAAAGGTTTGATTATTTCCATTAGTAGCTCCCTATATTGTCTTAGCTAAGCTTTAGCCTCTTTCTTATAATTGCTTTCCTTTGCAATCTGCATCTTAATAGTGATCATCGTAGCATCAAGGGTGGCTATTTCTGCCCATTTGGTTTGTTTCCCAAGCTTTACCCTTGAAACCCAATATTTTAGGGAACCTTGTTCTTCTTCTTGGGTGGGAGCAGTGATAGTAGCCACGACATCCCCAAAGTCACTCCTTGAGAGGTGATGAAGAGTTTTAGATTTCTTAGGCCTCCATGGTGAGTCGGCAATTGCTTCTTGTAAATTAATACTTGGGAGAATAATCTTCTTTTTCTTTTGAAAGTTGAAATTTAGTCATTGTGGCATGTTGGAATCTCTCTTCTCACCTTGTGTGGTAACTTGAGAAGTTACTGTTTGGGCCTCCAATTTTTTCTCTCATTCTTCTTCACCCTCCTACTTCTCTTGATCTTCCCCTAATTGTTGCTCATACTATTGTCCTACATGTGTCTCATGGAGTGGTAGGGGGTGTGATATTTGTTGAGCCAAGTTGGCTTGAAGAAATTGTTCGTAACTTTTTTGTTGTTAAAATTTTGTAGACTCTTCTAATTTTTTGCCCACTCCTTGTTCTAGGGCTTCTTTATTTGCATCATCTTGTTATTTTTGTGCTTCCCCATCCCATTTTTTAAGAAGTATCTCTTGGTCCTATGGGGTAAGCACTATTTGTTCATCATGTTCATCTACTTCCATGGTTTCCACATGCACATCAAACACCTATGCTTGAGTTATTTCCACATGTTGATATTTGGGCTCATTGGCTGATGTTTGAGAAGGCTTCTCCTTTTGAGAGGCACTAGGCACCTGTTCCAATACCACTTCGTCTGATCCTAGTTTAGTCATGGATTACCTTTGCATTGTATCCTCCTTTCTCTTATGAACCATAGTGGAGATAGGTTAATCATCTTCTTTTGAATCTGAATCAATATTATGAATAATCACCCTCTCATGTACTAGTACCATGGTTGTTGGATGAATTTGAGTGGAAGGGATAGATTCTTTGGCACCTTGTGTTTGTGATGTCCCTTCCTTTGGGACAATGCCAATTGCAAGATCAATGGGTGCAATGGAGGCTTGAGGTATGGCAAGTAACCTAGTTGTGATACTGTGTTCAACTGATGTCTTGAGGAGTTGTGACTCCTTCATCTTGGTATCTAGCTATTTCATCAATTCTTCTTTATTGATAGTGGTTGTGGCAGGATTATCCATGGCCTTCCCCTTCTTCTTTTCTTTTGAAAACTAGGTCGGAACCTAAGAATGATCTATCACCTCCTTCTTTTGACCACCTTCTTAGAGACATTATCAATATCCACATTCTCCTATTCTAACCATCTCATCGGGTAGAGAGGTCTTTTGTCTATCATTGTTTCATCATAGGTTGGATCAAGGATTTCACCATCATCTCTAAGCTTGTTAGGAATATTAGTTTCCACCCAAAACTCTTTGACTTGGGTGACCGTTAGCCTATGAAATCCCCTTTTCCTATCCTCAAAACTATCTTGCATACCAGCCCAAAGATCTTCTAGCATCGGTACATGCCCCTTGTATGTACTGGTATCATTCCCTTGAGTTTTTTGAATGGATCACATCTTGGTTGGGCACACTCAAACTCCTTGAGAGAGAGGTCTTGCAGCTCATGGATAGTTATCTTTTCCATTTGTATGTTATGGCATTTATAGTGCTCGAGGATAATAGACTGAAGCCCCACAACTTATCTTTCATATTCAAGAATAATGATCTTGTTACCACAATAGCAGGGAAGAAGAAGAGGATTACTTGTAAATCTTCTCAATCGGATATATGTAGAGTGTTGGTTATAAATGAGCCACTTTTCCCATTCTTGTATCAAATCCATTGCCTTGGGAGACAACTAATATCCCACATCTCTAATCAATCTACAAATCATTGCATAAATGAAGGCATCATTGACCCTTTTGAAGTAGTTTTTGGCCTATTTTGGTACTTGAGTGTAAAATTCCTAGACTTTCTTGTCCCTTAGTGCTTCTCCTAGTCTACCACTAGTATTTAGTCTAGGGTAGATCCTACTCCTATCCACCACCCAAATTACATAAGAAGTCATGAAGAACTTATTAGTTTTAATTACATCACAAATTTTCTTATGAGTGTTATCAGATACAATATGTGCCTAGTCAAAGTACTCCTTCCCTATAAGAATGGTATGAATATAGTTGAACATCCACAAATGATAATTTATGCAGTCATCTTTACCAAAGGCTTAGATAATCATGATGATTAGGTCCATTGGTGCATCTTCAAAATTAGCTCTTAAGATATTTTTAGTAGCCTTTAACCTGCATTTCCTTGGCTCACTAAGACACACCTCATTTATATGATGCATGTCATCTACAACATTCTTATTGAAAATTTGGATAGCTTCATTTTTTATTGCCTAGAGGACCTTTTTGTATTCGGCGATACCGAAAGTCATGGTAAGCATCTCAACTGAGACATCAACAACTATATTTCCTTTGGTGTCCATGCACTTCTTGGTGTCCTTGTCATAATGTTGAGCTATTGCGAGTATTAATTCTGGAGACTATACTACTTGAGGAAATATTGTGGCTTCCATGAGCCTGGATCTCTTGATTCTCCTATATGTTTCCTTGAGGTTCTGTTCAGACATTTCTTTCTTGATTGCTTCCATTTCAATATGCCCTAGTTCTGTGTCAGTGATCCACTGGACATCATTTTTTATCTTGGATACTAGCATCTGACCTTGGTACTAATACTTCATTATGATTAGGTTCTTTTCAATTCTAACTTCACTCATGTTCTTCTTCCTTGGGGTGGCCAATTTTTTCAAAAGAATTCTTCAAAATGCACAAAAAAAGATACATAATTAGTGCCTCAGAAGATAAACTTAAAAAATTGTGGACTTTAGAATCTCGGGGTTCATGGGTTCTAAGATCAAAAGAAAACCTTAAGCATGATTTTGTGATCTTTAAGTTTTGAGGTCCCAAAGTTAAGAAGATGTCTCAGGGATCTCACCTCGGGATCTCAGGGTTCTGGGGTAGAGGTCAGAAATGAAGCTCGTTGCTTCTAGATCTCAAGATCCTGAATCAGTTAGTAAGCAATGGAAAACTCTCTGAGACTTTAGAATCCTAGGATCCAAAGGTTCCAAAGGCTCGAAATAGGTAGTTTGATGAGAAATAAACCCCTCTAGAATCTTGGGAACTTGGAGTTCCAAAGTGAAACAAAGCAAGGAACACGACTCTTCGAAATCCCAGGATCCTGGGGTTTTGAAGAAAAGAAAAGGAAAACCAAAAGGAGGCTCCAAGATCTTGAGGACTTGGGACTCTGGAGCAACAAACAATCCAACCAAAAGGAGGCTTTGGGATCCCATGAACCTGGAGTTCCAAAGCAACCAGTAGGCCAAAGAGGTTGAGGCATCAGGAACTCAAGATCCTAGAGCACCAAAAAAGGAAGGCCCTAACTGTCGAGGATTAGAATTATTTAACAAAACCCTGATTTACAAAAAAAAAAGCACACAAAATGAAAGAAAACAAACCAAAGAGAGGAAAACAAAATAGGAGGTTGGAAAGAGGATTCACCTAGATAAAGGAAGGAGAGGAGGCAAAGCGTCCTATGGGAGATCGTTGAATCACATGAGGAAAGAGAGCCTTAAAACTAAAGCACTTAGATGAGCAAAAATAACTCTTGACAAGAATATTTATACCCTCTAGAGATCGCATGAACCGAGACACAAATGAATTTAAGGTGTTGTAAACATGATTGTCATTGCACCAAAAGATCGACTTGTTAATTCCTGATACAACCACGTGAAACATAGAATCAACGGGAGGAAATTAAGCCATGTGGAAAACCTATCACTTGTGCTACACAACACAAGGAAACCAAGGGCACACACCTTGCAACAATACCCCCAGTGCAAGCAGGGGTTTGAACTTGTGACTAGGATTTGATACCACTTATTGGAAACACGGTTGTCGTTGCACCAAAAGATAGACTTGTTAATGCCCGATAAAATTGCATGACACATAGAATCCACGGGAGACAGTTAAGCCAGGTCGCAAACCCGTCGATTGCGCTACACAACACAAGGAGACCAAGGGTGCACACCTTGAAACAAGGGGTTTCAGGATCTCGAGGTATTGAATGTCAAGAGGGAAATGTCCTCAGAACTCTAGACTTTCAAAACTCTGAAGAGGGAACAAACAAAACAAAGAGAACCTTGAATTTTGGAATTCTGAGATCCCAAGGCTCCAACAAGAAAACAACACAAGACTTTGAGACTCCGATGTTTCAAAGTTCCAAAGTCAAGAAGACAAACAAAAAAAGGGACACTTTGGTATTTTGGGATTCCATAATCCCTAAGTTTCAAAAAGTGAAATAACAAAACTTCAACGCTTCAAGGTTCCGAAGTTTCGAAGTCAAGAAGACAAACAAACAAAGGCATACTTTAGGATTTTAGGATTCTAGAATCCCAAAGTTCCAAAAAGGGAAAGAATGAAGACTTCAGGGTTTTAGGAACCTAAAACTCTAAAGCCAAACCAAGCAAAAGAAACAAGGGAAACAAAATGCACTCTAGGATTTTGAGAACTCGGGGTTCTAAAGTGCAGACAAAAGGAAAATAGAAGAACACTTTGGGGTTCTGGAAACTTGAAAAATTCAGAGAGATAAAACAAAGAACACAAAAGGGAAGGAAAGCAACATGAAAAATAGACTAGAAAGGGGACCCACATTTTTAGGAATGAAATGGAGGGGGAGAGTATGTGGGGCATAATAGGTATTTATGTCCCATGTGTAGAATATGGTACCTTGTTTGGTTTGTCACAATCAGTTTGTGAGAAATATGCATCAAGTATTCAGTTATGATAGGGATGTATGGAAACTTGGAGATGATGGATGTCAATTCATTGTGTTGTCATGAATATCAATCTTATATGTCATTCTTGGTTGTTGTTTGTCTTTGATTTCAAGTGTTTAGTAATGTATATGATCCAAGTTTAGATGGTTTGATGTTTTCATTTCGCCTAATACTAATATTTTGCCTACATAAGGTTTCAAAATTTTATAGTACAGGAAGTTTCAATTTGCAAAAAAGAGTATTTAATGTTCCAATAGAAGTATGTTTTGCATCCTTTCAGATTGTGAAGATCATGATGTACAAATTTGGATACAATGTTTATGTTTTATGAATGATGTTTACGAGCTATATAGGTCCTCTAATTACTTAGATGTTGAGGTTAGTTGTTACTATTTTTTGACAGTAAGGTTGTCTATTGGACTGGTCCAAAAATTACTTGGTGGCTTTTGTATATGATGATTTAAGGGTTGTGGTTTTGAGGACATGTTCATTTGGTTTGTGTAGTATTATAGTTCAACTTTCAAGTGCTAGATTTTTTTTGCAAGTTATTTATGTTGGTATGTTCTCAGCATGCTATGTTGTGTTGAGCCTCAATTATTTTAGTTGATCTATCTTGTTTTAATTGTGCTCTTTTGGTTTGGATAAGATTTGAAGGATTAGTTAGAGTGTTAATAAGGATCTCACCATGGCATGTGGTGATCCGCACTTACTAATTTTCATTGGAAGATGTTTCTCGGTTAATCGGTTGATGTGTTTCATTATCTTTCTACAGACTTCATTTGGCACTGATCTCAAGAGACTATGGTAGCATATGTGGTTTAGTGGAATCTATTTAAATTAATGTATTATGATGTGTTTGGGTCCCCTTTATCTCCTGAAGAGGATTGAAGTGATTGTTTTAGGTTTGAATGGCCTAATATATGTAATATTGCTTATTTTATCTTTGGTCAACCTAATTGAGGGTTTTGATTTAAAAAATTGTATATAAGAATGTATGGTTGTATGTATTGAGGTGTGAAATGAGTGTAAATTATTATAAAGTGGATGAGAATAACATTAAAGTAGATTTGGTGCTAGTGATGTGTGAAAGTTAGTTGAGAAGTACTTCGATAGTAATATCTTCAGAGCAACAACAATTAGAGATAGTATCAGATGTGCTTGCCATGACATTGGTCACTTGACATTGAGATTCAAGATCAATTTCATAATCAGGAGATCCTAATCATTTCAGTTTTGTCTTTTCTTTGGTTTGTCAATAGACAGTGAGTCTATTGGTAGACTCCTACATCTTTCCTTGAGATTGTGTCTTAGTTCTACAATTCTCTTTGTATCTTTCCCCAAGGTTGTGCGCCTTAGCATTGCAAGTCCATCAGGTGTATATTGTTCATTAGCAATGAGTCTAAAACCTGTAATCAATTTTATTATATTGAGAGTGTGATTCTCACCATGGTTTTTCCCTTATAGGGTTTTCCATGTAAATTTGGTGTTTATGTACATTGATTGTGCTTTGTGCTTTCATGTTTTCCACTTTTAGTATAAGATTAATTGTTATATATATATATATATATATATATATATATATATATATATATTTGAAAAGAATTGATACAAACAGATTCATCCCCCTCTTAGTCCCATGATGTGTTCAATAGATTGTCCTATAATCTAGTAAGATTATTGGTAATTTATTGAGTTAGTACTATCTTTTGGTAGGATTGTCTATTATTATAAATACCTAAATTTTCCTACTTCCTCTTGATTTGATTTAGGTACTAATTTTCTAACTTTCTCTACTTGTGATCAATCCAATGCATTTGTGTAGCTTGCATTTGATAGTCTAAGACAAAACAAACAACTATTAATTAATTCATTTATTGCATGATACGGTAAAAAAAAAAAAAATTTCACACTAGTCTAGGAACATTTAAATTTCAATTTAAGGGGTCAATTAATGACTTTTCAGTTTGTTTGGGGCTAGTGTGTTTGATTTATTCTCTACTCTTTCACACTCATGTGATCCTAGTTAATAGAAATCATACACTAATCCAAGTCTTGTTGTGTTATCTCGCAAGTGCTAGCTTGAATAAATTTCTTGTGTTCTATATATTTAATTTCATATATTTTAATTTCACCAATTTTCTCTCATATAACTCAATTTTTTTAATATATATATTTTAATAAATTATATGTAACTTAAAATTTATAAAATTTTAATCATGTCTTAACATAACATTCAACTCATGAATATCATGCACATCTCATGGTATATAGTCACCTATCATTGAATTTCATATACATATATAGATATAGATATAGATATAGATATAGATATAGATATGCATATATATGTATGTATGTATGTATGTGTGTGTGTGTACATATATATGTATACATACACGTACCACACATGTACATACATACATACATACATAGTCAAAGATGATAACCATGCATTCCAGTCTACATGAATATCCTTTTTTACTATAAAAGTAAAGCACATGAACAAGGTTATTATATTGATCAAGTCCAATAACAAACTACAACATATAAAAACAATCCTCATAAATATATCACTAATATCTTAAAGGAAAACAATAATATGCTATGACCACCCACAAAGCACAACCTAGAAAATAGTTTTGAACTTTCTTTTGTTTAACTATGGTATTTGAATTTTAATTTTTAATTCAATGATATTGATCTATTCAAACATAAACAAAAATTTGAAGATTATCTCCCCCCTTGTAAAGTATGACATGTCCCATGTGTAATCTCATATATAATCCTAAAGCATTCAACTCATTCAAATAACATCATTTTTTTTAAAGTTAAAAATGATTATAAGACTTGTTGATTATGAACCCTTAATACAACTTAAAATAGACATCTTACAAATCAAAATGTTACTTTTACATAAGTATAACACACAATAAAAAAATAATACATAACAGTAATCACGAACTCCTAAACATTCAAGGAAACTTATAGTATCAGCCTTAGACAAACATTCAAGGAAACTTATAGTATCAGCCTTAGACATCCATTGTGGATGAATTAATAATTATTTGTTCACTTACATCCTAAAGCTAAAAGTGTGCATCCAAGTAAACAAAATTATATTGGTTATTTATTAGTTTATTAAAAAAGGTTGTTATGAATTTTTTATTAGACCTCATATTTTTGTGAAGAAAACGAGCATAGACTTTATGTATGAATCAATGTAATATTAATGGAGTTTTTCTTCTTATAAATGGATGACCATTTCAAACTCTAAAGTAATTATTTGGACTGTAAGACAAGAAAAAGAATTATTGTTGTGATATCATTTGGCGATGTTAAGTTCTGTCACAATGTTAAAATATTATTGCAGTCAATCATAGCTGGTAAATTATTGTTCAAATCTTTGGATATCAAGTGTAGATGGTTCATAGTGCATTGTGGTTCATGCAAAGAAATAAACTACAACATGATATATTATAGAATGTCAATAGCAAGTGAATTTAGAATGATTTATATATGTTTAAAATATTATGGGTTTATAAGTCAATAATCAATTTATATATATTTATGCATATGTGTATACGTATATATGTATGTGTGTATATAGATGAGTTATGGATATGGTGTCTTATTAATGAGTTAACTTTTAAGTTAATTCTAGATAAAAATAGGAAGTTCCTCAGATTATGAACATGAATACACATTTATGATTTAAGATTTTAAATAATGTCAATGAACAAAATAGAGAATAAAAAACTAACATATAGACAAATTAAATATAAGTTAGGTCTTATAGAACCAAGTCTTATAATTCAAAGGTTGAGCAATAATGGTAGACATATACAAGGAGCATTTTTAATTAAGATTGTTTAATATGAAATTTCTAAAATGTAGAAAAAATTCAAAAGTAAGAAGGCTTGATCATTAGGCTCTTAGGCTCTGATACTAAATGTAATAGCACTTTTCTCCTAGAGTTAATAATTATTTGCAGCAGAATTAATAGATTCATTATTAAAATTAACAAGATGTAATGTTACTTAAAGTACATCTAAATAACCAATATAAACTATAACATATAATAATTTGGCAAGAATTTTGAAGTCATTTAATTAACACAATAAATTGAACGACATGGCTACATTACTCAATCATCTAATCACCAAATTCATATATTATATTCTCAATAACTTTAGTCATCAAATGTTTTCAATACTTATCATAATATTGAACACTTGGAAAGATCATTTTCACTCCAAGAAGATTCTAGTAGCCTTGGCCCTCATAGCTATGGCACATCTAGGAGGAACAAAGTGCATTACTTTTCTCTATAAAAGTGTGGGTTCCATAAGAAAAATGCTCAACAAAAGTGCCACTATGCAAGCCCTAGCTAGGACAATCCTAAGTGCACACCATACCTCAAGTTGGACACACACTATGTGCCCCCTTCTCCAAGTGTCTATAGTCCACCTGGCACCAAGCCAATTTCTTCTTCTTCCTTGAGTGATCTCCATGTCTCTTCCAAGTATAACATGAATGACTTATATAACCTTTTCATTGGTGGTTTCCAAACCATGGCACCCTTTCAAAAGGTCATATTTAATTACCCTTTAATAAATATAATTACTCATCTCTTTTAAAAGAGATTTTCATAAAAAAAATATTTATTAATATTTATTTAAACCAAAGGATTATAATATCCTTTATTTTTATCTCCCTTTTTAATTCTAAAATGGTTATTTCCTAGCTTTATCTTCTCTTGGAGAAAAAGTCACATAAACATCACTGGTGTACCTAGAGATCCTAGTGCTACAACACGGGTTCTAATACTAGATGTTATGCCCCATCAAGAAACCCCCAAGGATAAGAGCTAAATGCACATAAGAAAGTATGGAATTTTTTTTATAAGTAATTAAGGTCAACACATTCATCTCATCAAATAATAATAGTCCAAACCTTAGATCTATGACAACTTATCGACATGTGACACTGCACAAACAAAAAAAGTTTCACATGAAACATCAAATGAATATAGGAAAATCCCACCAAATACCTAATTCAATGTAAATGAGGTGATTCAACTCATACAAGACCCTTCGTAAAGTTATAAGACTTAATTTGGTAAATAAGACCTTCTACTAGGTCCTAGGTGTCACCAACAAGCTTTGACAAGCATTGACTCGCATTTGAATGCCACCAACACCCATGTTGACACCACTCAAACACACTATAAAAAATCTCAAGACACCTTGAAGGATTCCAAGACACTCCACACTCCTTCAAGGATCTTGGTTGGGGTCAAACTGAGCTCATGGTACACCAAAAACCCTAGTAGATTGAAACACTAGACACCAGTGCCAAAAATGAACACATGCACCTAGAAAGGAAAGATGTGTGCCTTGAGGACATTGGCACAATGCAATAGTGTCCATTACTCATGCTAGTGTCCTAGACACTCATTGTAGTCATGTATGTGATAGTGTCCTTTGGATTGGAAAATCTATAATATCATCATTTGACCTTACATTTTTCATGGTAGTGATCTTCTTGGTAGGAAAAAAGGATCCCCAAACACCCCAAACATGTTGGTGAAAGAAAAATACATTTTCCAAAACTCTAGTCAAGAAAAAATGACAGAAAGCAGTGGATACAAGATGTACAAAAACATATTTGGGTCACTAGGTGGTACCTACAAGAATAGATGACAACTGAGTGGACCCTAAACATGTCCAATCTAGCCCAAAATTTCCCTAATTCACTTCTAATACTTTCATAAAAATCCCAATTACCATAGAACCACATTGGGATACTTTGCAAGTCCATTTAGATTAACCAAAACATCCTCGACACATCTCTGATAGACTCAAATATTAATCCTAAGGTTCATCTCATTTACAACAAATGAGGAAGTAAATCATATCATAATCAATGAATATCATATAGATTTCCAATTCCAAAACCAAGGCATGATTTCTCAATAACTCAATATTTTCACATATAACCACATTTGCCTAATTGACCATAATAACTGTAGTCACATAAATCCGTCCACTTAATTAAATGAATATTTAGTATTTATTTGATTATTTAACCATCAATCAATAATTAATTAAATTAATATTGTAGATAGGAATTTGGAAATCATCAAAGCAATATAAACATTAGACTAGCTCAATCACAAAACCAGATTGCAATGATAACAATCCTAAAAACATTCAATAGAAAACATGAAGACAAGATATTCAAAATGAAATTAAAGCAAACCAAATGCAGATATCTCCTTCATAATTCTCCATTGTCCTTCTTTCTCCTTCAAATTGCTTTGTTTGTGGATCTCACCTACAAGTGCATAAGCATAATATGAAAGCAAGATTGACAAGATAACATAAGGATACTAGAAGCGTGATTGATTGATCGGGGGGGGCCTAATTGAAGAAATTCATCCAATTTATAGACAAATTGGAGAGAGGACAAGATTAGCATGAAGAGATTTGAAAGGAAATTTCAAATCAAGAATGACAAATTATGACAAAATTGACACTTTCTATGCAAGATTGATTGATTGACAAATTATGACAAAATTGACAAGGTTGCTATGCAAAATTGATTGATTGATAAATTATGACAAGATTGCTATGTCATTCCCATGAAATTAGGAGAAATATTAGAAAAATAGGAGAAAATAGAAAATTAGATGAATTGGAAATTAGGAAAATGGAAAATTAGGTAAATTAATTAATAATTTTTCATTCATTAATTAATTCACAAAAAGAGGGGGAATTAATTAGCCAATTAAATAAATATTTAATTGTGACAAGAAGACTTAGGATAAATAAATAAATTATTTAACCTAGAGGCAAAATGACAAACAAGATTAAATGAACAAATCATAAAACCCTAGAAGATGAATTAGAAACGCAAGGACGACGATTAGGTCTTGACAAAAGATAATTGATGTAGGGTCAATTTGATCATGATTTTGATTGACAAAGGACCAATGCTGATAAATGATTGAGATTGATAAAGAGATCAAATTGATAGGCGCCAATTGATGAGGAACAATGACTAATTGATCCAAATTGACATGATTGAAAAAGGACAATGATCAATGACAAATCGATCACAAAATTGATGAGATTGACAAGAGGACAAAACCCTAATTCGAAAGCGATAAAAATGAGGAATGTAGAAGAAGGAATCGATGCTCGCAAATGATAAAGACCAAGTGCACGACATAGAAGAAATGTTAATGTGATGCAAAAACCCTAAAATAAGGCAATGCGCAAATGTTAAAGTATGACTCTACAAGCGTTGACAATTTTTAGATGTCTACATTTTGCCCCTCTTTGAGACAATGTGATTCTAAGCGTTGTTTCAAAGAATGATAATGAAAATGCCCTAGACAATAACAATGACATATGCATGCCCCCTTGAGGAATTGGCCAGAAACATCCAGAAAAGAGGCCAATTGATCGATAAGAAGGATAGAAAATGATAGGATCAAACAGATGAAAGATCGAAGGTCGAATACACAAATAACAAGCAATTGAAGGTGCAAAAGACTGTGACCAGCATAAGATGGAGAGGGTGCACGTCCATCTATGCACTGACAAAGATCTATAAATGAGACAAGGAGAAGGAAAAGAGCTCATTTGCACTAGCCAAAGTGGAGGATTTGTTGCTTTGGAAAAGGACCCTTGCAGAGAGATGGCGAACATTCCAATGGTAGATCACCTTGGGGAATGTGTACGCACCTATAGATGATCGGACGATGCAGGAGTAGCGGTATGTATCTCAAAAACCCATATTGTCAATTTCATGAATTTTGCTCGCTTGCGGGACATTGCAAGGCCCATAGGGAATGAAAAAAAGGATGCCTATGTGGGTGCATCCTGCACTTGTGTAGGATGTTCTGTGCCTGTGTAGGGTACACAGGTGCAGCTTGATGCTGAGGACCCTAATTTGACCGAAAACAACACGCAAATGATCCCGAAAAGGGGGATAAGGGTAGGATAGGTCAAAATAGATTAGAAACACCCTGATTTGTTGATGAAACAAGGAAATGCAGCCCGTAGGAGAAAATCCTAAAACTGACAAAATTGTGCCCCAATTGTGATGCAGAGTCGATAGTATCCACTGATTACACGGGAGAACCGACCTAACTACTTCATGTTACCACATAGACTCAGGAGCATGGACATAGATACATTAGCAAGACTTGGATTATACTATATTACATTCATGCCCAAGATTAGGGCAAACACAGGATTGCTTACCGCATTGGTAGAGCAATGGCATTCAGAGACCTCCTCATTCCATCTGCCAACAAGAGAGGCGACGGTGACACTAGAGGATGTATGGCGTATTCTCTGCATTTTGATTCATGGGGAGATGATAGAGTATGACCCAGCGATAGGGAGACAAGCTTTGTGCAGATTATTTGAGTGTGACGTAGATGACCTTGATATTGTAGAGAGGGAGATTGGTTGGGAGACCATGGCATCAGAGTACGATCAACGATATGTGGTGATAGCCATGGTCATAGCATGCTTATTAGTAGGGGACAGACGAGGACATGGATTCCCTATTGGATGGGGAAGAGTGCTAGAGCGGATGGTGACAGAGGGGACTATATATGCATGGGGACCATGTGTGCTGGCCATGCTATATTTTCAGTTACATCAGATAGCATATCAAGGAGTGCAGACTTTGAGCTGTGGGGTCACACTGTTATAGGTATGGGTATTTGAGCACATAACCATATGTCGACTGATTACAGAGAGGCAGGTAGTACCACACCGACCATAGGTGTATTGTTATCGGGGTACGCTGAGATAGGGTCCTTTCGGATACATATTATATTGGTGACATGAGCTAGACAGATTGAGAGAGTTCACATGGAGGCCATACCAGGATTTCCCTGGATGGTCAGATGATGGCGATGAGCTACCGTATTGTAGATAGGAGAGGTACCTGATTGGGTGACTAGTGAATTGCTAGAGAGTGATTGAGATGTACTTGCCAAAGAGAGTCAGATGACAGTTTGGAGAGAGACAGGATGTACCGAGAGGGACTGCACACTTTGCCCGATCTCACAGAGAGACAAGTTAGTGGGGGAGGATGATTCAGCCACACATAGCATATGCTGACTTCACACAGCTACAGTAGAGATAGTGGGATTAGAGATCAGATGTTGTGGATGTCGAGACGACAATGGAGTATGAGCAATGGTTTGCACGATGATGGCTTGTGCCATTAATAGATCTTGATATTCCAGTACCTAGGAGATGGGAGGACTTCCCACTTGCTAGAGAGGACGAGGGAAGTGATGAGGATGAGGGGGATGATGAGGATGGAGGGGATGATGAGGAGGATGATGAGGACGAGGAGGATGAGCCAGATTGAGGCGATCAGGAGTCATTGCGGGATATACCCATAGAGTCAGAGACAGCTAGCATAAAGGAGATGGAGATATGTAGGGCCACCATAGCGAGTCAGCATGATCACATTGTGACATTAGAGAGACAGAATGCTATCTTGAGGATAGAGCAGGATCAGTTCAGAGCAAAGATAGCCAGACTGATAGTGGCATGAGATACAGCAATAGCGCAGGCACAGCAAGCAAAGCAAAGAGTGACCTAGTACATTGAGTCGATTAGGGATGCCAGTGCACGTGAGATGGCACAGATGTTGGTAGAGACTGGAGAGGAGATACGCCATTGGAGGACATTATATGAGAGTGCAGTGCCACCAAAGTAGAGAGTAGCATCATATTGGGCATGATCGAGGACAAAGAGTAGGCCACGTTCTCAGAGGTCAGTGAGCAGCATGGGGGTGAGTGGACCTATGAGACCACCACAGCTAGGACCAGGGGTAGGAGGGACATCATCCTTGAGACATGATAGGGATGAGGAGGATAGAGGGAGCACCCAGTGACAGAGGCACATGCTCCTTACGATAGACACATATGTAGTCAGCCTGCGGGCCATACTTAGGACAGACAGTCCAATTTTGTACTCCGATACTTTTTGATATATGATATGATATGCAGCGCTATGATGGGATGCAATGTGTTATGGTTGATGTGTTTACTTTCCATGCATGGATGTCTTATGCACTATTTATGTACTATTGTGGAACATGTATGGATATATTTTTATGTGTTTTTTGATGTATTTATAATATGAAATGAATAAAATGCTTGATATGATGTTTGATATAATGCAAAGGTACTAACCAATGAATGCAGGATGCAGCTTATGTTTTTGGAGATCGAAGAACTAGACCGAACTGACTGCCCAAACTGATGGAAGAAATGTTAGTAAGAAGAAATTAGGCAGAGGACAGTTAGAAATGAAGAACATCTTCCTTTCACCAATGCACTTTAGTAGGTGAGAACCTTTATTTAATGTAGCAAAATGGATGCAGAGCATCATGGCATTAAAGGCTAGAGCTAAAACGCAACCCCTTTTGCACAAGACATACACATCGCACACAAGGAATGAGTGAAGCTTCCTAGGGTGCATACATCAAGGGTCGAGGTACATGTGGTGCTCACAAAGCAAACGTACTTATCACAGACACCCAATGATATAGTTGCCCCAGTTTGTGACAAACATTCCACAAATAGCAAACACCACAAAAAAAGGAAAGGGACCATGAACCATCCCAGTCACTCTAAATCACTCAGTGACATCATCGAGCAACATAGGAACATGATCGAAGATAAATCAATAAATGATAAGACTTGCTAATTCCAACAAGTCAAACAAACATCTTGATCTTCATTGTCAAAAGTTGAAAGTGTTGATAGAATGATCATGTTGTCTAGTTTCAGGACATGCGGTACCCCGTCTAAGATAGGACACAGTCTGGTTTTGAGTATACCACACCTTGTATAAGACCCATGATAGTAGTGACAAGGAAAAATGATATTGATGTTGATTGATTGATATGACAATTTTAATTAGTTTGAATGTCTGGTTTGATTGAAAAGTTCATCTGTGAATGCGTGATCTCAGTAAAGCGCAGTGTTGTGACTAATTGTCGTCGGAGGTATGCTCAGAGATCTGTCTATGCACAAAGGGGATATTGGTGTTTTGTTTTTTGAGTTTTACAATTTTTTTGTTCATTTTTTCAGGACTTTATTTGCTTTTTTAGGGATTTTTTCAGGACATTATATGATTTTTAGGGATTTTTTCAGGACATTATTCAATTTTTAGGGATTTTTTCAGGACATTATTTGATTTTTAGGGATATTTTTAGGACATTATATGATTTTTAGGGATTTTTTCAGGACATTATTTGATTTTTATAGATTTTTTCAGGACATTATTCAATTTTTAAGCTCCAATAATTGATCATGACAAGGGGTACGCACCTAATGAAATTTTGAAAGACATATACAGCGACGACCAGGACCGAAACATATCCACAAGGACTAGAAACCTGAGTATGCAAGACAATGATGTTGACCAATCATAGGCGTGGAAAAAAACATTGGGTCAGAGCAAGGATAAGCATGATAAAGCTACAGAGGGAAAGTATAGCTAGGGGTCATGATAGATGATGGAGCAATAATCTTTTACATATGGCGCCTGTTTGCCAAGTTTTCACCATGGTACTTGCCCAAAGCCCCTGTTTGCCAGGTTTTCACTAGATAGGCACCAATTGATGAGGAACAATGACTAATTGATCCAAATTGACACGATTGAAAAAGGACAATGATCGATGACAAATAAATCGCAAAATTGACGAGATTGACAAGAGGACAAAACCCTAATTCGAAAGCGATAAAAATGAGGAATGTAGAAGGACTCGATGCTTGCAAATGATAAAGACCAAGTGCGTGACATAGAAGAAATGTTAATGCGATGCAAAAACCCTAAAATAAGGCAATGCGCAAATGTTAAAGTATGACTCCACAAGCATTGACCATTTTTAGACATCTACAAATATATTTAATTAATTCATCTTAACCCTCTTCTCCTATTAATTAAATAAATTATTCAATTTATTTGATTTAATTCACTTAAGCAAATTTAGACCATTAAATAAATAAATAAATTATATTTATTTAATTAAATCTTCTCTCACATTTAAATAAATTAATATTTATTTAAATCCCCCAAAATCCCATCTCTCACATTTAAATAAATTAACATTTATTTAAATCACCTTTATCCTCCACCCACTTGCATTTTCCTACAAATGCAAGTTGCACAACTATTTTAAATAAATTATTTATTTAAAATCCTATTTATCCTCACCCACTTGAAACCTTTAATGGTTTTCCTTAAAGTCTTCAAACTTAATGGCTTCCTTCTAAGAGTCCTCTTAAGCCTTTAATGGTTTCCCTTAAAGTCTTCAAACTTAATGGCTTATTTCTAGAGTCTTCTTAAGCCTTTAATTGTTTCCCTCAAAGTCTTCAAGCATTTAAATGCTTTATCTTCCTTTTTCTCATGTAAATAAATTAGGATTTATTTAAATCCAAAATTCACATTCACATTTAAATAAATTAATATTTATTTAAATATCTATCCAAATGCAAATTACACCATTTAATTGAAATAAATGATTTTATTTTAATTGAAAATCCCAAAATTCCTCCCATTTGCATTCTCCTACAAAACCCACTTGCAATCCTAACCCCCTTCTAGATTCTTCTAACCCCTTCCTAATTAGCCTAATCCATCCCCTAAATATTGTCACATTCCTAAGAAACTTGGAGTCACTTCTCAAATCCCTCAAAGTCTTTGAAAGACATTTAAGACTTTAAGTCTTCAAATGGTTAACCTCTAAAGTCTTCCAAACCATTAAAGGCTCTTACATAACCATTTATGGTTAACTCACCTTTTACCTTTGGTTAGAGACTTTCCTCTAACTTAACCATCCTTTTGACTCATGGGTCTCTTCAAAGCATTTATTTCTTTGACTAGGGTAGCCATCATGTCCCCTCAAGCATTTAATGCTCTTTATCTCTCCTCTCAAGCCTCCTCATGGTGACACTTGTCAACATGGGATTGGGTTAAAAATCTCACATGGATTGAATATCTTTCAATCCTAACCCTTGTTAAGATTGCTCAATCTTAACCCTTCATTTCCCCATTTCTTCTATAAATAGAACCCTTCTCCTCAAGCAAAGGAGGAAGCATTAGAGTATTGTTGTTATACTGGTATTAGCATAGAGATTTTTCATAGCATCACTATCTACACTTGCATAGAATTTATTTATCATTTTCAACCATCTTGAATCTCCATATGGCATCCATGGCTAGTGCTAAAAGCTGAGAACTACACTCATGTGGAACTTGGAGAGGAGAGGAACAAGGGAGGAGCAACTATGAGCATCTTGATTACCTATTTTATTCTATGTTTATATGCTTTCTATTTCATGCTTAATATCTCTCTTGATATGCCTGTTTAGGATAATCTTTTGTTTCTAACACTAACGTTTGTTTCTTGTGCTCTTGTGTGTGTTGCCATCAAACAGATTTTCTAATCCTTTTTGCAGAGCATCATTTGGTGATCCCGGCGTGAATCCAACAACTTTTTACTAACTTTTTGATTGTTTATCTTGACTCACAGGTCATTTTCTTGCGCTTTTGCTCTCAGTTTAGCGCTATTGTCTATACTGTTGGTCTTTCATGTTAAATAGCACTTCTATTTTCACATAGAGTAGCACTATTGTAACAGAGAGTTGTAAGAAAATTCCTTGTAACCAAAAACCAAAATTTTTAGGCTTGTAGAAGCCCACCAAAACATGCAAATTTTTCTAACTAATTATCTTTTGTGTAGGTTTTAACTAACCCCTACAATAGGATTATTTTTAGCAATTTTAGCTTAGGAAATAAATTTGTTCATATTGCTAACTTTGTCTTTCAAGTTAGGATAAAATAAATTCATTTTCCTTTTGGGTTAAAATCAACTACACTTTCATTTGGAGTTTTAAAAAGAACCACATCTTTCGTTTAGAGCTCTAAAAAGAAACACACTTGTTCAAAGTTAAAAAGAATCACAAAATTATTTTTTGCAAAGTTAGGAACAAATTCTTTTGGTGCTTAAAATTAACAAGGCAAATTTTATTTCTTGCATCAAACTAAAATTCACAATCAACACTTCATTTTTTGCAAGTTAAAAAGAATCCCCAATTTGTCACAGTTGTTCTCAAATCGATTTACTTCAAGCAAAATGTGTTGTTAATTCAGTTGACCAGGATTTCCAATTCCTAGATTACAACACATTTTGCCATTGAAGGATAAAAAGAACACCATGATTGTTGGAGCAACATCTCCAAATAGTTAGAACACATTGCGATGGCAAATTAAAAAGAACAAGTGTTTTTCATGTTTGGCACACTTGTGCAAAAAAAGTTGTTCGAGTGGTCCTACTTCTAACACACACTATCCTCTCCCTTGGCTTTCGTTGTCCTAGGTGCAAGAGAAAAGTGTTAGTAACACTCAAATTTTTATCTTTTTAAGAGAGGCCTGGCAAGAGACACATCACTCTTGGGAACGACCTCACACGGTAAATCTTTCGAGCCGCTATAGAAATCAGGTGAGAGCAAAAGTTGTAGCCTTGTGTATAGCTATTCCTACAGTGTAACTGGCCGAAAGGACAAATGGGCCCCACCACTAGTTACAAGGCTCTTAAGTGAGTCACTGTAGAATGAACTTATATTCAAAGACATCAAACATGACTAAACACCTTTAAGTAGTAGCCCACCCGTTCTATTGATTGAGGATATTTGTGATATAATTTAGTGCAAGAGCATGGATGGTTTTGCTCCCAAGATATCACCATACATATTTCCTTGAGTAGAAACATAGCTTTTTGAAAAGTCACTTGTGGCTTGATAAAAGTGATGACTCCCCCATCATAGGGATCATCTATTTGTTATGCTCATGCAAGACTTAGTATATCACATCCTTACCTGCCACAGCGGGATTCATAAGGTATGTAGTACCAAAGTCAAAGAAGTATCAAGATGTGGGCTAAATTTATCGCAACTGGCCATTTGACCTTAGGAATAAAAAGTGTTTGAAGTGTCTTTGTTTTTAGTCAAAGACTAGTGCAAATTGAGCCAACTTCAGGCTTTGGAAAGAAAAACACCTAAAATACACTTAAAGGGTCATAAAAATTCCAAAGGATTGGGTTGATCTAGACCCATACTCACTTTTGCCTTTTGAGGCAACAATCTTGTGTTTATGTGCTTGCTTTGTTTTCTTGTCAAAGAAATATCAAAAATCAGTTCCAAAAACAAAGTGATTCATCCAACATAAAACCTTTTTCAAAATACCAACAAAGAGCAAAAACAAAGAAAAGAGTATCAACATATATGAACATTCTTCACATCTTGAGAAGGAAGAATCTTCATAAACACATCAACTTGAAGAGAAGACCCTTAAGTTCAAAAGCTTTGATCAAAAGACAGAAATTCTTCTATCTAAATAGACAAATCTTTGTCTCTCATACAGCTTTTTTGCATCACATGCGCCTTTATCTCCAAGGTAAATCAAATGAGTTTGATCCAGAATCATTGAACCGCAGAGCTTTTATGCAGTACAGAGCTTTGAGTTATCACAAAAACCAAGGAGGAAAGATCAATCCCAACTTCTTCCTGACCATTTGTATCACATACAACGTAGCTCAAGAAATGCCATAAACGCCCGAAAGGGAAGAGGTAGAGTTTGTTCCATTTGTGACACAAAGCTTTTATTGAAGTTAAACATTTCATCCATTTCTTACCTTCACTTCATCACTTCATTTCAACTCTCAAAACATTAAGAGGTTCTTGTCCTAAGTTCTCTTTTGAAATATTGCTTGAATCAAACACAACAAATCACTTTTTAGATTGTTTCTACATCTAGGATAAGCTCATCCTAAGAGACATATCTATGTGGGTTAAAACTAGTGTATGAGTGAATCCTCTCATTACTAAGTAGTCAAATCTATAACACATCTCAGATTTTTCTACACCTTATCACATCAAACCTTATCAAAAACAACAAGCAATTCAAGAAAGAATTTTGGTCACATTTACCTTTAAGTGCTAAAGATCCATATGCAAAACACTTCACCAAACATCAATCTTTCATTTCATCAACAACTCATCATCATTTTCACCCAACTTCAACAAAAACTTCTAAACCAAATGGCTCATACTTGAACATAGTCAAGGCAATGAGAAATGGAAATAGAAGAAGAAGAGGAAGAAAACATCAACAAATTCCAAGAAGCTCTTGGAGGAAACATGAATGAAGAAAATCCTAGTACTCCTACTCCTCAAGAAATAGAAAGGGCACAACACAACCCTCTCTTAACAAACTTTTTGACGAGATACTCAAGAGTAATGCTGATGCTCACTTTTTGAGACTTGCTCAAGAGGGAGCCAAATTACCCTCAGACTTTGATGTTGCACAACTACGACAAGCATCAGAATGACAAATTCGCAATGAGGAAGAAAGAGGTAGAGATCCCATCAGACACAACTTTCCTCGAGGAAATCCACCACCTCCTCCTCCAAATGAAATAGAGATGTTAACACGACAAGTTGAAAATCTCGCCCAACAACTTCATAGTGGCATGAAAACAAATCAATTTTCACTTAATGACATTTGTCCCTATCCCTTTGATAGGAATCTTAATATGCCACCTTTTCCACGAGGGTTTGAAATGCCCAAGTTTGAAAAGTATAGAGGAAAAGGAGATCCTCGCGATCATGTCAGAGAATTCCATTTAGCATGCCTAGAAGTGGCATAGAAAGATATGTACCTAATGCAACTCTTTCCCTAGAGTTTAGGAGGAACAACCACAGCATGGTTCTCCTGATTACCAAGTGGCATTAGGACATTTGAGGAACTAATCCAGAAGTTCCTATCACATTATTCACACAATATTGAACGGGATATCACAATGGTTGATTTGTGCAACACTAAACAAAAACCAGGTGAACTATTCTCAGTCTTTCTGCAAAGATGGCATCAAATGTCTAGCAGATGTTCACTTCAATTACCAGAACAAGAATTAGTGGAAATATTTATTTCCAACTTAAACAATGAGATAGAATTTCACCTGGACCTCAAAGACACTGATTCCTTCAATGACATGATCACAAAAGGTTTAAAGTGTGAAAGGGTTCTCATCAAAAAAGGGCTAATCAAAATCTACAATGAGCCAAAGGATGCCCCCTGTCCATGTTTCAATAGTGACAAACCAAACTTCTGAAACAAAAACAAGAATTTCGTCAACAACGGGGTTGTGGATGCCCAAACTATCAAAAGTGTACAACCTATGGTTTTATTTGTAGGACAGAATCCCCCACCTAAGACTAACACAGTTGCTCCTCAAAATCAAGGCCGAATCACATCTCAAGATGAACCTAGACAGTGTCAACAAAAACCAAAGCGAACATACACTCCCTTAGGGGAACCCATCGAAATAGTGTTACAACAGTTGGTTTCTCAAAATCTGGTCACCTTACCCAGAACATCAAACTATGAACCATAAGTTAAACCAGCATGGTGAAGGGATACTGAACACTGTGATTTTCATCAAGGAAAAGGACACAAAATAAGCAATTGTCATAGATTAAAAGATCCTATTCAAGATCTTATTGACCAAGGTGATATTGAAATCGAAGGACATGACCCAAAGACAACAAACAATGATCATCTAATGTTCAAGAATCCCCTTCCATCACAAGATCAAAGGGGTCCTTCCACTTCCAAGAGAGGCACTGATACCACGGATTATACACAAGCTACATATAATTATACTGTAAACCACTTATACGATGCCAGTGAACAAATTGCAACCATTACTATCAAAAATCCCAATTCTGATTGCAATGTTGTTACACGTCGTGGCAAGGTCACCATCAAAGTGGCTCCACAAGTCACCACATCTATACCAAAGCAGTACAATCTTGTAGACCAGTTAGATAAAATGCCCGCACTCATATCTATCCTAGAGCTATTGCACTTATCTCCATCTCATAAAACTATATTGGATCAAGCTCTCCAAGAGGCATCAGTCCCTGCAAATTTGAACACATCAGTTCCAGGCCATGGTCAAAAACCTAAAGTCATCACCATGTCTCACTTTCTTTGAAAGTGACAACTCTTCCTTCCAGTAACCTCATAACGCCTCACTCCACATTGAAGGGTTCATTAACCAACATAGGATCAAGTGAGTCTTGATCGATAATGGAGTAGGCCTAAATATTTGTACACTGCAATTAGTTACAGCATTGGGATATGCCATTGAATCAATGGATCCTCACAAGAAGATCACAATCAAAGCTTATGATGATGCAGAGCGTTCATCCAAAGGGGTTGTGGTACTACCCATCTGAGTGGGCCTGGTGGTGAAACACATCATTTGTTAGGTGCTGGACCTTCCTCTGCCATACAATTTGTTGTTGGGAAGACCTTGGATACATGCCATGTAAGCCGTTCCATCCACTTGCCATCAGTGTATCAAGTTCCCACATATTGGTGTGGAAATTACAATCCTGGGAGATGCAAACCCCTTTGCATATTGTCATAACATAAACCATCAACTAGAGATTATCATTCCCAGTAATAGAGAAGCCATCTCATCCACCTCATATGTAAGTCCAACCTCTCTTTCCAGTTCAAACACTCTTATACCCAAGCAAGAGAAGCTCAAAATGAAAATAGCAGAGGAAGGTCCTGGGGAATACAATCTAAGCCAACTATTTTGTGTAGGAAAAATGCCCACTTCCCCAAGAACTCATGGTAAACCACAGCAGGTACTTCACACACCAGCATGCACTTTGACACCTTTCATCCTTGGAAGGAGTCAAGAAGAGGAAACCAAAGATGAAGATGTAGCAGCATGGATCTATAAGGATCCTATCACCACCGACATTCCACCAACAAAGCTTCCCATAGATCAATATGGCAAAGGTCTTTTCATTATGCAAAGAATGGGATATGATGGACAAAGTGCTTTGGGATATTGCAAACAAAGGCGACATGAGCCACTACTACCGGAATTGCAACCCAAAAACAACGCGGGCCTAGGCTTTCAAAGAGAGATCTACCCTAAGCTCAGATTCAAAGGGAAACCCAGCAAACTGCTATATCAACCTATTGCAAAGAGGTCACCTTTGATTATAAAAGCAGCACCCCAGAACATCACAACTGTCCCATTGAAGCTAAAAATCCCAGCAAAACCATCTACAACACCAGTCCTCCCATCAGTCAAACCAGCAACATCATCAACAGCAGCGGTAACATCAAAGGCACCCCTAGCAGCAGCAACTATACCCGAACTCACCATAGTATCTATGACATCAGCAATTCTAGTAGAAGCAACAGAGTCAACACTACCAATGCTACCAGTATTAGATTCATTGATCCCCATAATCCTTCTTGTAGCACCGATCATCCCTGCAGTATTTAACTCAAAGGACATCCCAATATGGTACAATAACCGGTTATTGGAAAGTGACTCAGAAACCAACTCGCATGAGTGGCAATTTGATTCAGTACAGCTTAACACTTCAGATGAGGAAGACACATCACTACCTCCACCCCACAAAGACATCCTTGTTTACAGAGAAGCACAGATAAAGACTTCTTGGGTTCCTGAGCTGGAAACTTTTTCCACAAACCCTAAGTCTCATCCTACGCCTGATTCTAACAGGGAGAGTACCATCAATGACCTTCACCACAACATCTTAACCCTCACTGATACATCTAATGAACTTAACCTAATCGATGAGGTAATGCCCATTATCCATCTTGAACTCATAGAATGGAACCAACCTAATCCCCCATGTCTTGACCACTTCCAAAATGATGAAGCGATCATTGACTTCTTGGACTTACGGGATAACATACCAAGCGGGGATCACAAATCTGGATTTGCTATAGAACTTAATAATGCAACATACTTTGGGGCAGATGCCAAACCTTTCAGCTGCAAAAATATAACAATAAAGCATGGATCTTCCAGTGAAAAAAACACTGTGGCACTGTTTGATCCTACAAAATAAAAAGAAAGAGCGTATCCAATGGTGAAAACCTCTCTGAGGAGCTTGAGGATGAAAGGTTTGACGTCCTTCTTTGTAGCACACAGCAGGAATGATCAACGATCCTCATTGAAGAAACCAAAGAAAACAATGTGGGGACTCCTGAAACTCCTCACCTCATACATCTGGCATCTCTTTTAACTTCAGAGGAACAACCCAAGTTTGTCAAATTCTTCCAGAAGCGCCAGATCAATTTCGCATGGTCATATGCAGACATGCCTGGTCTTGATCCAGATTTAGTCATGCATCACCTCACTGTAGTGGAAGGAGCCAAGCCTGTCAAGCAGAAGTTTCGTAAGATGCATCCTCAGATTGTAGTATTAGTCAAAGTTGAACTCAAGAAACTTCTGGATGTTGGCTTCATTAGACCCATTGATTATGTGGATTGGATATCCAACATTGTGCCTGTCGGCAAACCAAAAGGGGGCATTCGCATTTGTACTGATTTCAGAGATCTGAATAAGGCATGTCCTAAGGATGACTTCCCCCTACCAAATATCAACATCATAGTAGACCTGATAGCAGGACATGCCATGCTTTCACTCATGGATGGCTTTTTAGGGTATAATCAGATCAAGATCGCACCAGAGGATCAACATAAGACAGCCTTCACATGTCCATGGGGCACATACTGCTGGAATGTAATGCCTTTTGGTCTAAAGAATGCAGAAGCGACCTATCAACAAGCAATGAGCACCATCTTCTATGACATGATGCATACTATAATGGAAGATTATGTTGATGACTTACTAGCAAAATCACTCACAAGAGAAGATCATTTGAACATATTAGAGTAGATCTTTGATAGACTGGAACAATATCATGTTCGACTCAACCAAAAGAAATGTGTCTTTGGAGTAACCTTAGGGAAACTTCTAGGATACATTGTCTTAAGCAAAGGCATTGAGGTCGATCCAGCAAAGGTAAAAGCAATCATGGACATGCCACCACCAAGGAATATCAGTCAGCTAAGGACATTACAAGGGCGACTATAGTCCATCCGAAGATTCATTGCATAATTGGCAGATAAATGTCACCCATTTACACACCTGCTACACAAGAACATCCGCTTTCAGTGGGATGCTAGATGCCAGCAAGCATTCCAGATGCTTAAAGACTATCTCATGAATACACCATTGTTGATCCCACCAAATCCAAGTAGGCCTCTATTACTCTATATATCAACAACAAGTATAGCATTGGGTGTACTACTGGCACAACATAATGCAGAAGGGAAAGAGTGTGTTGTTTACTACATCTCTCGCACACTGGTTGGCTATGAACTCAATTACACACCTATTAAGCAAGCTTGCCTAGCAGTAATCTTGGCATCCACTAAACTAAGGCACTATCTGTTGACACACAAAGTACAACTCATTGCAAAGATCGATCCACTCAAGTACTTACTCAACAAAGTAGCATTGACAGGCCGCTTGGCCAAATGGGTAATGATTCTAAGTGAATTTGACATCGAGTATGTGGACCATAAAGCTATCAAAGGACAAGTTATTGCAGATCAGTTGGCCGATGCACCCCTCATAGGTGATCATCCCCTCATTTCCAATTTTCCAGATGAAGAGATATTCATGATCACAGAGGTACAACCATGGAAGCTATACTTTGATGGTTCATACACTAGGCATGGCTCGGGGGCAGGCATTTTGTTTATCACACCTCAAGGTGACAGCATCCTAAAGTCTTACAAGTTCACATTTCCATCCACAAACAACATAGCTAAATATGAGGCTTTGATCACAGGACTCAGGCTAGCCATACAATGGAAGTTACAAGAACTCCAAGTATATGGCGACTCCTAACTGGTCATTCGACAAGCAACCGATGAATATTAGACCAAGGATGACAAGCTCATGCCATACAAGCAAATGGTGGAAAGTCTAAAGACATCATTTACTACTATCACATTTGAGCAGATACCTAGAGATCATAATCGAGCCGTTGACACTATGGCTACTATTGCATCTCTCCTAGATCTTCTAAAAAATTCAACACGCTATGAGTTCTTGGTCGAACAACTTTGGATTCCCACTTATGATATCCCTGAATCTGAGATGATATGTCACCTTGTTGGTTCTGAATCCCCATGGTACGGTGAATTCTACACCTATCTCCACGATCACACACTTCCTCCTAACCAATCGAATAACCAACGTAAAACCTTCATTCGCCAAACCGTTTGATATACCATTATTGCTGAAACCCTATACTGATGCAATCTTGATGGTACTCTCCTTCGATGTCTAGAACAAGATGAGATAACAAGGCCTTGGAAGAGGTACATGAAGGAATTTGTGGGACTCACTCAAGTGGCCCATCACTAGCTAAAAAGATTCTACGAGCTGGATACTATTGGCCATCAATGGAAAAAGACTCCTAATACTTTGTCAGAAAGTGCAGGAAATGACAAATTCATGGAGACCTGATACATGCACCAGCACAAGAATTGCAACCAATCACAACACCATGGCCTTTTTGTCAATGGGGACTTGACCTTGTGGGTAAAATTCATCCATCCATCTTCATCCAACGGTCACAAATTCATTATTACCACCACCAAATACCTCACAAAGTGGATTGAAGCTATTCCACTTACCCAAGTTACCGGCAAGTAGATTGCCTCATTCATCCTTAATTACATCATTTGTCAGTATGGTGTAACCATGTCCATCATCACAGATAATGGGCTTCCTTTCAAGAATCAAGATGTTCGTGAACTTTGTGAAAAATTTCACATTCAACACCGCTTTTCTACTCCCTATTACCCACAAGGAAATGGTCAAGCCGAAGCATCAAACAAAAACATATTGAGAATCCTCAAGAAGACAGTCAATGATGTCGGCCGTGATTGGCATGTTCAACTAAATCCAGCACTATGGGCATATCAAACTAGCATTCGAACCCCTACAGGCGCAACTCCTTACTCACTAGTCTATGGTGTGGAAGCTCTCCTTCCTATTGAGGTCGAGATACCATCTCTATGGGTTTCCTTGCATAATCTTATAGATGACGAAGCCTACAGAGTATCCCATCTTCAGGACTTAGAGTTACTTGATGAGAAACGACAAGCTGCATACAATCACCTCAAAGCCTATCAACAATGCATGAGCAGAAGCTATAATCATCGAGTTAGACCTTGTACATTTGAGGTAGGTGATCTTGTTCTCCGAGAAAATCCTCATAACCAACCCAACCAAGAACATCAAGGAAAGTTCGAATCAAATTGGCTGGGTCCATATGTTATCACTACTGTATTTGGGTCCGAGGCATATTAGCGGGCTACTTCAGAAGGAGAACTACTAGCAGATCCGATCAATAGCATGCACCTCAAATGGTTTTATACATGAGTTGCACAGAGCATCAGGCTCCCATACATACTAGAAAAATACCAAAAACATTCAAAAAAATGTCTTGAAGAAATACATCAAAATGATAAAAAAAAGAAAGATCATACATCCAAATGGTGAACAACCACTTCGGTGGCACCTTGGATAAGTGCGATGGTGAAAACTTGGAAAACAGGTGCCACTCTTAACGGCTATGGCTCCATTATCTTTCAGGCTTGTTGCGATCACATTCATTACATACACACATGCATCCATCTGAATCATGGCTTGTTATTGATCTGCACTAAAAAGAAAGTACTTCATGTGTCTTGCATCTTTCTTTTTCATAGTCATGTCTAAACTGGGGGCAATGCCCTTACCCTCTTTTGATGGAAGTGGATTCTACATTACTTGTGATTCATTGGGTTTGTCATTCAAAACTATCTCACAAAAATCTAAAAAACATTCAAAACAAACATCAAAATACCAAAAACATTCAAAATCAGAAAATCCAAAAATAATAGAAAACATCAAAATCAAACAAAAATAGGGCACCACATTGTACATACTCATCTGGGCAAATACCATGCAAACATTGTGATATACTCCACAAAATGGCCACTTATCAATCAACCAAACAATCAACATCAACACTCAAACTATCTTCAACAAGTATGCATCCTTCCTTACCAAAACAATGACAAAATAACATTTTCTTTGACAAGAAAATTATGTTTAAGCTAGCAAATACTTGGTTGTTTTGTAGGTTATTCATTCATGTATATATATCAGGTTCCTACACTACTCCAGGATATCCACAAGTGATTAGAGTAGCCGAAATGGTCCCTACGGCATTGTTTGTATGTATTTTGTGAATTATTCCGATGAAATTCTGGGGCATGTACTAATGGTGTCTATGTGGGAAGTTCACTAAGTTACATGATCTTATGTGAAATACAGTCATAGATCACTACGGCTTGCTGACTACAATGTATACCTCGACCATATGAGCATGAACCATTATCAAGGATCCATATTCTTTATTCTTTATATATGATGTTTGCTTACAGGTACAATGCTCTTTCTTTGGTTCTCCTACCTCATCCAAACTAGATAAAGGTTTTATCTCTTATTACGACATGAACTTGTCTTAGGATATGATCAACCCAAGATCAAGGAGAATGTTCCAAGTCATGCATCAAATGAGATGATCCTTGTCTATTCCACAAGCAATACTCAAGTCAACTTGATCCATTATATCAAGTTGCTTGTATTAACTTGCTATATCATTATGTCAAGTTGCTTGTATTTTCTTACAACATTTTAAAGCTCAATGATTAAAAATAAAGCACTATGGATCGTTATTTCATCTCATCTGTATATATTGCATTCTGTTGCATTCCATCCATCCATACATTCATAATAGTTGCATATCATTCATACATAGTAATGCCAATGGGTGCATACTCTATTTTCCTCTTCTTCCATAGGAATGAGTCATAGGTCCTTCATTTCTTCTATCTAACATCGAACCCCCCCTCACCTTCCCCATCTCGATAATCAACATCACATACCCTACATCATTTCCCATCAACCCAATCAAGCAAGTTACTCTATCTGCATAGGTACCTCGACTCACACACACCTAGACTATCAACAGATACTCTAATCAAGTATCTTCGGGTCTCAACAGGTAATTTTTCATGGTAATCCTAGACTACATCAGGCATTTATCATAATGACCTAGTCTCAATGGGGCTGCTATGATTAACTAGAACCATCCATCACACACACACACTATCAATTGCTCAATCAATCAAACACAATCCAACAACCAATTACATCAATTGTCTAAGTCTCAATGAGTATTTTCCTTCATATACCTTGACTTCATCGAGCAATTACATCAATTCTCTAAGTCACCCACAGGTCACTTTGATTCACTTACTCAGACTTTATCCTATCCAAGCGAACAACTGACATCAACTGTCATGCTTTGACTCGACCGGGGCAATTAAACCAATTGCACCAGATTGTCCAACCATTTTGATCAATTATATAGCTTCACTCAAAAGCACAACACCACATTTGCACCATATCTCCTGCATAACCTACGGGTACTCACTGGCTTGCCATTTCTCCATATTCACTCTATTTTCTTCCATTATTTCACCATTATTGCTAATTTCTTCTATTCTACCTCCCCTCCACTTCTCATTCTTTTTCGAGAGATCGCCCATCTCTAGAGGGAGCATACCACCCACTAAATTAACATTTATGGGGCATATTTCTTCACACCTTTTTTTCTTTCTTTGAAACGACGCGATAAAACCACACCATCTCAAAGAGGGGCAAATGTAGTCACATAAATCTATCCACTTAATTAAATGAATATTTAGTATTTATTTGATTATTTAACCATCAATCAATAATTAATTAAATTAATATATTTAATTAATTCATCTTAACCCTCTTCTCCTATTAATTAAATAAATTATTCAATTTATTTGGTTTAATTCACTTAACCAAATTCAAACCATTAATTAAATAAATAAATCATATTTATTTAATTAAATCTTCTCTCACATTTAAATAAATTAACATTTATTTAATTCACCTTTATCCTCCACCCACTTGCATTTTCCTACAAATGCAAGTTGCACAACTATTTTAAATAAATTATTTATTTAAATCACCTTTATCCTCCACCCACTTGCATTTTCCTATAAATGCAAGTTGCACAACTATTTTAAATAAATTATTTATTTAAAATCCTATTTATCCTCACCCACTTGAAACCTTTAATGGTTTCCCTTAAAGTCTTCAAACTTAATGGCTTCCTTCTAAGAGTCTTCTTAAGCCTTTAATGGTTTCCCTTAAAGTCTTCAAACTTAATGGCTTCCCTTAAAGTCTTCTTAAGACTTTAATGGTTTCCCTTAAAGTCTTCAAACTTAATGGCTTATTTCTAGAGTCTTCTTAAGTCTTTAATGGTTTCCCTTAAAGTCTTCAAACTTAATGGCTTCCCTTAAAGTCTTCTTAAGACTTTAATGGTTTCCCTTAAAGTCTTCAAACTTAATGGCTTATTTCTAGAGTCTTCTTAAGCCTTTAATGGTTTCCCTCAAAGTCTTCAAGCATTTAAATGCTTTATCTTCCTTTTTCTCATGTAAATAAATTAAGATTTATTTAAATCCAAGATTCACATTCACATTTAAATAAATTAATATTTATTTAAATATCTATCCAAATACAAATTACACCATTTAATTGAAAATCCCAAAATTCCTCCCACTTGCATTCTCCTGCAAAACCCACTTGCAATCCTAACCCCCTTCTAGATTCTTCTAACCCCTTCCTAATTAGCCTAATCCATCCCCTAAATATTGTCACAATCCTAAGCAACTTGGAGTTACTTCTCAAAGCCTTCAAAGTCTTTGAAAGACATTTAAGACTTTAAGTCTTCAAATGGTTAACCTCTAAAGTCTTCCAAACCATTAAAGGCTCTTACATAACCATTTATGGTTGACTCACCTTTTACCTTTGGTTAGAGACTTTCCTCTAACTTAACCATCCTTTTGACTCATGGGTCTCTTCAAAGCATTTATTTCTTTGACTAGGGTAGCCATCATGTCCCCTCAAGCATTTAATGCTCCTTATCTCTCCTCTCAAGCCTCCTCATGGTGACACTTGTCAACATGGGATTGGATTGAAAGTCTCACATGGATTGAATATCTTTCAATCCTAACCCTTGTTAAGATTGCTCAATCTTAACCCTTCATTTTCCCATTTCTTCTATAAATAGAACCCTTCTCCTCAAGCAAAGGAGGAAGCATTAGAGTATTGTTGTTATACTGGTATTAGCACAGAGCTTTTTCATAGCATCACTATCTACACTTGCATAGCATTTGCTTATCATATTCAACCATCTTGAATCTTCATATGGCATCCATGACTAGTGTTAAAAGCTAAGAGCTACACTCATGTGGAACTTGGAGAGGAGAGGAACAAGGGAGGAGCAACTATGAGCATCTTGATTAGCATTTGGAGGAGTATAGTTTATCTATTCTATGTTTATATGCTTTCTATTTCATGCTTAATATCTCTCTTGATATGCCTGTTTAGGATAATCTTTTGTTGCCAACACTAATGTTTGTTTCTTGTGCTCTTGTGTGTCTTGCCATCAAACAAATTTTCTAATCCTTTTTGCAGAGCATCAATAACATAAGAACAAATCTAGTTTGATCCACAAAAGAAATTTCATATATACTATCCACTATTCCACATTATAATATCATCTCAAAACAATCAAATTCCTCTTTTTGTTTCATATCTCAAATTGACCCATAACTAGGTCTATGGTTTTGCCACCATTAGAGGACCTCTAAAAAGCTTCAAAATTCAAAGTGTAAAAATCCAAAATGAAACAATAACCTTTTGGTTCTAATACGAACAACATAACATCCCAACAATAAAATTCACATTTCATGCATTCTATCTCAATTCAATAGCATAACCCTACCTAGGGCATGTTTTTAGAATTTTAAATAATATAAATCATACAATGCATAATTCCATTCATTTCAAACTAAAAAATCTATTCTAAGTCATAATGTTAAACCAAATAAACCAATTTGAAAAAAAAAAAAAAAAAGAATGAGTAAATAAGGAGATATCAAGTTTTTCCTACCTCGACTTGAGAAAATTTTGAACTTGAAGGAGACACACACTCCATGAATGATTAAATATTTTGGACAACAAGATGATCTCCCCCATGACAAATCCAAAGAGCCGTTGCCCACATAATTTCTCCAATTAGATCTCTCCCAACAAGAAAAACAATGTCACAATGTAGTGGGTTTTTGTGGAGAGCAAAAATACAAATAAAATGGCGAAGTCTAAAAATGGTTCTAATTCTTCATTATAAACTCACTTTCACTATTCACCTTTTAAATAAATAAAATAATGAAACATAAATTACAATTTAAATCCCCCAAAATAGCACAACTGACTCAATTTAGGCAATTACCTTCATTTTTAAATACATATAAGACATATTCAAACATTTAATTATTAAATTGCCACAAATATAATTAAAACACATTAATATATTAAAATGCAGAAAAAAATTTTAAATAAGCAAAAAATGCACAGACAATCTTTACGAGCTGGCTAAACATGGCCATTGGGTTTTTCGGACACTACTAACTATGGTAGTTGTGGCTCAAATATCAAACACAAGGGAATCATCCTTATTGTGGTACGGTAGGTTTTGGCTTGAGGTTTTTTTGGCCAACGCATTATCTCCAATTAACTACTATTGGGGAAGGGTGCGTTCAAACATGTGGAGGCAAGTGGAGTTGATGCTAGATACCTGGTTCAACCAAAAAACAACCAGTGTACTTGTGCATGCATTTATAATGCTCGAAGCACACACAAATAAAATAATAATATTCCCCAATAAAGGTCAACATAATAGCATGGTAAATACACAATCCATCATCATAAACATAAGAAACATCATCATTACATCATAGTATAGTAATCTCATCATGAATATAATAATTTACAAAATTTAATCATGTATATCTAACTTCAACAATAAGCATTTGATCTCTTAGACGAAATAGAATAATATAAAATATAACTTAATAATTTTTAATTAACTAACTAATTCAACATCATCTTTCAACTTGAGCACTAATTTTTCAAAATAAGAATTTAAATCATATTATTAATCTTCTCAACCACTAGAGGCACAATTAGTCCATATTAAGCTACTACACTAATATCAATAGATCAACAATCCAAATCAAGTAAGATGTCATATCACATCACTCTTAGTAAATGATGCAGAGGAAAGAGTGGGCATCAATGATTTTTTATCTTGGTTTAAGATTATGGGTTCTTATTCCTTCAAAGCCTACAAAACCCTTAAGCCTACACAAGGCTAAAACCTTCAATTTTGGTAACCAACACTCAAAACCCTTACCAAACCTTTGAGACAACCTTGAATATTTCCAAATGACCTATACAAACCCTCCATGGCTTCCAAGAGCAGAGACCTAACCAACTTGTATGATTCCTTTAATAAGGTCACCCAATTCTAGTAGGTTTCTAAAACTGATAAAATGGTGATAAATTGTAAACCAGAGCTTATATATAAAATATAAAATGTTTTTTTGGATACCCATTTTGAATTTATAAAATATAAGTAAAATAGAGATATGGTTGTTTTGTAACATGTGTCTCAAAAGAGGATTGCTACGTTGGAAAAACTTAGTTTCTGAACAGGATGATCGAAAAGATTCGACCATTAGATAGCTTAAATTACCTTTTCTTTTGACCTGGAAATAATGAAAAATTTCTATAATTAAATTATATTTCCAACCATATAAGTCTCAACCCCTCATCACGTCCGTATAGGCCATACCAAACAAAAGAGCAGCAATAAAAATCTGAAAAAACTGTGAATGCAAGAGTAGAGATACATTTTATACTTCAATCAAGCCAAAACACATCGAATCAACCCATGTTTGATGGGAAAAGGTTAAATAAATGTCTAAACATCCTCCCCAATAGTTACAAACCATATTTCAAACTCCAACTACCCAAAACCACCTTTACAAAAATGACACCTTTTGCTATGAAAGTTGCTTAACAACTTTTTGCGGTGCAACTTTGTGATTTATGATCATTGACCTCCAATGACTTCCTAAGACTCTAAACCATTAAAAATATGTTTAAAAAGGTCTAATAGACCATAATACAATGACAAAATTCCACTACGAGTCATTTACCAACTCTTGGTATCCCTACGACAACATTGACAAGATTTTGCAACTTTTACAAAATTGACCCCAAAAGACTCTCTAAGACTCCAAATCACTACAAAAACATTTAAAATGGTCCTTTAGACCTTATTGCAACCTTAACAAAACTTTACAAACAAACAAAAAATTTAAAATCTTTCATGAGGCATCTAGATGAGTAGGTTCTCCTCCACCATACAACCCCCCTGAAAGAATTCCAAGTCCCTTGGAATGGAGTTGTAACTGATCTTCTACCAACTCTAAAATCTTCAAATGCTTCTTCACCTGGTTGTCCCTTCCATTCAGTCAGGTACTTGAAACATGTAACCTTGCTTGAGTTTGCACCATCTTTATACTTCATCTTCACCCTTGGCCTTCCCATTCTTTTGCCCAAGTATTTGGATCTATCAAGAAAATTTTGCTACTTCTTCCAACTTGCCTTTCTTGGTTCCTACATTGGAATAAACATGACAACAAATTTATTGACAAAAATAATTAGATTAATAAGAATGAAATCTGCATTGTGCTTATCAATTCCTCTTGGTAACTCTTGCCATTCCTTATCAATAGCCTGATCATCCATCTGATCATTGTCATTATCTGCCTTTGGTTCACCAACAACATTGATTTTATCAGCCTCATCCTTCATGCATTCCTCTACCGTCATCCCAACTTGTTCCACTCTAACCTTACCATACCATTCTAACTCTATGGCTGCAAATACTATCCACAAATTTGATTCTTCATCTCTAACGGTTGCATCTATATCTTCGTTTTTGTCTTCTTTTTTTTATTCACTACCCTTCTCCATCGGGGGTTTTTGTGCCTTGATTTCTAGTTCTAATTCCTTCACTTGTCTTCGCTTCTGAATCATTCTTTGAATAGGCCACACAACCTTCTTTCTAACTGTCAAGTGTCAAATTTGCAACTACTACATCTCAACTCTTTTTTCCAATTCCTTCATGTCTTTTTCCAATTGTTCCATAGCTTGCCTTATTTCTCTTATCTCTCAGTCAAACTCTACTTGCCTCATGTTTTCCTCTTTCCTCTTCCTCTCTTCTTCTTCTCTTTTCTTTTCTTGTGTGTTCTCCAATGAACCCTCAGCTTGTAAATGCATCTTCAATAAATGCATTCCTTCAATCAAGTCTCTCTGAGCTTGCTTCATTTTGTCCTTGCCTCACCTAGGTGTCTCCTCTTTTCTCTCCCTAATCTCTTGTCATCCACTAACCAAGTTATCCTCTCAACTTGAACCAACACAAACACTCAACCAACACTACACAACCACATTTCTCAAAGTCTTCTAGCTCTGATACCACTTTGATGCAGAGGAAAGAGTGGATATCAAATATTTTTCATCATGTTTTAAGATTATGGGTTCTTATTCCTTCAAAGCCTACAAAACCCTTAAGCCTACACAAGGCGAAAACCTTCAATTTTGGTAACCAACACTCAAAACCCTTACCCAAACTTTAAGATAACCTTGAATATTTCCACATGACCTATACAAACCCTCCATGGCTTCCAAGAGTAGAGATCTAACCAAATGTTATGATTTCTTTAATAAGGTCACCCAATTCTAGTAGGTTTCTAAAACTAATCAAATGGCGATAACTTGCAAACCAGACCTCATATCTGAAACATAAAACATGTTTTGGATACCCATTTGGAGGTTATAACAACCTATTCTTTTGAATTGGTAAGAATGAAAAATTTCTATAATTCAATTATCTTTCCAACCATATAAGGCTCAACCCTCATCACATCCATACAGGTTGTACCAAACAAAAGAGCAGTAATAAAAATCTGAAAAAATTATGAATGCAACAATAGAGATTGATTTTATTACTTCAATCAAGACAAATCACATCCAATCAACCCATGTTCAATGAGGAAAGGTTAAATACATGTTTAAACATCCTCCCCAATAGTTACAAACCATATTTCAAAGTCCAACTACCCAAAACCACCTTTTTTTTTTAAATGGCAACTTTTGCTATGAAAGTTGCTTAAAAACTTTTTGTGGTGTAACTTTGTGATTTATGATCATTGACCTCCAATGACTTTCTAAGACTCTAAACTATTATAAATATATTTAAATAGGTCTAACAGACCTTGATAAAATGATAAAATGTCATCGGGAGTCATTTATTAACTCTTGTTATCCCTATGACAACATTGATAAGATTTTGCAACTTCTACAAAATTGAACCCAAAAGACTCTCTAAGACTCCAAATCACTACAAACACATTTAAAATGGTCCTTTAGACCTTATTACAACCTTAACAAAACCTTACAAACAAAAACAAATGCAAAAGCCTTCATGAGGCATCTAGATAAATAGGTACTACTGTACCAATAACATAATTAGCTACATCAATTAACTCCTTGGAACCATGCACAAGAAGGAATGCACACATCTTAATGCAACAAGACAATAATAATCACCATGAAGCAATCCATACACATCAATAGGCCAACATGAGCATGTAACACATATAAAAGAATAACATAGAATAAGCACCCAAAAGAACATGCAACAACGAGGCATCTAGAAACAAGGTCACAAAATCACAAATTATTCACATTGCAAGACTACAAATGGTATAACCACATACACAATGCCAAATCTACCTCACGAAATATGCAACATAGAGGAGAAAATGGGAGATGCATAACAATATATGCATGTGTGTGTAACACCACTCCTTGATCCATCCCTTGTGATTGGATGTAAAAATAACTAGATTTAAATGTATTAAGCAAATAATACATATGCATATGTCTATATATGTGAAACTTTAATATAATCTCCAAACATTATAAATTAATTCAATTTATTAAATAAAGTTAAATGTAGTTGATTAATTTAGTTTTACTAAATTAATGTTTAAATAATTAAAAGTTGATGTTTATGGAAAAATTAATTTGTATTGGTGTAATTAACGTATAAATTTGGTTATGACAGTTGGGGGGAGTTATATAGTATTGGGAAGCTTTCTCTTTCGAAGGGAAAGAACTGGCTATTGTTTCTATTATTTTTCTTGTGAAGCATTGAAGACAAGAGATTGCAGAAAAGTTCGTGCCGATTGAGGATTTTTCAAAACTGCTTTAGATCTTTGGGTTATTGCGATCGAGGTAGGATCTAAAACCTTCTTGGTAAAATTATTGAATGGTAATCTGGTTGATATAAATAAGATTGGAAAGGATTTTGTCTATGAATGTTTCATGTATTGGCTTCTTTGGGAGTTAAATGATTGTTGAATATAGTTAATTCAGTTGATAAAATTCCTTGAAATGTTTATACAACTGCACTATTTTCTATTGTTCCATTCTGGAAATCTCCCTCTACCCTATCCTTTTATGAAATTTTTTATTTTGTGAACCAGCCTGTGTGGGTGACAAACAACAATTATATATATATATATATATATATATATTGTGTGGGCAGGAGAAATCTCCACCCACGTTGCGTGGGGAGGAGAATCCTCCACCCATGCTACGTGGGAAGAAGGAGAATCCTCCAGAGGCTACGCCAGCCTTCCCTCTAAGGCACTAAGAAAATAATAAATAATTAATATTTATTTGTACTATAGTTTTTGATGGAAAATTTTATATTTTAAGGTTTAGTATTTAAATGATTTGGTTTAATATTTAGTTTTCCATTTTGGAAGCATGAGATAGTGTAATTTTACATTATACTATGGTTTTTAAATCTAGGATTTTGTTTGATAATTTTGTATACCTTTGTTTGTTTGGGTGTTAATATTGTTGGATGTATTAGGGTGAAATATATATGTTTTCTAAATAATCATGCTCATATTAAGCCATTCAAGTAAACTTGGGATTGGTTTTTATTTTATCTGGGTCTAAATTATTAAGGTTGCTAGTTAGATTTGTTTTGGTAGAAACATATATAAATATATCTATATATGTATGGTTATGGCATTTGTTCGGTTAATTCTCTTTGAGTGTGTCATGGATGTGAGGTTAATTTTGAGGTATTCGAGTTATAAATCAATTGCTGTAATGAAGTAATTGTTAACGTTACTGTCTATATGTATAATTATTTTATTAATTTTACTTACATAAGATTAATTAATTTTGGGTAGTTTTCTTACAATAGATTATAGATATAAATATGCATGATGGACATGTATAGGGGATAAAAAAATTATTTATCTTGTTTTTTGAGTAAAGAGATTAATAATCATGTGTATTCAAATCATTGGTTTGAACTCTTTCGTGTTCATATTCTTGATCTTCATATTGTTACATAGATATTTTAATCATATTGTTAATTCATAAATTAAAGATTTGATTAAATTGAATTTATTAAAATCTTTGTGAAGACCATACTAAGGTGTCTCATAAGGTAACCATGTCATTAGTAAAATGATAAGGATTATGATAGAGTATGAGCATAGGTTTTTTTAGTAGTAGAAATATCTTTAAAAGTTAATTTGATACATTAGACTTCATTGAAAGAATAAATATGTATATTGTAGCTTGTGGTTTCCTATAATGAAAGGAAGAATTGGTAATTTATAAGTGCAATTAAATGTTAATCTAGTATTTGAAAAAATTGGATGTAGTCTCTTGGAATATTCTTTAACTTGTTTTGTTCAAAACAAGTATATTCTTTAAGTGTCATGAATGTTATGTAGAAAACATATTATCTTATAATAAAATGATTTTTGTTGATATTAATAAGAATGTATTGTTTTGTTTTTGTATTTTATTTTGGCAAAAGTGGCAAGCCACTAGAATATAATATTAATAGAATGTATTGTTTTGTTACTGTTAATTTTAGTGTAAAAGATGTTCTTGATGGTCATCTCCTAGTAGATTGAATAACATAAATTTATCCAACTTGTGTACCATATCAATGATTCTATTCGTCTAACTTTAAGTTATACTTTTATTATCAAGAGGGTTAGATTGTATTCTTAATACCCTAGATAACATTCTTTTATGTCGTATAAGAGTGATAAGATATATATATATATATATATATATATATATATATATATATATATATATATATATATATATATATATATATATATATATATATATATATATATATATATATATATATATATATATATATATATATATATATATATATATATATATATATATATATATATATATATATATATATATATATATATATATATATATATATATATATATATATATATATGACCAAGTAGGGAATCTGAGCTTAATCTTTTTATATCCTCAAATGTATAATTTATGTATCATATACAACCTTATGGTGTTAGGGGAGAATTCTTATGTTTAGGGTTGGATGTTAGTGATGGTCAGCTACATAATTATGGAGATTTTTGTGTAGCTCCTATAGGGTGAGTAACCTTTTCGTAGAGTCTATCACAAATACATGAGGGGGAAAATGTGTGTCATATATCTGAAAAGATTCTCTTGGGAGGACCTATCCATGTACCTAGAGTAGACCTGAACTCCAAACATTACTCTCTCTTGTTTATATTCAATGCACTAAATTTTAATCAATGAAGTGGATCCCAATTAAGGTATACCCTAGATTTATCATATCTCAAGAGATAATGTTTCCTAAGTATTCATTGGTTGTATGATCAAATTTCATCAGTTAATTGTATTTGTCTTTGTGTAATCCAGGAGAGGAGATTTTTGTTTGTCTAACCTTTACGATAGAGCTACTTATCTATTTTTGTCTTTGTTTCACCTAAGTGGGTGGCAGCTGATGAGAAAAAATGTCTAGGGTATGAGGCCCTAGAAAGGGTTACCACCCACTTTTATAAATTTATGGTATGCTAAGTTGAACTACGAAGTCTTTGCGCTTTCACATAGGCAAGGCCATCTGTGATGAGCCCTCGAGACTTTAGGTCGAGCTCTCTTGAGTTTTTTCTAGTCTTGCTACTCTTTCCTATGTTATATGTTTACCCTTCTGAGATCGATGGTAGGTTGATAGATGATTAATCCAAATAAAGTAACAATATGATGTATCTTGTCGATATGTATCTAACATTTGATAGATCTGATATTGTGCTTCTAGTGGCGTAGACATATATGTAGGAACATGTGGTAAGTCAAACCAAGTATTGTATAGGGAAAAGATAACTTAGGTAAGAAGTGACAAGTTTGTTAATTAAGTAATGCTTAAATTAGAATTGATGTTAATTCTTAGAGATGTTCACCTGGGTAAGGAGTGGGCATTACATACATTCCCTTATTCTTGTAATTAGTGGATGATATTCTTGGTTGAAGAGAGATGTTAAATGGTTTCTAGTAATATGTGAATCATTTTCCTTTGAGGTGAGAATTATGTATGAATACCTCTTACTGAGTTGAGAAAAGAATATGTATAGAATTGTTAGGGAGGTTTGTTGGTTGGGATTAAATGATTAGGAACACTTGGATTTAGTGCATTAAAATGAACCCATGGCTTAGAAGTAATCGGGGGTTGTACTTGCATGTGCATGATAATAAAGTTAAGGAATGTTTCATGTCCTAAAGGAAATGAATTGTAGGATTATGGTAAGTAAATGGTATGGTTGAGTTATTTGGTGTTGTTCTATTCTTAATGTTAAGTAAAAGCGTTGAGATAACTTAGGGAAAAGTTAATATTTGAAATGAGGATTATTTTCTCTTGTGTACTTATGTCTCTATGATTATGTTGGAATCAATTATGTGTCTGACTGTGTTACTTGGAGATCATGTTAGATAATGCTTATGTATGATTGGAATACATGTTTTACATTAGTTTAGCATAAAAATAAATCTCTATCTGCATATTGCATGTTTATTTTTCTCTAGGGTACTTTGGCGGGAATTATTGTGTGTGTGTGTGTGTGTGTGTGTGTGTGTGTGTGTGTGTGTGTGTGTGTGTGTGTTTGTTTGTGTTAAAAACTTCTCAAAACTATTCATTCATGTATATACACTTGTTTTTTATATATATGATGAAACCTTGAATATAAATAATTTCATTACACACATGCGTATAAATCATATAAATAATGAAATCAAGTTATTGAAAACGTATTTTTATATACCTACATATGCATTAAACATATTTAAAAACTTCTAAATATTAAAATTTAAAATAAATATAATATATAAATGTTAAAGACATTAATTTTCCATAGTTTATGGTAATGAATTCAATAGCTTCTAGATTTGACTACTTGAATATTTTTATATTAATGTATGAGATCATACTCCATGATCTATCATCACAATCGTGATTATGGACCCTAATGTATGATTCAAAATGCTGGTACATATTTTTTTGACATAATGAAATCCAAAAGCTATCAAATTTATAATATATATCTATCATAGTGTATTTAGAAGAATGTAAATTCTCATCATAACCAAATTTGAAAAAAAAGTATATTAACTCTCACCATAACTATGTGTATGTATATAAGCATGTAATTGTAATTTTATTTAATGTCCTTTATGCTTTTCATGTTACAAAGCAAAAAAGTTGAGAAGGTGATAAAATTACAAGGTTGAACACAATTTATTTATGTATGGCATATGTGCATTTGATGGTGTTGACATACAAACTACTAACTTGAAAAGTTTTGGAATTAAGTCAAGAACATAAATAGGATCTATGGTGAATCTTTGGAAGCTATAGAGGATATTAATTGAGAAACTTTAAGAAATTGGTAATTTTATAATGTCTTAAGAACGTGACATTGTATGATTTTCCTCTTATAATTTATTTTAATTTTAAAAAGGAATGCATTGAATTTTGTTGTTGAGCTTAAATTTAAAATATTAACACTTGTTATTAATTATTTGAATTAGATGTAGATTTCATTTGTAATAACCCACCTTACTTAACCCAACAAAATTTGACCACTTTTTTTTTTGTGTTTACTTTAATCATTTGTGTTTGATTCAATCGCATACTCTGGGCATCCATCCATTAGGATTAGGCATTCATCCATCCGGGATGAGCATCTAACCATACAGGTTAGGCATCTATCCATATGAAGCAAGAGGTTTCATCTATCCAATACGGGATTGGCATATACCCATACGGGGTAGGCATCTATCCAATTGGGATAGGAGGTGCTCTGGCCAGAGACTTAGACTCATCGGGACCATTCGGGTCCTGAGCCACTCACTAAGTGCTACACTCTTCTAATAGGAGTGCACCAAGGTCACCGTCCTTAGGAGAAATTAAAATAACATAATTCAAGCTTTAATTCTGCCTCAGAATTTGGCTTAAAGCCTCGGGAAGTCAAGCGAATCCATATGGGACTCCTTCCGAGTATGCATTGAATTACTTTTTCCTTTTTATTATACTTATCTTTCAAATTAGGATTATACTCAATCCTTCTTACCAAAACCTAGACCCCATCCACGAACGCTTGAGTACTAGGGCCAACTTCGTCCCTAGACTGTCTACATACCCGTTTTGGCACGAGATCAAGGCGTAAAGTATGTAGTTCTATTTTCTACTCTATGGTTTGATGTAAATTGATTAGTGGGTACACAACCCTTTCTAGGGTCAATGTCCCAGACAATTTCTCTGCGGTTGCTACCCATAGTGGTAGCACTTAAGCAAAGGCTCAAGATGGCCTATTGCTTGTGGCCTAAAATAATTAGATCCTAATACCTATCATAAGCGTCACCCTTGACCCAATTGTCAATTGAAAGCAACTCTTCAAGATTAAATCAATTTCATAAAAGCATTTCACTCAATCGATCTTAAGGGGGTTTACTATGGTTTAACTCAATGGATGTAAAATCATTTAAGGATTATCTTATTAGATTATCGATCCAAGGGGGATTACCTGCCCCTTGGATTTATGAGTCCCATCACCCCTGTGGACCTACAGGTGCAGGCCCGCAGGGATGAGGGGACACCGTGGGCCCCTCCACTCCGCCTAACAATGATCGCAGGGGAAGTGGAGGGTACCACTTCCCCGACGGTTACACTTATGCCACCTCCCCCTGCACGTTGCCTGAAATTTACCTCTGCGAAAAGACTTTGCAAGATACTTGTTTGTTTATTTATCACCCCCTTTTTTTTTTGTATGAATTAATAATATATTTATATATATATATAGTTTTTCATACCAATTTATTTAATAGCATAAGAGAGAAATATATAAACAGATATATGTATAAGAGAAATGTAAAACAAATGAGAATAAGAATTTAAGCACAGGGATGAAATAACACAGAGAAATAAATTTGTTTCAGCATTGTACAGGCAACTAAAAAAAGTAGATGATTATGCTGAGATAAACAAAGCTTTCAAAGAAATATTTTCAGGAACTAATATTCACAGAGAGAGATTTATACTTTATTTCCACAGAGAATAATGAATACAGTGAAGTTTATATTTTATTTCCAAATGTTTTTCTGTTCACAGAGAAGTAAGACTGCTCTTGGAGGAGAATGAATTAAATTAAGGAATTAAGATTTACACACAAATGATCAAACCTACATTCAGAGAGAGAAATGGGTTTTTACTTATAGGAAAAATTTGAAATAACTTCATATATAGATGATCAAACTTATATTCACATAGAGGTAAGATTATTCATAGGGAAGTAAGACTTAATTAAAGAAATAAGATTTGCATTCAAATTTCCATTCCAAGAGCGAGAGTAATGACTTTAAGAGAAGAATAATAAGGAACAAGATTCATACACAGGTGATTATCATTTAATCACACAAAGAAGAGTTTAATCTCAGGAAAAGAAATTTAAATAAGGGGAAATATGATTTTTGCACAGATCTAGAAAAAAAAAATTTGAAAAGCAAAAGCAAGATCTGATATATTTTTTTTTCTAAAGAAAATTAAATAAATAATAAAGCTATTTTTTACATGCATTATATGAAAAGTACTTTTTTCAATATTTATCCCTAAATAAGAAGAAAAGATTTACAATCTAATAATTTTTTTTTTATATATAAAGGAAGATCTAGAAGCGATATTTTTTTTGATAATACAAATTTCTCATATGTAAATGAGAGATGACAAAAGAAGAGAACCTGGCTTATCAAAGCTCGATGTTGAATCCTCTCCAATCTTCTATCCTTTTTAGATCCTTTCTTGCAACTTGAGAGAAATCTTCAAGAACAACTTAACAATCCCTCAACGAAAATGAGACTACCAAAGAAGATCCTACTACTAACAACAAGGAAACTTGGGAAATTTTCTTCAAAACATAATCAACTCCCTCTTTTGAAAACTTGTATACAATATATAGGAAAAATCCTTTAATTCGACTATCTAGAGAAATTAATTAAGAATGAGATTCTTTTCCAATATTGGACTCATGCAAAATTGATTAAAATCCTAGTGGGGGAGTTACATGCAAGGCATTGAAGATTCCTCTAGAAGTTTATGATTCCTCCTACAACATGTGTCATAATTGGAAATGGAAAAATAAAAATAAATAATGCCTTTTGAATTATATTCTCCAAGTGTGTGTGTGGGTCCATTATTTATTCTTTTATAATATTTATTCAATCATTTTCAATAGCTCAACCAAAAATATAATAGAATTGTAACAAATCAAAAAGTGATAAAGGAGGGTTGTGACATCCTCCCCCCCTTAACTTGTGCATCATCTCGATGCACTTATTGAATGTATCCAAAAGAGTCTATAGTTCATGATTAGTTTAAAACAAAAAAGGAAACAATTTTTGCATTTCCCTAGTATCTTCCCATGTGGCATTCTTTTCATCATACTGGTTCCATTGTACTTTGCATTGATCAACCTCTCTGTTGCACAATTGGCACTAGCGCCTCTCCAAGATTTTGAATGGCTCTATCATTATTCCTCCCATTTCCTAGACCTGTAAAGCATCCCAATTCAAAATATGTTTCTCATCGGGTACATACTTTTTAAGAAGAGATACATGGAAGACATCATGGATTTGGCTCAACTGGGGAGGTAAGGCCAACCGGTATGCAACTAGATTAATCCTTTCCAATATTTCAAAAGGTCCAACATAACGAGGTGCAAGCTTGGCCTTTTTCCCAAACCTTATGGAACTCTTCTGTGGCCTAACCCTTAGGAAGACTTTCTCTCCCACCTCAAACTCCCTTGGTGTCTTGTTCCTCTCTGCATAACTTTTCTACCTATCCGAGGCTTCCTTCAATCTTTGCCTAATTTCCTTATTTTTCCTTTCCATTTTCTTCAGCATATATGGTCCAACAATTACTCTATCTTCAAGACTATCCCAACTCAAAGGTGTCCGACATGGCCTACCATACAATGCTTCGAAAGGTGCCATTCCCAAAGATGTTCGATATGTATTATTGTAAGAAAACTCTACCAGAGGTAGGTAATCCTCCCATTTCTTCTGTTGGTCCATGTAGTACATGCGAAGTAGGTCTTCCAAAATCTGATTTGTCCTTTCTATTTGACCGTTGGTTTCAGGATGGTATGCAGTGCTAAAATTTAGTTGAGTTCCCAGAGCTGTTTGAAGAGTTATCCAAAACCTTGAAGTGAATCTAGCATCTCTATCTGATATGATTTTCTCTGGCATTCCATGCAACCTAAATATTTCCTTAACAAAGCGCCTAGCCAAGGTAGGTGCATCATCCATTAGATTCCTTGGTATAAAGTGTGCCACCTTAGTGAGTTTGTCAATTACCACCATTATTACAGTATCATGCCTAGAAGGTGACATGGGCAACCCTTGCACAAAACCCATGCTAATAACTTGCCACTTGTGTTGAAGTAAATCATGTAACTATAATAATCTAGCTGGATGCCTATGCTTTGCCTTTACTCTTTGACACTCCAAACATTTAGCCACATACTTGACTTTGTTAACTCCCGGGTGCCCTGAATAAGGGGCATTATGAGCCTCCAACAAGACTACTTCCCTTAAGTCTCCTAAATTAGGAATATAGATTCTATTATTGTATCTGAGAAACCCATCTTCGTCTAATGTATACCCTTCAACCTTAGGATCAGTTGGATCGTATTCTAAAGTCAATTTGACTTGCTCATACCATGGGTCATATCCCTGCTCATCCATTACTTGCCTTTTGAAGGAAGTTTTGAATGTTGCTATAGTCATCAAGTGTCTCCTCCTACTTAAAGCATCTGCCACCCTATTTTCCTTCCCCTTAATATATTCAATTTCAAAATCATATTCACTTAGAAACTCTAACCACCTTCTTTGTCTAGCATTTAAGTGGGGTTGGGTAAAGATGTACTTTAGTCCTTGGTTATTTGACTTTAACTCAAAGGGCTTCCCCAGTAAGAAGTGTCTCCATTTTTGTAGGGCATGCACAATCGTTGCTAACTCTAAGTCCTGGGGTGCATAGTTAACTTCATGAGTCTTTAGCTTCCTGGATTTGTAAGCTACTACCCCTTCATCCTGGACAAGTACTCCTCCTAAACCTTCGATAGAAGCATCAGTTACGACTGTGAATTGTCCATTCGGATCTGGTACTTTTAGAATGGGTGCTGAAGTTAGTTTCCCCTCCAAAATTTGGAATGCCTTATCACTTTGTCATGTCCACACAAACCTTTTACCCTTCCTCTGTAATGAGGTGATGGGGTTTGCTATCTTAGAGAATCCTTCCACAAACCTCCTATAGTACCCTGCTAGCCCCATAAAGCTTCTTACCTCTGAAATGTTTTTAGGGATCGGCCATTCTATTATTGCCTTTATCTTATCTGGGTCAACTACAATTCCTTCCTTTGATATTATATGCCCAAGGTAGTGAATCTTTTCCTCGAAGAAGGCACATTTTGACAGTTTCCCATATAACTTATGCTCCCTCAACCTTTGCAAAACAATTTGTAGGTGTACTAAATGTTCCTCCTCATTCCTAGAGTAAATCAATATGTCACCCAGAAATACCAAAACAAAATTTTCCAAGTAGTCATGGAGTACACTATTCATTAGGTTCATAAATGTAGTTGGGGCATTGGTTACACCAAAAGGAACTACTATGAATTCATAATGCCCATATCTAGTCCTGAAAGTTGTCTTCAGAATGTCCTCCTCCTTAATTCTGAGTTGATGATATCCTGATCAGAGGTCTATCTTTAAGAAAATTGCTGCTCCTTTCATTTGGTCAAAAAGATCCTCTATTCAAGGTAAGGGATACCTATTCTTTATTGTGACCTTGTTCAACATCCTATAGTCGATGCATAGTCTTAAGTTTCCATCCTTCTTCTTAATGAATAAGACTGGCGCTCCCCATGGTGATACACTTGGCCTTATTAATCCCTTAGCTAAGAGTTCCTCTAATTGCATTTTGATCTCTTGTAATTCAATTGTGTTCATTTGGTAAGGTGCCCTTGATACTAGTTCAACTCTCGGTAGTACGTCAATAGAAAAGTCGAACTTCCTTTTTGGGGGTAAGCCAGGTAATTCTTCTGGAAATACATCCTTGAATTGTTTTAAGAAAGGGGTATTTTCCTTCATCAATTTCAACCATATAGATTAGGCCTCCTCTTCTTCTTTCCTTCTTTAATTGTATGGCTGATATGGTTTCTATATTACTGGGGTTAAACTTTCCTTGGATTTTGACCCTTTACCCCCCATCATCCAAGCATTCAACGACTTTGTTATAGCAATCTACATTATCTTGATGATCTATTAACCAACTCATTCCAATAATTACATCATATAATCCTAGGGTGCCACATAGAGATCTACCCTTGTTTCAAACTCAAGAAATTGTACCCTTGCCCTCAGCAAACACTTAGTTACTTCCCTAGTTGCCTTATCCCCATATTGAACCGTCCATGATGACTCCATTTGATTAACTTTTAATGCATATTTTCTTACTAATTCAGGTGAGATGAAACATTCAGATGACCCAATGTCAATTAGAATTGAAATTGGTTGTTCAAATAGTGTACCTGTAGTTTCCACGAGGACATTGTGGAATCTTGCTTTTCGATTCCTAACTGTTGCATGAATCCTTAGTTGGGGCCCTTGTTGTGGTTGATTGGCCCTAATCTGACCTTGCATCCTGGGACACTCTCTAGCAAAATGGTTTCCCCCACACATAAAGCATCCACCTGGAGGACCCCTCCTGCCTTGATTCCTAGGGGGATAATTCCTTGTTTCATTGGCCCTGGGTGGATAAGATATCCTGTTCTGCTGGTCATTCCTATTATAGTTGCCTCTATTATTATTGACCCTGTTATTATTATTTCCATTCCTCTGATATTGATTAGGGGGTGGCCTTCTTTCGAAAGAATTATTCCTTTGACCTTTGTTGAAGTTAGTGTTCCCCTTGAATTCCTACTTCCTTTTAAAAGAGTGGTTCCCATTATAGTTCTGCCCTACTAGTGTTTGAATCTTCCTCTCCTGCCTTAGGGACTTTTCAAGTACTTCATTCATGTTTTTGGGTCCATGCATGTCAACCTCTACCCCTATGTTGGTATTTAGTCTGAAAATGAACTTCCTCGCTTGGCCTTCTTCATCTTTCTGGTACATAGGTACATACTTAAGCAATTTGGCGAATTTATTCCAATAGTGTTGGACTGATAGGGGCCCTTGACGTAGATTATGGAATTTTGTCACCTTCTCATCAAAGAACAATTGGGGGAGCCACCTTTCTTGAAAGTGGTGAACAAATTGATCCCATGTGATCATATCCTTGCTATACCCATTTTTCTCCTTGGTGTTGGTCCACCAACTAGCTGCCTCCCCTGTGAGTTGATAGGAACCCCATAAGGCCTTGGTTGTTTCGCTAAAATCTCTTAGTTCAAAATAATTTTCCATTTCATTTAACCAATTCTCAGCTCCTTCACCAATTTGTCTCCCATCAAACTTAGGAGGGGTGATTTTCTTCAAATCCTTAGAGAGTTCCAATATGTTATTTTCTTTTATATTGCCCATCATATTCCCCAGATTGCTACCAGTGTTCCCATTTTTAGTACCACTTCAATTTTCAATGTCATTTTGCCTTGCCCTAAGGTCCTGCATCGATTGCTCCAAGAAGTTGATTTTATCCCTTTGCTTGGTTAGTAGGTTGATTATAGACTCGACCCCATCTTCATTATTCCCTAGGTTATGTTGATCCCCTTCATGGTTTTCTTCATGATTTTCCTCATGGTTAGCTTCCCTTTATCTCCTAGTGGTAGTATGTCTTCCATTACCCCTTCCTCTTCCTCTTCCTCTTCCTCTAGCCATTCTAGGGTTTTACCTTAAAGTTAAATTATGTAGTTAGTTCTTGATTTAAGATTTTAAAATTTAATCTCTACCATTGCAAAACATTCCCTTAGTTGTGTAAATTGAAGTGAGCACAAGGCCTAGATTTGAACCTTTTCTCTGATACCACATGTAATAACCCACCTTACTTAACCCAACAAAATTTGACCACTTTTTTTTTGTGTTTACTTTAATCATTTGTGTTTGATTCAATCACATACTCTGGGCATCCATCCATTAGGATTAGGCATTCATCCATCCGAGATGAGCATCTAACCATACGGGTTAGGCATTTGTCCATATGGAGCAGGAGGTTTCATCTATCCAATATGGGATAGGCATCTACCCATACGGGTAGGCATCTATCCAATTGGGATAGGAGGTTCTCTGGCTAGAGACTTAGACTCATCAGGACCATTCGAGTCCTGAGCCACTCACTAAGTACTACACTCTTCTAATAGGAGTGCACCGAGGTCACCGTCCTTAGGAGAAATTAAAATAACATAATATAAGCTTGAATTTTGCCTCAGAATTTGGCTTAAAACCTCAGGAAGTCAAGCGAATCCATACGGGATTCCTTCTGAGTATGCATTGAATTACTTTTTCCTTTTTATTATACTTATCTTTCAAATTAGGATTCTACTCAATCCTTCTTCTTACCAAAACCTAGACCCCATCCACGAACGCCTGAGTACTAGGGCCAACTCTATCCCTAGACTGCCTACATACCCGTTTTGGCATGGGATCAAGGTGTAAAGTATGTAGTTTTGTTTTCTACTCTATGGTTTGATGTAAACTGATTAGTGGGTATGCAACCCTTTCTAGGGTCAATGTCCCAGACAGTTTCTCTGTGGTTGCTACCCATGGTGGTAGCACTTAAGCAAAGGCTCAAGATGGCCTATTGCTTGTGGCCTAAAACAATTAGATCCTAATACCTATCATAAGTGTCACCCTTGACCTAATTGTCAATCGACAACAACTCTTCAAGATTAAATCAATTTCATAAAAGCATTTCACTCAATCGATCTTAAGGGGGTTTACTATGGTTTAACTCAGTGGGTGTAAAATCATTTAAGGATTATCTTATTAGATTATCGATCCAAGGGGGATTACCCGCCCCTTGGATTTTAACTTCCAAGTGTCCCTTATTACTCCCCGACGATTTATAGGGACGATGCCACAGATGTCGTTGATGCAGCTTTATTAGGCATTAAGTGCAGTAATTCAACATGACGACATTACTCGTAAGCGTGACCCAGAGGCACTGTATATACCAAATGCTGTTAGGTTTTGGTTTTCCGACTTCCTTTATTTAGTTTTCTAACTAAGAAGCTATGAAGATATCATGCTTGAAAACAATTATGAATTGAACGTACATAATTAGACATTGAAAAATTTAATTAATTGAAATAATTACCTCGATGAACCACGTGGAGTAAAAACCATAACTAAATTATTTAATATTCAAAACTTGAAATATAACTCACATAATAATGACAATTATGAGACTTGCATATTAATAATTAACGTGTAACTTGCATGAAGATAATGAAGATGTCAATAAATGCAATTAATGTATAAGTAATTCGTATGATGCAAAAATAGTGTCATTTATATACAAAATTAAGCAACGTTTACTTCTATCATGAGAATAATTAATTATAGAGTTACTAATTCAAAATGAGCAATTAGTTTGGATCAATCATAATAATATGACTTAATTGTTTTAAATGAACTTAAAATTACCAACGAAGTAACCCAATAAATCTCTAATGGATTGAGAGATTCCAATTATATACATTAATTTAAAATTACAAATTTACTACACAATGATCTTAATTATTTATAAATTTTCCTAAGTTTGATTTACTAAATTAAAATTTAGACTAAAGCAATTATTAACAATTTTTAATTTATAATTTAATATAAATTAAAAAATAAAAAAATGAAACTTATTCTTAAGAGTTAATTGGGGGGGGGGGGGTTGGCGGCCACGGGTCCCATCACCCCTATGGACCTGCGGGTGCAAGCCCGCAGGGATGAGGGGACACCGTGGGCCCCTCCACTCCCCCTAACAATGATCGCAGGGGAAGTGGAGGGTACCACTTCCCCAGCGGTTACACTTACGCCGCCTCCCCCTGCACATTGCCCGAAATTTACCTCTGCGAAAAGACTTTGCAAAATACTTGTTTGTTTATTTATTACCGTTTTTTTTTGTATGAATTAATAATATATTTATTTATTACCCTGTGCTTAAATTCTTATTCTCATTTTTTTTACATTTCTCTTATACATATATCTGTTTATATATTTCTCTCTTATGCTATTAAATAAACTGGTATGAAAAACTATATTTATAAACAGATATATGTATAAGAGAAATGTAAAAAAAATGAGAATAGGAATTTAAGCACAATGATGAAATAACATAGAGAAATAAATTTTTTTCAGCATTGTATAGATAACTAAAAAAAGTAGATGATTATGCTGAGATAAACAAAGCTTTCAAAGAAAGATTTTCAGGAACTAATATTCACATAGAGAGATTTATACTTTATTTCCATAGAGAATAATGAATACAGTGAAGTTTATATTTTATTTCCAGATGTTTTTCTGTTCACAGAGAAGTAAGACTACTCTTAGAGGAGAATGAATTAAATTAAGGAATTAAGATTTACACACAAATGATCAAATCTACATTCAGAGAGAGAAATGGGTTTTTACTTACAGGAAATTTTTTAAATAACTTCATATACAGATGATCAAACTTATATTCACACAGAGTTAAGATTATTCACAGGGAAGTAAGATTTAATTAAAGAAATAAGATTTACATTCAGATTTCCATTCCAAGAGTGAGAGTAAAGAATTTAAGAGAAGAATAATAAGGAACAAGATTCATACACAAGTGATTATCATTTAATCACACAAAGAAGCGTTTAATCTTAGAAAAAGAAATTTAAATAAGGGGAAATATGATTTTTGCACAGATCTAGAAAAAAAAAAATTTGAAAAGCAAAACCAAGATCTGATATATATTTTTTTTCTAAATAAAATTAAATAAATAATAAAGCTATCTTTTACATGCATTATATGAAAAGTACTTTTATCAATATTTATCCCTAAATAAGAAGAAAAGATTTACAATCTAATAAAAAATTTATATATATAAAGGAAGATCTAGAAGCTAATTTTTTTTTAAAATACAAATTTTTCATATGTAAATGAGAGATGACAAAAGAAGAGAACCTAGCTTATCGAAGCTCGATGTTGAATCCTCTCTAATCTTCTAGCTATCCCTTTTAGATCCTTCCTTGCAACTTGAGAGAAATCTTCAAGAACAACTTAACAATCCTACAACGAAAATGAGACTACCAAAGAAGATCCTACTACTAACAACAAGGAAACTTGGGAAATTTTCTTCAAAACATAATCAACTCCCTCTTTTGAAAACTTGTATACAATATATAGGAAAAATCTCTTAATTCCACTATCTAGAGAAATTAATTAAGAATGAGATTCTTTTCCAATATTGGACTCATGCAAAATTGATTAAAATCATAGTGGAGGAGTTACATGCAAGGCATTGAAGATTCCTCTAGAAGATTCTAATTCCTCTTACAACATGTGCCATAATTGGGAATGGAAAAATAAAAATAAATAATGCCTTTTGAATTATATTCTCCAAGTGTGTGTGTGGGTCCATTATTTATTCTTTTATAATATTTATTCAATCATTTTCAATAGCTCAACCAAAAATATAATAGAATTGTATCAAATCAAAAAGTGATAAAGGAGGGTTGTGACATCATTTTGTACAAAATCTATAATGACATCATTGAATTTTGATTAAAGTTAGAGTTTAATTAGAGTAAGGGTGAGGATTAGGGTTAGGATTCAATTAGGGTTACAATTTAATTGAACCCTAACCCCAACCATAATTACACCCTAACACTAATCCATATTCTCTCTGACTTTATTCCCAACTTTAATTCTAACCCTAACCCTGGCTCTAATGCCAACCCTAATCATTTGTACCATAATCCTTACCTCAAATCTAATCCTAACCCTAACTCTCGCCATAACCTTATTTATAACTCCAACTAGTCTCCTAATCACAAGGAATATAACAAATATCTTAATACAAAATAATATTATTAAGGTTAGGATTCAATTAAGGTTACAATTTAATTGAACCCTAACCATAACCCTAATTGCACCCTATCCCCAATCCATATTCTCTCTAACTCTAACCCTAACCTTAACTCTAATTATATATAATTTTATTTTATGGGCATTCCATTGCACATAATGTTTAATGACTAAAATGTGAGAAAAAGCATCAACAAATAACCCTTGGTTGCATTTCATTATGCTCATAACTCTCTGAGAAATTCCAAATATTTATATCAAGTACATTTTACTCTATAAATGCCAATGATATGGTGTGATGCAACACATGATTTTTTAATGGTTGGTGTGGATTGCTTAGATTTTATTATCATGTTGGCTTGTGGTAAATAAGTATATATATGAACATGATCATATTAGAGTGGGTGCCTTAAGAGTTAATTTAAAATATCTTTTTACTCCAAATCACCAACTGCCAATCAATTAGGAACTTCTATTGCAGATGTCATAAACTAGTTATCTCCCTAGTGCTTCTTATGATATCATTTGGTGATGTTAAGTTCTGTAATAATGTTCCTATGTTTATTATTGCAATCAATCATAGTTGGTAAACTTTAGAATATTTTAGAAAAATGAAGTCGTAGTATTGGCAAGAATTCTCTACAATAGCAATTTTTTGTTGTTGAGTCTTAATAATGTAGAAAAAGATGTGTCTATTATCTAATAGCTCATTTTATTTTCCTGCCCTGTTTCAAAAACCACTAATCTTTCAATTATAGCCTAAGAACTTTACTAGTCAAAAGAAATATGATTTTGAAATTTCATTATATGCTTGGTCTTCAAGCAAGTTAATTTTTTTTATCCATTGGAAGGCACATATGCCTTGTGCAATGTTTCTAATTTCAAACTATGAATTTTTTTTGTATGGTTCCAAAAGAAATGCAGTCTAAGAAATATACTTATTTAATTTATAGATTGTATGTGTGCTCATTGTCTGTTAGCTTTAAATTCTTATAGAATTTGCATGTGAAGACTATAAATCTAGAACAAAATCTCTAAAAATAATATTTAATTTTAAAAGACAATGAATCTATTGTAGATTGCCCGCGACAGTATTGCTCATATGAAAAAATTATAGTTGTAATTCTTTTGAGACACGACTCTTGACATAAAAGGTCTCACACTTTATCATTATGTTATTTCAATGAGGGACATACATTCTTGTTCAAATCTTTGAATATGAAGTGTGGATGGTTCATATTCCATCATTGTTCATTGAAAGAAAATAACTACAACATGATATATAATAGAATGCCAATAGCAAGTGAATTCAGAATGATTTATATACATATGTCTAAAATATTATGAGTTTATAAGTCAATAATATAACGGAGGAAATTTGCTACCTCAAGGATGATAAATCCTAGAGAACAAATCAACCCTTTGATACCTTGCTCGAACCAGTGCTAAGGGTGAGCCAAGGGATGAAAATACCAAGTTGGACCAACAAAATACAACTTGGGGCTCTAAGATGGCTCTACCAAGCCTCTGTCCAAAGGACGAACACACGGGTATGGGACACCAATGCAGTGTGCTATCGTTCCATATGGATGAGGTATTGAACCCATACAAAGAGTACCAAACACAGGGTAACATGACAAAAATATAGAAAACAATGAAACTAAACTAGTAGATGCGAAATATGAAATGACTAAGATAAAATAAAGGGAAGAGATGAAAAGAGCTCACAACTAGTCCACGATTGGAACCTCCCACAGTAAAATAGTTCTCCTGTGATTATGAACCTGCACACAAGCAAGAAGGGAGAAATGTTGGGGTTGTGTTTTGGAGTTTTCCTAAGTTAGACCCCCCTTTTGTTGTTTCCACTGCTACAAACAACCTAAATAAAACCACAAGGAAATACGTATTGATAAAGATAATATAGAAATGATAATAAATTCAAAAATAAATGAATGTAAATTAGCAACGAATCAAGTAAAAGGCAAGGAAACTCCCCTTCTAAGATTTGTGAAGATAGTGCTATGAATTGCTTGAAGGATTGCAACAATGGTGGACTATAGAGTGCTAGAAAATCTGAGATTATCACTCAAGAAAAACCGCCAAGTGTTTTAACCTACATGAGGTAATCTCAAGATGCAAAAAGATCCCAAAAATATCTTCAAACGGGAGAGTATAGGCCCTGGACGAAAAATCAACATCAGTGGGCGCATGCAAGAGTGTTACGATTACTTCCAAGCACATGCATAACACTCAAATGGCCACTTGCAGACTATCAGATTCGTGGGATGCTAGCATGTTGTGCAGACATCTTTGCACCATGCTAGAGTCCCGATGGTAATAAACTGACAAAGTTGGTAAAATTCTAGTTTAAAGCTAACAAGGTAGTCTCAATGGACAAAAGGACAAAGATGGTTGAACCCAACCTCCGATGATGTAGAGGAAAGCACCACTTGTCGCATTGAATTGCATAAGGTGCGATTTTTTATATTACATTTTTCCCCCACTTTAGCAAGCATTTCTTAGACAAGAGATGCAAAGCTAAAGTAGAGAAAGATAAAGAAGAGAGTCGTGATAGGGAGGCAGATATTCGTTGATTAGACGAGGTTGCCCCCAGTGAGATAAAGCTGAGATTAGAGTAATAATTGCTAACTGATACATCACAAACATGCTAGCTATAGTCTAACATATTGGATGGAAAGATAAAGGATAGATTTAAGATTAGTAAGATAGCATAATAGAAAAATTGTTCGCTTTGGAACAAAGCCCCTAGTTACGAAAATATGCGAGAGATATTACTATCGTGATATGGGATGTGTCAGTATGGATATAAAAGTGCATTATGCTAGATAGCCATATGATAGGGCAATGAGATATGTAAATATGGATAACCATACGATAGGGCGATAAGAAAAATTTTGTTGGCATGGGTAGCAGCATGCTAGATAGCCATGCAATTGGGTAATCAAAGATAGATTTGGTAAGTAGTAGATTGGCCCCTACAAAGGCAGATAAACATAGATCCAATGATTTGGCCCCCATCTAGGCGAAAAAGATCGAGTGGTTTGGACTCCACCTAGGCAAACAAAAGACATAGATCAAATGGTTTGGCCCCCATCTAGGAAAAAAAGATCAAGTGGTTTGGCCCCCACCTAGGCAATCATGAAAAATGATCGACAACAAAAATAAATGCAAGAATCTAAATGAGAAATATAAATCATACAGAAATGGAGGTATGATGCCCCCCTCTTAGAATGATATGCATGAAAGGCATGCTATTCTAAGGAGAAGAGTAGTTGTGGCATGTCAACATAGCGAGATGTTTCCATGGAATGTCACCATCAAGTGGTGACACATGAATGTCCATAAGATCGATAATGAAATGCAAGGGGATAGGGGATCTGATAATCTGGCATCAGAACCCATAGCAGTGACAAAAGAGATGAAATACAACTGTGAGATGGGTATATTGTCATAGCACTAGAGTTCTCGAATCTAAAGAAGAGCACATGAATACAAAGGTAAAATAAAAATTCAAGTCAGCATAGAAGAAGGCAAAAAGATGCCTCCAACACTTTGCATAGTTCATAAATATCAAGAAGCAAGATATGACTGATAGAAGAAGTAGAGAGACAAATAGAAGATATACGAATGAAAATATCTCGTATCTGAGAACCAATAGAGTAACTCGGGTCCTCTAGAAGAGGACAGTTCAGATAAAGGCAGTTAACCTCCCATATCCAAGTACCTATGGACTAGCCTGGGTCTCATAGGAGGGAACACACATATAACGTAAGCACATGGGATCACAATCAAAGGCACATGCAAACAAATGGAGATAAAAGATAAAAATCCTAAAGGTCATCCATTAAGACATCATCGTCCTCCCAATCTAGGCCATAGGGAGAAGGAGGGCAAGCTCAAAGAGGGGCCACTGCAAGGGCTTCACGAGCCACCTCACCAGCACCAAGAGCAAGGGACAAAGTAGGAGCGACATCTGTGTCTATAGGATTGGAGGAGGCAAGGATCAACGATCGTGTGAAGATCATAGACAAGGCCAAGATGTCCTCCAAGGAGTCAAACATGCAAGCCTCCATAGAAGAACTAGGTGAATCACTTGGAGAAGTAGAAACAAGGATAGGATTGTCAGCCTCTAGAAGAGGGGTAGTGACAAACTCAAGAGAAGGCGGGGTCATCCCAATCACGCACACAAACAGGAAAACTAGCAGAAACTGAAACAAGCATAGAAGAGGGTGAGGAACATACCTATGAGGATTTACGTCATTGAAACTCTAGAATGAGGCCCTATTCAAGCTTGCATAAGGTCAGATAGGAGAAGCAGGTCTCCTATCAATGGTAGCAAGCCAAATGGACTCCAGGAAAGATCTAATGCTAGAATGGTTGTGAAATAGGGGGAGCAAACAGAGTTGTGCTAGACACCACCTACGTATGCAACATATCAATGGGCCAAGACAATGGAGGTATGTCTCGAAAAGAAGTGATGAGGGGAAACTCCAAAGGAGCGATGAAAACCTGCACCCATTTAGGGGGAGGCTCACCAATAGGCCCTGAAGAAAAAAGAAGCAAAATTGAGGATGATGTAGGAATAGGAGCTCCTAACGAAACAAAAATTGAGGCGACAAGATCAAATGCTAAACATGCACCAGTAGAATGCAGAGAAGCCTCACACTCATAGCCTTGGCCCATCAAAAGTGTTTACTCTCATGGGCACATAAATTATGACGGAGATGAGGGCCACCTACTGAAGCTCGAGAGGATTCAAGAGCATCATGCTCCATGGGAGAGGCCTCTGGAGTTGTGTCAGGGACAAGAGATGGCCCAACTAATGAAACAAGAGTTGTATCTAAAATAGGCACGACATTGATAGCAACTGATGCTCGACTCCGCTTCATGTGGGGAGCAGTGGGAGGAACAAAAGGTGTCAAGGCAGGCTGTGAAGCAGGAGCAAGCGATGATGAATGAACATAGGAAGAACACCTCCCTTTCTCATATCTAGAGGGTTGAGAGATATCATCCATGATCAAGAGCTCGAAGGGAGGGTGGGTTGCAAAATTTGATAGCCTCTACACTAGGTGCAGTCATGGGAACAGCCCTAGGCAGATGCATAGGTCTACTTGGAGGAGTAGGCTTAGCCTCTGCCCCCGATGGTGAGGGGACATGAGGTACCACTTTCTCCAAGACCAAAAAGGATAGAGCAGAGGTCAATACAAGAAGAGGCAACAAATAGCTAGGCTGAGTTAATTTAGGGGTCGACTCCCCCATCTTATACTGATAATATGTGCGGTACATCAAGTCATCATGGGGAAGCATATGTTGGCATATGCACACTCCAATGAGACATTTTAGGTGATTGAAGGTTTTGTCATTGGTGGAAACCTTACAATCCTATGGCACCGGCAAGGCATTCCACCAGCACTAGCAAGATCAGACTCTACACCGGCACTCAAACCACCGGTACCGGCAGTGAAAGAAAGCATACCGGCACAGAGGCCGACAGGATTTTTGTTGTAATACATTTTGTTTATTATTGTAAAATCTTTATAAGCCGACTTGGCAACATTGTAAAATGACTCATATATATAAGAGATCATTGTAGAACATTTAAAGAAGGATGATAGAATGTAATTTGGCGAAATAAGGCAGACCTATTATGCGAATTATAGGTTAAGGGTTTATGTAAGAAGCAGAGCAGAAACCAATACTGGATCTGGCATTATAGATGCTATTCTAAAGTAGTACAAGATACTAGATTTATACAATCCACTTTGTAAGTCAGTGAGACTTCCCATTGAGCAGTGAGCTCTAGGCACTTGGCCTTCCTGCATATGTAGGCCCCTCTTGTAGCAGTAATATTCTTTTATTGGCTAGTAAGTGAATATTGTGGGTCACAAATCCCATTGAGGTTTTTCCCACATCGGGTTTCCTCGTTAAAATATAGTGTTATGGTGTGTTTTTCATGTGGTTGCTTTCATTTCTGTTTATTGCATTAATTCTTGCTTACCGGTACATAGTTATAATATGTTCTACATGTTTTAATTTAAGAAATTCAACTCACCTGTTAGATACTGATTCAACCCCCCCCCCCTCTCTCAGTATCTGTGGGAATCCTAACAATTGGTATCAAAGCCTAGTCCTCTATTTTCAGAAGCCTAACAGCTTGAGGAAGATCTTGACACCGGTAGAGATGGAAAATCTGATGAAACAACTAGAAGCAGCTCTCTCAGACTATGATATAGAGAAATTGAAAAATATCAAACTTGAAGATGATCTAAAAGTAGCTCAGGATATCATTCAGGCACTTCAAGAAAATTTCACCATTGCAAGAAACAAGAGAAGAGAACTATGTGAAAAAATGCAAAATGAGAATGATGAAAAGGAATCACTCAATGATCAAATATGCAAGCTGAAACAAGAGAACATAATAATGAAGAATGAGATGCAAGATATGACCATAAGATTCTGTAAGGAAAATGAAGATAGAAAGAAGAATGAAGAAGAATTGACTAGAAGACTAAATGATGCAGCAAATGAGAACGCAAGACTTAGCTATGAAAATGATTTGTTGAAGACAGATCTGATGCATACACAGAATGACTCTAATGAATTGATGAGATAGAAAGAGATCTTAGTAAGAGAACTGGATATTGCAAATCAACACAAAGAAAAATTCAAGAAAAGCTCAAAAGAACTTGGTGATTTGTTGAAGATTCAGAAACCTAATGGTGACACTTGTGGAATTGGCTTTGAGGCAGGAGAAAGCTCCGGTACTGCAAACACACAGGATCATAGCAAATCGGTAAGGCAACCTAATGCTTATGAATTCAATGGAAAATGCTTTAACTGTAATAAGTATGGTCATAGAGCGAATCAATGTAGATCTAGAAATTATCAGAACATCAACACACCCACTGGTCAATGTTCAAAATGCAACAAGGTTGGTCATAACTCTGAAAATTGCAGAATGAATGTGAGATGTTATGTTTGTGGAATATTTGGACACTTATCTAACCAATGTAGAACACAAACCGGGATAGGTTATGGGAAAGCTATTTAGAAAAATAATGTGACTTGCTATGCATGTAACAAGATTGGGCATATTGCAAAATTCTGCAAAAGCAAAGGATCACCGACAGATAAGAAAAGTTCTAGTTTGAAAGGAAAAGAAAAAGTTGAAGAGGTTAAGCAAGAATTATCAAAACAATGGATTAGAAAGTCAGACCTAAATAATGTTGGGAATACTCCTCCAGCAGTAGAACCAATCAACACTCCACCGAGAGAACAAAGTAGTACTATACCAGCAAGACAAAATACTACTCCATCGGCAGGAAGTTCTTCATCAAATTGAAGGAAAGTTTCTTTGAGGGTTTGGCAATCAAATGAGACATATGCTGTTATTCCCTCGGTTTAATGGTGAGAAATTGAAAATTACTTCTATACCAATAGACAAAGTTAAGTGGCTACTTAACTGGCATACATTAAATGTGGTAGATGGCAAATAAACATTATAAATTTGTGATTTCGGCTCCATTTCACTTCACTGAGAATTCAAACATTCGAAGAGCACGAAATTTCTAGAGCTAAGGCATTTCAAGCAAAGAGGCAAGAGCACTTCAACAATCAATCCTTCCTAAGGTAGAAAAAGGTATTTATAATCATGGCATCCTCCTCTGCACTTGAATACATAGCAAACCCTACTCTAGGCAAGGTAATCAAATGTCCTAGGCCTGTATTTCAGCTAGTTCCTGAGATAGCTAAGAAGGATGACAATGTAGGTGCATTTTCACAAATTCCAAAGGGAGTGGTTTTTGCAGAAGATCCTAGAATGTACATCCATTGCTATATAGAGGAATTAGGAGATGAAGAAATCAAAAACATGTACAAAACTATTATATGTGATAACTTCGGAAATGTAAAACCTGAACACAAAATTGTTGAAACCCTAGGACTCACTAAAATCCTCTGCATTCCAGAATTTCCCAAGGATGTGATTAGGATAGTATTGAGTAGGGTACATGGTGCATTCTTTTGGTTGGACTCAATTCACAAAATTACCAAGGAAGCTGTGAAAGTTGTAACAGGGTTACCTTCCACCGGTAATAGACCAGACAAGACAAAGAAGGTCTCTAAATGACCTAGTAACAAAACTAACTGGTGCAACATCCGACAAAAGGTCTTTGAGGGTTAATGATGTAACTGACATAAATGTGAGATTCATCAGCATGATTTTAGGGTACAAAGCAACTCATGCAAACAGACTCAACTCAGTTTCAAGTTTATGCATAAAGAGTGCTTATGACATGGTTAAGGACAATGTGAAAATTGATGTATGTGAATGGCTAAAAGATGAGTTGATTGATAATTTAGGAAAAATCAAGAAGGATAAGAAAGGGACTTTCAGATTTGGGAATTTACTTGTATGCTTAATGCTACACATAACCAAACAGGTGCTCAATATAGGCAACAAGAACCTTGGATTTGATATACCGGTAGGGAAACAGTTATCAAACCTATTCAACAACATTGGTGAAAACAAGGAAAAGAATATCCATGAGTATTTTCAAGCACCAAAGGCCAGAATGAACAAAAGAATTAGACTGTCACAAAAAATTGTTAACAAATACAAGGATGATATATGCTTTGTGATTAAAAAGGATGAGATCTGGATGGAAGAAGTTAGCCCAAAAACAATTTGGGTTACTGAGATGGGTTATGAGACCGATGATCACATCATTGAGACATATGCAAAAGCCCTTCTTGAAGCACCCAAGGAACCTAAGGAAGAAGTATTTGGTAGTGCTGAGACCATAGAAAGCCAAATTCAATCTAAGAAGAGAGTGAAAAAGGTTGAAGCAACTATGAGAAGAGGCTCAAGACAGGCTAAGGCTATCAAAGAAGATGTAATGAAACAAACCGGCATCACTGAGGATGAGTTAGTAACATTAAAGCCTGAAACTCACCTATCACCGGTAGCAACTTCTTCAGAGAATGATATGCTAGCAACATTTAAAAGAGTTGTAAGGAAAAGGGATCCTTCACCAGCATCCACACCCTCACCTAGAAGAACTAGACAAAAACAACAGGCAGTGAGGTCTCTGGTCAAGAAAACAACACCAAAGGAAAAGCTAACACCAAAGAAGAAGAGGACTAAACAAAACATTGCCCCTCTTGACAAATTGCTGAATGAAATCAAAGAAGAAGGAAAACTCAAGAACATAGCAAAAGTATATGATACATTATCAACAGATGAGAAAGAGCAAGTTGAAAATAGTATCACTTTACACCTGGATATCTATAAGAAGTTCTTAATGGAAGTGGTAGATGAACTACCAGATGAACTGTTCAAAAGACTGGAAGTAAGAAGACAAGTTGTTGTAGAGCTTGATAAGAAAATTAAAGTTGAAAAATTACTTGTTGTTTACCCAGTAAACTCACCAAAGGAGATAGATGACTTAATTGCATAAGCCAACCGATCAGTATTCTCTACTGCACACCAACATATTGCACTAATTGTTGGAAAAGTAAATGAGATAACAGAAGAAACAAAAAATGCATGGAATATATTCCTGGTTGAAAAGGAAAAACAGGAAGAAAATAGAAACACTAAACCAACAAAAGTATATCAGAAGGACAAGGACAAAGGAAAAGGAAAGGTTGGTGGACCTCCCAGCATCAAAGTAACAGATAACTTACCCCCACCACCTCTGATTACTCCACTGATAACAACAACTGAAGATCAACTGGCAGATGAGAGTATGGATATAGAGGATACAAATCCTAATCCTAAAGTTTTATACACAGTAGATGTTGATACTCAAAAGGTCAACATTATGATAGACAAGGACACAACCGGTAAGATAGACATGGCTAGTGAGCCACTGGTAACTGACAATATTGATAATACTAAAGGAAAAGTGGAAGATGATAGCACAGGACAACAGGCAGAGACTCAAATAGAGACTCCAATAGATCAACAAACAGAGAGACAAGCAGAGCAACGGGCTTCAGAATAGGATCAAGTTCATGTGGAAACAATACCACCGACAACAGGAGAGGAACAAAAACCCTTGCTTAAGGAAATGGAAACACAGACTGACCTACCAGAGGTCACTACAAGCTTGGTTACTTCCTCCATCGGTGGAATTCAGAATGTTGGTTCCTCCTCAGCAGGTTACAAATCAACAAATGTAACAGAAGTACTTTTGGACTCCATTAAAAGGATAACAGATTGTACTTCACAGGCTTATAAAGCTATAGATGAGACAATCCCAATTTTGAAGATGATAGCTCCAAACTACAATATAGATAATAAAGATTCTTTAAGCCAACTTGACACTTTGTCTAAGTACATCACTGAGAACACAGTAACAGTTGAGCAAATAAAGGAAGAGGCATTCAAAGACAGGTTGGAAATTGAAAAGCAAAAATTCTTTGAGGATCAAATAAAGAAGTGTACTAGGGAATTTGACACACTTCTACTGGAACTATGCAACTCATTGAAGGAGTTTAAAACTCTGTACAAAGACATTTGCAAGACAAACTTTCTAACAGTTGACATAGATAAGAAAATGAGCAAGGTACATGATGAAATCAATAAACTTGCTAACAATTTTGTTAACTCACCTAATACATTATCAGTTTTTGAACAAAAGATAACAAGTTTTGAGGAAGAATTACTTAAGTTAGAAAGAGAAAAGGAGAGAATAATAATCGAGGCTAAGAATCTAAGACTAAGACTAAGTCCAAGATTGGACTATCTAGCATCTTTGCGGAAGGAAATATCTGAGGCATTAGTACAAGGATAGAAAACACCGGTAGAGCATATGCAGCACCTCATTGTACAGTTCAAAGAACAGAGGTAGCAATAAAAGATAGTAAGAAATTTATGGAAAGTATAAACTTGGTTTTGGCGGATCTTTTTCAAATTGTAACCACCCAGTTACAAGGTTGAGACAAGAAAATTACAACTCTATTGACACCTTGACAACCTTTGTCATTGATGCCAAAGGGGGAGTAGTAGGTATGAGAAAATAATCAACAAAAGACTTATCTACTCAGGGGGAGCTCATATATTTTTGGTACACATTTTTGGAAATAATTTTTGGATTACAAGTTTTGGATACACTTTTAAAATTTTCTCATGAGTGTTGCCATCAATGCCAAAGGGGGAGATTGTTGGCATATGCACACTCCAATGACACATTGTAGGTGATTGAAGGTTTTGTCATTGATGGCAACCTTACAATCCTATGGCACTAGCAAGATTAGACTCTACATCGGCACTCAAACCACCAGCACCGGCAGTGAAAGAAAGCATACCGACACAGAGGCTGATAGGATTTTTGTTGTAATACATATTGTTTATTATTGTAAAATCTTTATAAGCCGACTTGGCAACATTGTAAAATGACTCATATATATAAGAGATCATTGTAGAACATTTAAAGAAGGATGATAAAATGTAATTAGGAGAAATAAGGCAGACCTATTATGCGAATTATAGGTTAAGGGTTTATGTAAGAAGCAGAGCAGAAACCAGTACTGGATCTGGCATTATAGATGCTATTCTAAAGCAGTACAAGATACTAGATTTATACAATCCACTTTGTAAGTCAATGAGACTTCCCATTGAGTAGTGAGCTCTAGGCACTTGGCCTTCTTGCATGTGCAGGCCCCTCTTGTAGCAGTAATATTCTATTATTGGCCAGTAAGTGAATATTGTGGGTCACAAATCCCACTGAGGTTTTTCCCACACCGGGTTTCCTCGTTAAAATATTGTGTTAAGGTGTGTTTTTCATGTGGTTGCTTTCATTTCTATTTATTGCATTAATTCTTGCTTACCAGTACATAGTTATAATATGTTCTACATGTTTTAAGTTAAGAAATTCAATTCACCGGTTAGATACTGATTCACCCCCCCCCCACCCCTCTCAGTATCTGTGGGAATCCTAACAGCATAGTCCCCACCGGAGCGGGATCAAAATGGTCTAGTGAAAAGTCCCCATGGGCTACCAAGGGCCGATATCCAGTATCCTGGACAACATGCGCCAAACCCTCATGGGGAAACTTGAGGCATTTATGAATTACTGAAGGGAGTACCTCCATGGCAATCAGCTAGGGAATGCCTATCTTAGCTCAAAATAGGTTCGACTCAAGAATGATCACAAAAGTGGAAGATACAACCTTAGGTTCCACGAGGACCGTCAAGGTGATACTACTCAAAGGAGGGATACATAAACCATCATTCATCCTCAGGATCGCTCGACATTCATCATACACAATCCTATGCCAACAGTTCATGAATAGAGTCTCCTCTATGATTACATCGACTCTGCATGATGGGTCAACCATTACACCCATGATAGTTTGACCATTCAATTTAGCAAGATGTACAAAGGAGCAAGCTCTCCACAGTATAGGGCATCCAAAGGGGTGACAGACACATCAAATACCTTCTCCTTCTAACTAGGAGGTGAACAAATAGGAGTGATAGTAACCATGTTCACAAATGGACCATTTGAAGAAGGATCCAATGTAGAGATGAAATTTGTTGAATGCGGGGGAAAGGGATTGGTATAGATTTGCAAGTCACTATTGGTTCTGTCAACGGACTTGTTTGATTTATATTTTTGTCCATCAACTTGATTGCACCACAGTCAATGTGGTCCTAGATGATGTGTCAAAGATGATAACATCAATCAGTGTCATGACCAGGCACATAGTGATAATGACAAAATTTTGATCCATCATACAAGTTTAGATAAGGTCTACTATCAAATAACAGACTCATCTCAGGAAGGGTGATTAGATTGCCTTTCAACAATTTATGCATTATGCTCAAATAAGTCATTAAATTTCATGAAGACCCTATTTTGTTGTGATCCTTGTGTGGTAGTTGTCGGAGGAATAGCCACGACATTAGCTACAACCTTATTCTTCCTAGACCCTTTTGTGGACATGCCTGAAAGGACCCACCATGAGGGTTAGAAGTAGAATCTTTGAACTGGGACATGGTGTGTTGGTAGTCTGTGTGGAACACATATTAGAAAAGTTTTGATATTGATTGAGAGAATCTTCTCCCTCAATGTCGGCTACAAATTGCTAATAAACATCCTCTATGAATCACTATCTGGTAGGGAAAAGGGGATTTTGGTGGATATCAATTGATACATCAATAAAATTTGTGATCTTCTCATTGGGTTTTTTCTTGCAATGAACAAGGTTAGTGATGCTGCCAATGTTGGCCTAAAACTGTTTGAGAAAAAGGTCAATGAGCTGATCAAAGCTATGAATGGAATGGTCTAGTAAGGAGCTATACCATTCTAACGTGGTTCCTTTAAGGGACCGTGAGAATAGTTTAAGCACCATGAAGTCTAGGCTATGATAGTCACTACACATGGTCATAAAGGAGTCAATGTGCACATTAGAGTCTCCATCACCATTAAACCTATTGAATTTCAATGACTTGGTAACGGTGTAAAGCTCATAGATGAGTCTTCCGACGTTGAGACTACACTACAGTGATACAAAGTGCTTTGTCTTCTAGTAAAGTTTTTCTAAAGATGATAAAGCAAACACAAGATGTAAACTATATGAAATGAACTAGATTGTTTGCAGATGCTAGAACAAAGTTGTGATTAAATTTTTTATTTTTTATTTTTAAATTAGATTAGATGTATGCAATTATCTAAATGATAAATATACACAATCCAAAAAAGGTTGGGTTCACATTGGGTTCAAAAATGTAACGGAGGAAATTTTCTACCTTAAGGATAATCCTAGAGAACAAATCAACCCTCTGATACCTCACTCAAACTGGCACTAAGGGTGAGCCAGGAGATGAAAATAATAAGTTGGACCAACAAAACACAACCCAGGGCTCTCAGACAACTTTGCCAAGCCTCTATCCAAAGGATGAGCACGCAAGTATGAGACACCATCGCAGTGCACTGTCATCCTGTACGGGCAAGGTACTAAACCTATATAGAGAGTGTCAAACGCGGGGTTAACATGACAAAAACATGGAAAACAATGAAACTAAACTAGTAGATGCGAAATACAAAATGACTAAGATAAAATGAAGGGAAGAGATGAAAAGATCTCACAACCGGTCCACGATTGGAGCCTCCAATAGTAAAATAGAACTCTCCCACAATTATGAACCTACACACAAGCAAGAAGGGGAAAATGTTGGGTTGTGTTTTGGATTCTGCCTAAGTTAGACCCTGTTTTGGTGTTTCCACCACCAAGAACAACCCAAATAAAGCCAGGAGGAAATACGTATTGATAAAGATAATATATAAATGACAATAGAATTGAAATAAATGGATATAAATGAGCAACAAATCAAGGAAAAGGCAAGGCAACTCCCCTTCTAATATTCTCGAAGATAGTGCTATGAGTTGCTTGAAGGATTGCAACAATGGTGGACTGTAGAGTCCTGGAAAATCTATGATTAGTGCTCAAGAAAAATAGCCAAGAGCTCCAACCTGCAAGAAGTGATCTCAAAATGCCAAAAGATCCCAAAAATCTCTTCAAATAGGAGAGATATAGGCCCTGTGCAAAAAACTGACATCGGTGGGTGCATGCAAGGGCATTACGATTCCTTCCATGAACAAGCATAACACTCAAATGACCACCTATGGACTATCAGGTTAATGGGATGCTAGTGCACTGTGCTAGAGTCTCGAAGGTGACAGACCGACAGAGTTGATTAAATTCTAGTTTGAAGCTAGAAAGGTAGTCTTGATGGACAAAAGGATAAAGATAACGACATCCAACCTCTAACAATGTGGAGGAAAGTGCCACTTGTCACATTGAATTGCATAAGGTACAATTTTTGATATTACAAATAATCTATTTTAACACACACACACACACACACACACACACACACACACACACACACACACATATACATATATATCTACATACATATATATATATGTATGTGTGTGTATGTATGTATGTATGTATGTGTGTGTGTACATATATATGTACATGTACATGTATGTAATGCCCATTATTTAACAAGCTTATTGGACATTACACAATCTATTTTTCCCATTCCAAATTATGTATTTAGCAAAAAAAAAAAATTAAATCATAACCAAATGCCTTTGTAAAACTAAAAGTGATAGTGTCAATCAACATGTACCCTTTTAAACCCACTTTTAACCAAGAGAACATTACACAACACTAACAAATTTTCATTTCAACTTCAAATCAATTAACATTATACTTCACATGTTATGAAATGTCTAAAATGTATACACTTAGGAGGAAAATCAAAATATAAATAGACTACACCGAACTATACAACTTTTACATAAATTGTTTTTTTGTTTTTTTTTTCATTCACACCATGTAATGCATTCATAAAACTACAAGGAATAGTAACGAATAATAAGTTACAATGTCATCCAAGTTTATATGTTAAATCAATAACACAATGTTCTTTTACTATAAATCACAATGTACCTCCTTCTTACCTGATTTGCTCTCGTATTCTATCTTGATCTAGTTGCTTTCCCCTCATACCTGTACCTACAAGATATCTTCATCTCTAGATGTTCAATACAAGGTCAAATGGTATTTAGATACATAATCATCACGATAAAATGTTTCCTTACTTAACTGAAGCAATCATAAATTAGTTAACTACTACATATGCATAGGCAAACAAGGAATACATAAGATTGTGAAGTAGTAGCAAGATCAATCAAAAATTTGACATGCAAGACCTAAGGGCTAGACCAAGTGTCTCAGGGGCTCATCACATATGGCCTTGCCTACATGAAGGCACAGAGACCTCATAGTTCATAAAAACAATTTAAAACCCATCTAATATGATGGTATAAGAGTGGGTATGCAACCCTTTCTAGGGTCAACTTCCCCAGACAGTTCCCTCGTTGGCTGCCACCCACTTAGGTGAGCCAGAGATGAATCTCATAACTAGTTTTGTAATAAAGGTCAAACACACATAGTTCTCCTCATAATATTTATGAAGGTTCCTACACATTGGTTTCCAATGACAACAATCCACAATTCTAACATAAACTAAAATGTCATTTTGAGTATAGAAAGTACTTTTAAACTTAAGTTTGATCATACTTTTGGACTATATCAATGTGAGAGAGATATGTTTGATCCTATTTAGTAATTATTATAATCACCTCCTATACAAGGTATAAGTAATCTTAAATAACATTGTTATGAGCTCAACAAAACAACTAGCACATAGCTAGAGAAGAAAACCTTCATGTCCTATTTTATAGACAATTTCACATTAATCACTTGGATTATTAGTAATCTTGATAACAATTATGACACCCAAGTTAATTGATCATATCACTAAATAGAGCATTGTTAGACTAATGATTAGTAAGGTATAGGCTATAATAACAATATAATGCTAATAACCAAAGCGCATTCAATCATCCAAACAAGCCTAAACATATTCAAGCACAAGAACTAAGTAATCGAAATATGATTCTTACACAATAACTAAGTAATTCATCAAATAGCTTGATAAACATGTCCTACAATAACATGGATCAATGAAATTGATATCACAATCATTCAATATTATAACACTCTTTATAAGCAAGCTATAGATTATCAAAATACTAATAACTTAACCAAGGATGATTTCACAAGAAAATTGTCGATGCAAATGTAAACTCGATAAAAATTATGCAATAATTAGAATACAATGACATTAATTACCAACAAAACCTCTAATCTATTCAACTAATAACCTTAAGTAGGTACTGATAATTTAATGTCCTATATAATGTACAATAATCCTCTACTATTGATCTTGTGGGCTTTATTTATAACCAAAAGAGTACTAAACTAGCAGATTGAGAAATTTTCCAAATTCCAAGACTAATGCCTCCTATAATAAACCCCTGAATCCATCATTTAACGTTCTTGATGACTTATTATAATGAAGGCAGGTCTATTAAAAAAAATTATTAAAAAGAGAATAATATTGACAAACGTCATACATGTAAACAAACAAAAATTTGACCTTTCCTTCTATTTATGACTTAAATGAAATACAAAACTATCATGAAAAAATTCTAATTCATTTTTACCATATATTAAAATACTTTGATTAATAGATAGAACAAAATAATGGTAAAATGATATTACATTCAAAACAAAAAGAGTGACTACCATTCACTAATGATCAGTGTAAATGCACATAAAATAATAGCAACTAACTAGCATATCAATATGGAGATTTTTTGTCAGAAATATAGTTCGAAATGCTTTAGCATGCATACAGGAAACTCATGGGATTGTAGACAACTCACCTGGAGTGTTTTTCAGAATACCTCAATGAGATGCCACCTTATGGAACGCACTGACTGCATCATTTGCAAAAAATAGATTTGATGAAAAGGCTATAGAAACTTCCAAAATATTGCAATTGGCATGAGGATGCCTGAGCCACATTGTAGACTTAGTCTCTTGTTATTATACTTTGATGGTTGCAAGGTTTTCAGAAAATGGATTGATGAAAAGGCTTTTAGAAATCTTTGTTCGAATGTATTTGGTACTCATGAAGCCTAATTCCCTGATTATTTATCAGAATACTCCCCCGAGTTGCCATACACATACTAACAATATCACCAATTCCAGGGGTCCATACAGTTGCAGGGAGAAGTTGATTATTGACACCAGAAAATAACATTAGTCCATGTATTATAGCATGACTTACACGAGCAATCCAAATGACTCCAGCTTAACACCTAGATGCTCGGTTGGAATTTATAAATTTTGTCTCTAAGACCATGTGTAATAGACGATTCCAGAATCCTCCATTAAGAGAAATTTTGTTGGCTGCCTACGCTACAGCCTTTTGGAGCACTATCAGGTTATAGTATAACTTGAACATTTTGAAAATGCTTCAGAAACTTTTTGCAAAAATGTGATTAGCAGGCGTAAAGCCCATTCCTCAGTCTTTAATGTTGGAATGTGAAGTTCAAATTGGACTCTTAGTTAGGAGTGGTTGAGTCATCATGGCTATCTTAATTTTTTGTGACTTACTATATAAATAGAAAGTTTTGTTAATAAACTTTTTATAAATAGTAATTTCAACATGTGTTTTACATGCACTTATGCAGTCACACATACTTACTATAAGTTGTATTCGAGTAGGACTCTGCACCTCGGTTGTTTTAGCCTGCTCGAAGTCATGTTTTGATTGACAGTTTTTGAGATTGTTATAACTCTGTAACTCTATTTTAGACTGCTGGAAGTCATATTTTGATTGACAGTTTTTGAGATTGTTGTAACTCTGTAATTCTTAAGAATCAATACGAAAGACAAAATTTGTCCATGGTTTTTTCCTGGTATATTTTTACCAGATTTTTCCACGTAAATCTGTGTGTTATGTGCTATTGTTCTTCTTTACAAATTTTTTGCACTTGTTATTTTTCTCACATTTACGAGGACCCATCCTACGTGTGATAAAATGGGGGCTTGGGAACAGGGTATTGACATCCATCAAACTATGATGCAGGCAGTTTTTGCCAGAAATTATCATCCAAAATACTTTGGTAGGTATGTCTATAAAATGTGTAAATAGTACCAAGCCGTGCGATCTACTAGCAGGGTGCCACAAAGAGATGTCGTCTCTTGGAATGAAATGATTGTGAGATTGTACAGGAAATGGATTTGATAAAAAGGCTTTAGAAACTTTCAAGAATATGCAACTGGCTAGGTATTGTAAGCCTGATTCCACAACTCTTAGCCAACACCCATAGTGCCTAAGTTGAAATGGGGTCTTTTGGGATAAATTACATTGCAACTACCTATGTAGACAAGTACGTAAATTGAGCAAACCTTGTCCAGAGCTGTGAACGGTTTACCAAAATGTTTCCAAAAAATGAGGCCTCACCGCTGCCTTGATTGCAGGATATGCACAAAAATGGTTTTGATGAAAAGCTTTAGCAACTCTCAAGCAAATGCAATTACAGGCATGAATCCAAATTCCACCACTTCTATCCGCATCCTCCTCTCTGTGCCGAAATGCTCTTCCCTGCCATTAGGTCCAACTCACTTGTCCATGCGTTGTTCCCCTCATGTCCTTTCTGTCTACGCCTACCTCTCATTTATCATAGCATGGTCTCCCTTGTTGCACAAGCTATAACACCTTGAATTTTTTAATAGCTTTCCTCAACCTCGAATTAATGGTGATTGACAATCCTTAGTTCTATCAACAACCTTACTGTCCATGCTTTTCCAACGACTCGTGTCTCTGTCACATTCAATTCTATCAAGATTATCTTTAATCTGCTATGCAAAAGCTTCCATCTTATTTATTTTCATGACACATTTATTGACTGTAAACTACGTAACTTGCCCTCTTTTCATGCTAATTCCCACAGTCCATTCCTCCAAGTCTCCTTTTCCTTTAAATGCAATCAGGGATGTCTATGTTTTCACATTGTGCCCCATTGATCCGTGGTCTGAAAATAATAATGACAAAAGTAGGACTCCATACCCATTAAATTCCTCTTTACTTCTCTCTACTATAGGCATTTATTATCATGGTTGATAATGGTGCAAGATTTTACCTCAGCCTTCACATCTTTAATTTGGAAGATAACACTATGTGATTCCTGCAAAAATTGCCATCTTCTCCAACATCCCTTTCAAAGTACTTACCCCATCCTCATTAAATTTGAGACTGTCATGACGCGATGTGTAAGATATTACAATAATTGTGCCTGCAACAGGAGGCCGATAATGGTAGAAGCCCTCAATAGAGTTATACAAATACACGTGAGTAGCATGCTGTCCTGAATCACTTAGTTATTTATTTTTATAAAGTAAGGTTCTCCAATAAATGAGAGTGCTTAGAGAAGTCTGGAAAAATGAGACATGAGGTGATGTGTATTATATAACTGAATAAGAAAATTTTATTAAAGTGAAAGAGTTAATTGTTTGTGTACATATCCCAACCAATGGTTGTTTCCAAATTTTAAAATTTTCCACCCACCATCCCCATGCTGGTGTATGCAGCATGATGTACTTGAAGACTATGTTATGAATATAGTTATACATTTTTTTTTGTAGGCTATATTATTCCCAACCAATTTTTTTTGTTGGACCCAGAGTCTTGTTCTTATCCACCCTCCATCCCCCATGCTGGTAAGAGCAACATGTTATATAGCTTTTCGTTGAATTGCATGTGATGTTAATGATGAAAGACCTGCATCATTTTTTCATTTATATATGTTAGTTTTGGATAATATAAAAATTTGGTGAAGTTAAAAACTTTGAAAATCTTGAAAATTTGAAAGATAGTATTTTTTAGTAATATAATACCTAGTGAATGTGTAATTGCAGAATTGGAATCTCCTGTATGATGCATGTGAGTACTTCTTTGTTGTGAGGCAACTTTTTTGCAACGAACTTAATGAGAGTAAAATTTAACTTTTGTTTAAGATGTGAAAGGAAGTTAATTTTTTCAAGTGGTTATGATATTGTTATGCACCTAAGAGTATTCATGTAATGTGAAAAGATTTACCTGATCTTTTTCATGGAAAGTTGTTTTTTGCAGTGAAGAGAACCTAAAAGTGGGAATGGGTGTTAGAGAGAGAAGGTAGTAAATGTTGAATTGAATAATAGGTACAGATTCAAAACCTTGAGAAAGCATACCCTAAACAAAGTAAGAACCCTGGAAGGTGACGTTGGGAATTCAATATATTGAATAAGTAAGCAAGGTTTACATATCGTCAAACCAACGACGTAGTTGGATGTGATGGTATTCTTTACTGAAAGCTTAATTATCGAATGAAAATAATTTGAAGGTGTAAAGGAATGTTGTAATGATAAACAGTTCAATACTTATCAAGTGTAAAGAGAGGCACAGTGAGCAAAGAGCATCGGAAATCATTATATGCGTACAAGTGAACAGGTACTTTGCAAACTGAAAACAAATAGTACAAGAATCTACCTTGCAAATTCAAACCTTTCAATGCTTGGAACAGACAGAATAGCCTCGAAAATTGCTTGCAAACTGCAAGTAGTGACACCCACAAACAGTTAAGTAACAGAAACAAAGCAGGAACCCTGCAAGCATGGTAGGAGAAAATAAATAGGCTATAAACAAAAGGCAATACAAAAGAAAAACATTTTAAAATAAAACGGAACCTTACCTTGCAACTTCAAACCATTAATGGTGTTAAGCTCACAAGGAAGCCCAATAAAATAGTCACAATGAGAACCAAATGTAACTAGCAAAACAATCACAACGAGAACAAAACGCACCAATCTATGCAAACATTTCCAAAGTGAAAATTGCAAAGCGAAATATTGGCAACAACAACAAAATAAATTACATTTTACGGTTGCAAATACCCATAAAGTATGTTGCCATTCGTGCATAGCCTTGAGGACAAAATCATTAAAGACCGCATCTCTTGGGAAGCAGAGCGTAAAACAGTCACAACAAGAACAAAAGCTAAGAACCTTAAGTAATAAACTTAAATGAATAAATATTTACAAACAACAAAACCGAACTAAAAGCCTTTTAATCTACAACAAAAAGCACAAACTATGAACCTTGCAAGTACACCAAACCGAATTAAAGAGTGGCAGAGTGAGGAAACATAATCACAAATAAATGTGTAAAATTGAACAGGTTCATTGCACACTAGAAGTGGTGAAAACTGTGAACAGTTAGAGAACATGAACAAAGCAAGAAACCTAAAAGTAGAGGACAGAAAATCTGAAGAGTGTTACATACCTTCAAATTACTGAACTTGGTGTATTGGATTTTTGTTATTTTTGAAAGTTAATGTTCATAAAGTGTAAAACCTGTGAAATGGAAGAGGTGCACTTAAAGAAGAATCTTGTATTAGTACATTATTAGTTAATATTAAATCTATTGAACAAGTGAAATGGTAGAGAGAATGTTGTATTAGTACATAGTATAATACTTACCAATTGTAAATAGTGTTGCAATGAGTAAATAGCATCACAAACCATTATATGTGTAATACCTGTTAAAGTATAATGCTTGTGAAGAATCTTGTATTAGTACATCATTAGTTAATATTAAATATATTGAACAAGTGATATGGAAGAGAGAATCTTGTATTAGTACATGAAACTTACGAAATTGTTGAATAGGGAGTAGGTGTTATGTGTGTACCTTTTTTCTTGCAGACTTGGGGCATGCAAAAAGGCTCTTCACTTCCACAGTCATTCATTGTGTTGTCAATCCTGAAAACTAGAAATATTGTTTTGTGTTGATACATTGAATAGAAGAGATACAATACATGAAAACATAATCAAGATTTGATTTGCATACTTGATTGTGTTTGTTCTGTAGGTATGCTTGTTCTGTGTTGTGTGAAAGCTCCAGCAAGCAAGCTTCCTCGACCTTTCGAAGTACTGTTGATGTTTCACCTTTCAATTGGGAGTACCTTTGGTAGCTAAAGTCTGGTTGTATACATAGATGTTCAATTGCTTTTACTCTTGAAAGGGTTGTGAATGTTAGGCCTTGTTTCTCTATTTTGTCGATGTCAACTGTGGCAAAGTCTAATGTCAACCCCTGTGATTTGTGAATTGTAATGCCCCATGCCATTGCCAGTGGAATTTGTGTTCAGTTTCCTCTAGTAATTGGTGGAATTGGGACATGTTTTGCATTTTGTGGATCCCATGAAGGCCCAGTATAATGTTTGAAAAGAACAACAACATATTTTGGCAAATCAGGTGGTTTCGAACCTGCATCGTAGATAATTTGTTTGATCTGGCCCAAAGCACCATTTACAAGGCCAACTTCTATCCATAAATTTGCAATAAGCATAATTTCCTGGTCTATAGAAAGAAGAATTTCAAATGCTAGTTCTTCTTCTTGGTGTGCCTGCTTATCTCTTTAATGTGCAATGATTGTTGTTGCACGTGCAATGGGCGAGTGCAATTGTGTTAACATTTTTATGTTGTGTGCACTTGAAGCTGCATTTGTTGCAAACAAATGCTTCTGTTGGCTAAAGTGATTATTCTCATCAAGTGTCAAAGCATGGGTTGACTGCAACTGGAGGGATTCCCAATCTATTTGCAATGGTGTTGAGTTGCGGATGTTAAGCAATATTTCACAGAATCTTATGTGTGAAGAACTTGTGCCTTGTTGATGAAATGGAATATCCAAGGTGACAACAGTATTGAATGTGTGCCATAGAGCTAGTGTCATTGAGTGAGATGCATATAATGGCCTATCCATAATTGGCGGAAGTTGTGCAAGATCACCAACCAAAATGACTGAGATACCTGCAAATGATTCATGTTGTCTGCTGGGAAAAGCTTCTCACAATCTTTTATCAATCTTAATGAGTAATTGAGGGCCAACAAAGCTTATTTCATCTATTAAAATGTAATGTAAGTGTTTGCATTGCTCTTGAAACATTAATAGGGAATGACCCGTTAAGGATTTGTATTCTTGAATGGGTATACAGAGGGCAACATAGATTGTGGTTGCTTGAATATTATATGCAGAGACACCTGTTGGTGCTAGTACAAGAAAAGGACATTGTGCATGTTCTATATTTGAATTTAACTATCTGTGTATGCAGTCAATAAGAAATGATTTTCCAGTACCTGCAGTGCCTTGAATGATTAATCATAATGGTGAAGAATGCAAGTTGTGTTTAGCATGAGTTTTAATAATATCAAGTGCAATCATTTGGTTTCATGCAAGCTCATAGTTAGTAGGTGCATTTAAATGCGGGTTCGCAAGATTGTGGGGTGCTTGGCTTTTCTCTATTAAAATAAAGTTAAATGCTTTTGAATGTAGTGGTTCATCAGGTACAGAAGCAGTCCAATCAAACTGTAGATCAAAATCATGTTTGCCAAGCAGTTGAAGAGCAACAATGTTGAAGTTGTTTGATGCTCCCATTTGTGACAAAAACTCCCATTCGTATAGTCCTTCCTGAGTTGATTGATGAATATCTTCTGGTTGTAGCTCTTCACCATTTTCTGTGGTAATGTGTTCTTCAAAACCATTTACATGCCAGCATATGTAATCTGTACTTTGAAGATCTTTCCAATTTATGATAATTTCTTCAGGTGTGCTCCCTATATGTAGAGGAATAATTCGAAATGGTTTGTAAAGAAGCAATTCACTCCAACAGAAACTTTCAAAACTGTTGTCCTCTTCTAAAGGTAATGATTTGTGTTGTGGGTAGACATTTACAATTGCGGGTAGCTTTCTTTTCATCCATTTACATGATTTACGGTGCTCAAAGTATGTATATAGCTGGGTTGAACGAAGCAGAGTTGGGTTTGCTAATTCTGATAGTCATTTTATGTAGTTTGAGATGTAAGATTTTGAGGTTTGAGATTCTTCATCACAATTAACTATGCATTGGAAGAATCTTTTACCAACATTCAGTGTTACAAATTGGCATGTGCAAGATATCAATGGGAGTTTAAGCAGCATGTGACAAGTTTCTTGTGCGCTAATGTCCCTATCAGCAACTATTCCCATGAGAAGCCTTTGGTATGATAAGAGGATTGTATCATCTAAATTTGTTGATTCAACTATACGTTTCAAGATATCAATATAACTTTTTGACTTTTGTTCAGTTTTTTATGCGTACTTTGAAATATATTGTAGAACTACTTTTTTGGAGTAGACGGGCTGATAGTCAATATTTTCTCTCCATATGGCGAGCATTGTAGGGTTGTGTACATTTAGGCAGTTATCATTCCTCGCTGGTTTGTATGATGGGTTATTGTTGTGGTCTAATATTAGTGAGGATTCAGGTTGTTCAGGCCAAGGAGCTTTGTATTGGCATTGAAGGATTGAGTTTTTTTTCCTCAAGCAGGTATACTTTGAACACTTTGTATATCATTGAACAGCATTGAGTAACTCAGTGTAATCAGTACAAGGATCTGATTTGGATATGATCTTTGTATCTGCAAGGCATGGATCTGAAATTGTAGGCATATATTGTCTGTTCAAGTGAGCCTCTTCAAGACGTGGATTCCATGATGTGATGTACTGGTCAAAGAAGTGTTTAACTGATTGGATATTTGCATGATCTGACCAATCAAGGTTATCAAAATTTGGTGCTTTTGGCAACCAAAGAAAGCCATGTATATGTGCAGATCCTCGGTGTTTCCATTCATATCTGTACCAGTGGTCAATAGTTTTCAGTTCTTTGACAATGACTTCATCACGAAAGATTTGAAATCTTGAGTGTAAGTATAAAGCTGTAATGTGAGGATTATTGATTAAATTTTCAGTAAATTGTCTTCTTTTGTTAGGTGTAGTAGCTGACTTTGACTTTGGCAATAACTTATGCAAGTCTGGCCATTTTGTGTCAGTTGAGCTTAAGGTGAAGAATAGTATAGGTGCACCTTATTGTTCTATCATTGATGTAAGGTCACACCAGGACTTGCTCCAAAATGCTCATGTACCACGCAATGAGGCTGCATATCGCATGATATGATTTGGTAATTCACTTGACGGTGTGTTTTGCAAGTATTCCTTTAGGCCATAAAGATTATGTGGAAGAGTATCTTGTAGATTAGTCTTAATGAAGACAGAAGCTGATTGTAGGGATCAATGTCTCATCATGAGATTGTAGATATAATATCTAAACCAAACATGTTTCCCAAATCTTTGATCATAGTACTTGATCAAGTGCAAAGCATATTCATGTAAATGCACTTGCTTTTCTCTTTGTTGTAGTGGTAAAGCTATTCCAGTAGGGAAAAGCATTGGGAATGCCATGGAAAGGAGGCCCTCAGTATTGTACTCATTGATAGGTGATGTACTAATTTGTAGCCAAGGAATAATGTCGTTGATGCTATTATCTAGATGGAGGATGTTTTTTATTGCATCAAGTTCTGGTATTGATGATGGTAGCTGTGGGATAAATGAGGAAGTATTCTCCCCGATTTGTTCTTCATTATTAATATTCAGTAGAGTAGAGGTATCTTCAACAACATCTCCTTGCAGGGAATGTACCAAATGCAGTAGCTCTGTAATGTCAGTGTTTTGCTTTGACAATAGAAGCACTGCATCTAGATCAATGACTACATCCTTGTAGTATTGATCATGTTCCATTTTGTAAGCCAATGCATTCATGATGTTTAATCTATTCACGTAACAGTCATAAGTTAAACCTTGCAAATTGGTTCTACGGACAATTAGAATTTCTAATTGGTTAATATGCCGAGGTAATGTTATTGCAATATCAGAAATATCTTGTGGGAAGTTTATTGTATGGCCATAATATTTGTATTGCCCTCCCCTTGCATGTGTTACTTGTAAAATAGGGGCAATTCTTGATATGAGCATTTCTTCTACTTGAGAGAGAGACTTTAAAATAGAAGGTTGCTCACCTGGGTCCATATTATTTGATAATGAGAAGCGGTGGAGGCCTTTTTCACCATAACATCTCATGCACACAACTACATGATTGACTTTTTTAATAGTCATGCCCACATACATTTCTTTGCAAACAGAACATGGCTGTGTGACCTCCAACATATCAATCTTTTTGTGGAAATTAGACAATGTATTTTGAAATGAAGCAGCCTTCATAGCAAGTTCAAGAGCAGTAGAAAATGTTTGATTGAGATTAATTTGCTCAACATCACTATTTTATATTTCTAATAACTTTCCTGAGTTATTGGAAGGTCTATGAAGTGCATGACGCTTCTTTTGTCATTTCTTGGAGATATCGGCTCTGTTCTTTGCATAATAAGTTCTATTGGTCTGGCTTCTCTTCAATTTGATAGCATCAATTTCTTGAGGGAAAGGCTAGATAGATATCTAATATTTGAAAGAGAGCAGAGGTATGTCAGAATTTTCATAATTGAAGGTAGTTAACTTTGAAGCATGTATGAAGAATGTATGAGAATTGAAAATTGCTTCATGTATGGTTATGTGATTTCAAAGGATTTGTTCTGTATGTAAAGTGCTTTTGTTGTGTTTATTTGTATCTCTAATGATTTGTTGTGTTGTTTTGTTGCTCTCATCGACTCAACTTATATGTACAACTTTTTATATACTTGTAAATGACTTTACTTGAAATCTATGGGTTGTGGAAAGTCATAAATTGACTTTGTAGTGCTATACTGCATAAACATGTTGCTGTTAGCAACTTGGTTTTTCAAAAGGTAGCATTGTCATATAGGTATGCATAGATATAGTAATTTTTTATACATACACATGTATGTATACATATACACATCTATATACACATATGAATTAAATATTTGAAGTGCCACATACAAACATATGCACATATATAACTACACATGTATATATCACAAAAATTAACACTATGAATAATAATAGTATATATATATATATATATATATGTGTATATATATATATATGTATATATATATATATATATATGTATATATATATATATGTATATATATATAGCAGTGTATATATGTATAATTGTTTGTTGTTCTTAGTTGTTTTGTGTTTTGAAAAGCATGATTGTATATAGGTATGCACAACTATAGTAAATTCTAATACATACAAATGTATGTACACATATACATCTAATTTAAAAATTCAAAGTTTTGTATATGAACATATGCACATATATAACTACACATGTATATCGAAAATACTATAACTATGAATACTTATATATAGTTATGTATTGTATTGTTATACAGATAGATATTAGACCAAAAAAAGAACAATATACGTGCATATATGTATATTTTATTTGCAAACAACATAGTGTCAACACATTTAAAAGTAATGAGTATGACTGAAAATAACTTATGTCAAGAGGAAAAACTTTCAAAGAGATAATTGGTAGATGTAAGAAATGTCCATATAGATATTTATAGAAGCACCCTTATCTTCGTAAAACGTAATTGTTTGTATATGTAAAAGTATTAAATACGAAAACTAGCTAATAGTATAATTGTATTGTAAACTGCAAAGTTTAATAATTAGAAAAGATGCATTATAATTCTAAGTCTCTATACTTAGGCAGCCAATTTCTACAAGTAATGCATGGCACTCAGCTTTGAAGTCAACAGGAGCAACTTTATTGACTGTCACTTTCATCTTTGATTTTGAATTATATGTCTCAATAGAAACCAGCGGTGTGAATGAATATTAACGTCATAGTAGTCTCTTGATCACTGAGGAAGGTGTCTCTATTGTTGTTGCATCATTTTGTAGTGCATAGAGTTGTTTTGCAGTTTTGTGTAGCAAGTGAATCCCACCCTCATCAAATGCAGTGGCCCATAGAGTACATGTGGCATCTTGCAACTTTAGAGGCAAGAGGTAACTATAATTACAGTCTTGCATAGTCATTTGACATCTAGAGCAAAACCAAGAATCATCAGCTTGTTGTGTACATTTTTTCTTGCAAGGCCTTCCATTGACTATTAGTGGCAAAGCTGCGTAATAGAAATTTTGGTCATTGACGTTCACAAAGCGCAGAACAGCTAGCAATGTTGTCTAAATTGTTTCTGGTTTGATGCTCATCCGCTCACGGATTGAAGAAATTGTCATTCTAGTATATTTGCCATCTATGTGGATAGTTTCTACAACAAAGGGTACAGCAAGCAAAGGGTCCTTTCCTCTTAATGTTAGAAGCTCTGCTTCTGGAAAACCTAGGTTGATATGTAATGTTGTTGCAGTTGTTATATTTATAAGCTTCCCATTGAAATAGCCAACACGAGCATTACGCAAAGAAAGGATAACCACACTGTAGCATCCTAAAATTGTGAAACTTGCAATTTTGACCACATTTGGGTCTTCACGATGGTGATGCAACACGGAACCTGAATGGAGACCCCGAAACTTGTTCATGACATCAAAAACTGCATTTTTCAGCACCCTGGCCTGATCCTCCTTGCACCCTGCTGTCCCTGGAGGTGGGACCATGGCGCCCAGTGCCCTGGTCCTTCAGGACTAGGGCGCCTAGCACCCTGGTCCCCCAAGACCATGGCGCCCAGTGCCCTGGTGCCTGGCCCTATTTTTGGGCCCGGTCTCTTTTGGGTCTCGGGTCTTTATGTTTGCAAATTGGAAAATAATCTTCCCAGGTCGGCCTAAGGTCGAAAAAATCAATCTTTTAACCCTAATTGACAAGTATATAAACTACATTTCCTCTCTCATTTTAAAAAGAGAGAAAAAAGGCGGAAATGATATTCAAGCATTCAAGCATTCAAGCATTCAAGCATTCCTTCAAGCAATTGAGCATTCTAAGTCTCCATTCAAGGCTAAGTGTTGCATTCAAGACAAGGATTCAACCATTGAAGAGGAGATCACATACAACATACAACAACATTTACACCTTCGCATGTAAGAATACAAACATTCTTACAACAAGGTATTGGTACTTTATTACATTACAATCATTTACATTTACAACATTCTCATTTCTTGGTTAATTCCAAAACTGGGGTTTGACCTAAGGGAAAACCCCTAATCCCTAACCCCCCAATCGTCCTCACTTTTCTGTGTGTAGGTTGTAGGTACGCGGCTGTAATTGAAGATCTGGAATCCTTGTGCAGAGACGAACAGATCCCCCTTTGTTTCGCGGATTTTTTGGAGGACCGTGTGCACACCGGGCGCCATCGTCCCGTCAACTTTCGCTCAAATTTGCAGGACAGCATCGTCTCGACATTTTACTGCTAATTCCAGGTCCGCAACTTCATCCTATATTCCTATCTCTATTTATAAGTGAATCTTTCTCACTTTTCATGCATTCCTAGTTCGATCTTTCTATCTACATTCTTTACAAAAGAGGGTAGCCTTGTTGTCTTAACCCTTGAAACTCATTTAGAATCCAATCTTGCATTGTGTGGGATTGGATCTTGTGGGTTTCAACCCCTCTTTTGAATGTAAAGTCTCTCCTAAGTGAAAACCGTCAACCCTAGTGACCCCCTTTCTCTCTCCTTGGAGTGGTGGGGGGAACACTTAGGGTTCGATTGCGATTTTCCGCTTTACATTTTGGTGAACCCAACGTGAACATCCTTTCTGATTATTCATGGTTAGATCTGAAAATTGGATGCCTTGATTACATTTCCATGTTTGATCTTTTGCAAATTTTAGAGGTTAATTGCATAAAAAAACCTAAATTTTCTTTTTAGTAATTGAGCTTGTGAAATGTTTAATCATTAATGCTTGTTTCAGATCTACCCTTCTATCACAAATTGTCAATTCATATTTGTGCTTTAATTTTGAAAATTAAGTGGTTAAGTGTCAAAACCCTAATTTTTGAAACCCTCTTGATTCAACCTTTGACCGACAATTTCACTGATCAAAACACCTCCAAATCGGCTGTAACTTTGGATTCTGCAACAAAATCATAATATCTCTCATCCCTGAAAATTTGGAAAAAAGTTGCGAGGACCGTGTGCACCCCGAGCGCCATCGTCCCTAACATTTTTTTCAAAATTTTGGGAGTTAGATCTTACTGTATTTTTCTGCTAAAATCCAGAATTTTGGCTGATTTTATCAATTCTAACACTTTCAAAATTAAAGTCAAAGTTGGTCTAGTGATTGCTTGGATTAAGGCTTCTAATCATTCAAAAATTGTTGAAACTAAAATTCATGTCAAAACTGTGCTTCTTAGTATCCTAAATTTGAAAAGTGTGTTGGCATTCATTTGAAATTTCAGTGCTTTATTCAAATTCTTGCAATTTGTGACTTTTGAAATTAAGTGTTTAATTACACCAACTTTGATTTCCTCTTTCAAAATTGAATTTTGCGTGAAATTGAGTCAACTTTTAAATTTCAAAACTTGCATTGCTTTTGGTATTCCCTCTAAAATCATAAAATTCAAAATTTCAGTTTCCATCTCTTTTTCAAAATTCAAATTTTGCATTTTTCAACAATCTTGGTAGGGTTCAATTTCGAGATTGCAACTTTAATTTGACCTATCTACAGATCGTAAAATCACTCAATTTTTTTAGATTAGCTTTAAAATCATCATAACTTTCATCCCTGCAAATTTCAAAAAAAGTTGCGAGGACCGTGTGCACTCTGAGCGCCACGGTCCTTGACATTTTTTCCGAAATTTTGGGAGATTGTCGTGATTGCATTTAACAGCCTAAATCTAGGAGATTGGCTGATTTTACTGAAATTTTCTACCTCTAAAATTCAAAATTTTCTCTCTCTTTGGTGCATGAGTTTTACAACAATAAGCCCTACTTACACTATTCTCGTTAGATGAAGCCTTAGAATTAAGTCTTTCCAAGGTTTAATTACCGAGGAGATGGAACCTAATTTGAATAGCCTTTTTAACGAGGACACGAGTAATTCCTCTAATCCTCCTAATGATGAAGAAGCTCTCCATGAGGTTTCTGTAGAACAACTTTCAAAATTGGATAACCAATTTGATGATTTTCAGCAATGGATGTCTCAAGAGTATCCCGATAGTCAAGCTCTTTCATTAATTGAGGGTCTAAAATGTATGGTTCAAAGTGATAAGAATGGAATTGATATTTTGTGTGGTATTGCACACATTATGGATTTGAATGTGATTCCTATGAAGAGTTGTGCCGAAACTTTAGGTTATACACAACCTCCCACTCAAGTCAATCATTCTATTCCTTTGACAACCTCTATGGCTAGCACACCTACCTTTACATCAAACATAATGGCTACTTCTATACAAGACATTCCCCCTATGATCACCAGTCATGGGGGCAATCCTTCTTCTTCAATTAACCCTCTTCCTTCATTTAATCCAACTTCTTCATTCATTCCTTCAATGAGTGTCCCTATTACATCTCCACAAATGAACATGATGCAAGGGGGCAAATCATTCAACCATTCCATTCCTCCTTGTAGTGTTCCTCTTTTCCAATCATCTCCTATGACTAACTATCATAGTGTCCCACCACCTTACTCTCAATCAATACCTTCTTTCAATAACATAATACCTCCATCACAATCTAACACATCTAATATGAATTCTTTGATTGAAGCGACCATTAACAATCTTGCACAAACTGTCTCTTCTTTACAGCAACAAATTGCCTCTATGAATCAATCTAAGTTTAGTGTGCCCACATTTGATGTTGCGAGCCCACTTTCTATTGACATTGTTCGAGCCATCCCTCCTAAACATGTTGAAATCCCACATTTGGAGCTTTATAATGGTAAAGGTGATCCTCTAACACATGTTAAGACTTTTCAAACAATATGTACCGATTTTGCTTATGACCAAAGGTTGCTTGCAAAACTGTTTACTAGAACATTAAGAGATAAAGCCCTACAATGGTATTGCTCATTTCCTTCTTATTCCATTACTTCTTTTGAACAACTTGCAAATGCTTTCATTCAACAATTTCAAAACAATATAAGTCCTAAAGTTACTTTGATTGATTTAATGCATTGTAAACAAGGTGTTCAAGAACAAGTGACTGATTTCATTGGTAGATATAAGCATTTGTATGCTCAAATCTCTTTTCCAGTGCCTGACAATGATATTCAAAGAATCTTTATTTCTAATTTACAAAAAGATACTCGAGACAAACTCCTATTTTCTGAGTTTACTTCTTTCCAACAGTTGTGTGCAACTCTTCACAATTATCAACTGACTGTGAGTCAAATGGAACAAGCAAATCCTATGGCTCCGAGTGATAAGGGTGATAGTAGTCAACAACCATTTGGGAAGTTTAAACTGAACAGAGAGTCCATTAAATTCAATGAAAACATCATCAACAACAATGTGAATGCAGCATCAGGTGTGCCTCCTATTTCTAAGTTTTTCAAGAAAGAAAGAAAGTTTACTCCTTTGAATGAATCATTGCATACTACTATGAATAAATTATTGGAACAAAATGTGCTTACTCTTCCTCCTATAAGGCAAATAGATCCTACAAAGATTAATTCACCCTATTTTGATAACAAATCTTTTTGTCAATTTCATCGTCAACCTGGGCATGATACTGAAAAATGTTTTGCTTTAAAGGGTAAAATTCAAGATTTGATTGATAATAATACTATCTCTGTTTTAGGAGTGAATGATAAAGGCAATACATCTGTAGCTCCTCCTAACCAAAATCTTAAGATTTTTACTGATCCATTACCTTCTCATACCTCTAATGCGATTGAGGCTAATGATTCCTCTTTCTCATCTGATGGTCTTGTGTCTATGACTCCGAATGTGATTAACTTTGTAGAGAAGCAAGAAAACCTTAAAGAACCTTCCATCACATTTGATTCTAGTGAAACTATCAGGGCACCTGATGGTCCTTTATATATAGTTGCAAAAGTCAAGAATACACCTTGCCGTGGAGTGCTTATTGATCCTGCTTGCATGGTTAATGTTATTACTGAGGAATTTCTTTTTACTTTGCAATTGAATCAAGTGATCTATGACAAAAAAGATGTGATTGTGAAATTATTTGATGCATTTTCTTCTCCTGCAATTGGTTCTATTACATTGCCTATTGAGGTCCATGACAAATCCCTGGATGTGAACTTTTCTATTATTCCTTCGTCCGAACAATTTCGTGTGAAGCTAGGCTATCCTTGGCATTCTTCCATGAAAGCTATTGCTTCTCCTATTCACAAGTGTTTGAAATTTCCCCATAATGGTGAAGTTGTTACTGTCAATCATAGTCTCTTTAAACCAGCTGAAAGAACTTCTAGTGTTCCTATTGATTATTTTTGGCCTAAACAATTCCAATCTCTTCCACCATGAAGTGATCATCTTTTCAAATCTTATCAAAAGTGGAAAACAGATATGATCCTATCTCTAAGTGAACCTAGAACACCCAAACTTGATATTCCTATCGTTCTTGAGAAGGAAGTTCTTCCTTTGAAAGATGAAACTAATGTCTTTCCTCAAGAAGATTCCCAACCCATTCCTATGGATGTGACTATGTCTATGTCTAATAAACTTTCTAAAAGCAGACCTATACCTCCTCGTCATGATGGACTTGGTCTCCTTCCTAAACCAAATATTCCTCCTTTATAGGGAGCAATTCCTCCTCCTTCCTCTTATGGAGAGAAGAGACCTTCCTCTTCTCCTATTACCCAGCCTAAGAGACCACAACATAAACACCCAAGTGATAAGGATGAGAACATTCCTCCTCCTCAATCTTCTCCACTTCCTACTAAGACTAGACGAAACCATTCTGCACGTGAACGTCGACGAAAGCGTCGTCTTAGAGCTCAGGCAGCTATTTCTCAAACTTTGCAATCCCCCAAAACACCTTCAACAAGCATTATTCCATTGTTTCCAAAATCTCCTAAACATAAGATACATGATGATCTTGATCCTGTGTGAGTTAAAGATCCTATTTTTATAAATCTTGATGATGATATAGATGAAAATGTTATTCATGATGAAAATGTTACTTCTCTTGCTTCTGATAGTGAATATGAATATGTTGATGTTGATAACCATTTATCTAACAAATTTTCTAAAGCACTTATCCTAGCTCCTAGACAAGAACAACGTGGCTTGGAACATGAACATAGCCCTTGTTTGGATCTTGTGATAGCTCCATCTACTGTGTTGGATGTTCCTCCTCTAGCGTGTTCCCTGCCTTCCCGAAATATTGATCAGCAAGATCGGGGGGTGGATGATGTGCTAGACTAGTTTCATTAGCATAGCAGACTCTCTCCTCCTCTCTTTTGTTACTTCTTCTATGCGTTATTCTCATTCTTCTATTTGTTGTCCTTAGTGTTGTCTACTTGAGGACGATGCAAAGCATTGAGATCTCTTTTGGTCTCTCTCATGTTGACTCAAAAGACACATGTGTTCCCTTCTTCTAGGTGACCATCCTTGATTGGGGAATGAAGAACAATTATGCATACATACATATGATATACATGAATTATCATATAGCATACTGACCTCGAGGAAAGCGAAGTCACCTCGTGTTGTGTGTTTTGTGTCTATTATCCTTGGGTTTATCTCACACTTGGGGGCTAAATCTTTGTGATAACGTGCTCCTTTCCCTTCTCATTTCTTATGTGTATCACTACCTTAAAGCAATCACCCCCATTGAGGCGTGTGTGATCGCTTTAACGTAGGGGGGCATACACCCCGTCTATCCCTTCAGGATACTTGAAAATTTCTTGGCGAACTTAGCTTTGCCTTGAAAATTTTTGGTATTTCTCTTGCATAACTCATAGTGAGGGAACCTTACTACTGACAGTCATGGTTCTCCCTCGTGATCTTCCCTTTTACTTTGTCAATCGAAGTCGTAAGATCCTTAGTCCACTGGGGGCTTGGTGTGTCTTGCCTCCTTGACGTGGTGAAAGTCTTTCAATGTTGTTTCCTTGTACTTTACCGGAAGTATGAGCATACGCTTATACTCCCGCTAAAGTGGGGGCTAAATGTAGCATCCTAAAATTGTGACACTTGCAATTTCAACCGCATTTGGGTCTTCACAATGGCGATGCAACACGAAACCTGAATGGAGACCCCAAAACTTGTTCATGACATCAAAAACTGCATTTTTCAGCACCCTGGCCTGATCCTCCTTGCACCTTGCTGTCCCTGGAGGTGGGACCATGGCGCCCAGCACCCTGGTCCTTCAGGACTAGGGCACCTAGCGCCCTGGTCCCCCAGGACCATGGCGTCCAACGCCCTGGTCCCTGGCCCTTTTTTTGGGCCCAGTTTCTTTTGGGTCTCGGGTCTTTATGTTTGCAAATTGGAAAATAATCTTCCCAGGTCAGCCTAAGGTCGAAAAAATCAGTCTTTTAACCCTAATTGACAAGTATAAAAACTACATTTCCTCTCTCATTTTAAAAAGAGAGAAAAAAGGCAGAAACGATATTCAAGCATTCAAGCATTCAAGCATTCAAGCATTCCTTCAAGCAATTGAGCATTCTAAGTCTCCATTCAAGGCTAAGTGTTGCATTCAAGACAAGGATTCAACCATTGAAGAGGAGATCACATACAACATACAACAACATTTACACCTTCGCATGTAAGAATACAAACATTCTTACAACAAGGTATTGGTACTTTATTACATTACAATCATTTACATTTACAGCATTCTCATTTCTTAGTTAATTCCAAAACCGGGGTTTGACCTAAGGGCAAACCCCTAATCCCTAACCCCCTAATCATCCTCACTTTTCTATGTGTAGGTTGCAGGTACGCGGTTGTAATTGAAGATCTGGAATCCTTGTGCAGAGACGAACAGATCCCCCTTCGTTTCGCGGATTTTTTGGAGGACCGTGTGCACGCCGGGCGCCATCGTCCCATCAACTTTTGCTCAAATTTGTAGGACAGCATCGTCTCGACATTTTACTGCTAATTCCAGGTCCGTAGCTTCATCCTATATTCCTATCTCTATTTATAAGTGAATCTTTCTCACTTTTCATGCATTCCTAGTTCGATCTTTCTATCTACATTCTTTACAAAAGAGGGTAGCCTTGCTATCTTCACCCTTGAAACTCATTTAGAATCCAATCTTGCATTGTGTGGGATTGGATCTTGTGGGTTTCAACCCCTCTTTTGAATGTAAAGTCTCTCCTAAGTGAAAACTGTCAACCCTAGTGACCCCCTTTCTCTCTCCTTGGAGTGGTGGGGGGAACACTTAGGGTTCGATCGCGATTTTCTGCTTTACACACACTATCATTGGTCAACATATTTTTCAATTCCAGGCCCTTTTGTTCTGCCATTGGACCCCATAAGTTGATGTCAATTGTTGAACCAGATAGATCATTAATTTTCACCACACATTTTTGTGTTTGACTGCCATCTTTCCTGTGTATAGGAATGATATCTCCAACATATAGAACAAGACCAATTATGTCAACCAGTGTGTTATTTTTTAGATGAAACAATTCACTAATGGGCGTAAAAGGAGGACTTTGTTGATCTGCTTGTTCTTTGTTGGTGCAGCATTTAGTATGGATGTATCAACAAGGTGATTTCTAAGTGACTGTTTAGTTTGTTGTACCTTGCATTTTTCTCCTTAACAGATCCTTTTGAAATAATATAATGTGAACCTATGTCCACACGGTTAGAGTGTAACTTAGCTATCTCATCAAAACATGTAATTCTAATTTCAGAACCATCACAATCAACAATGTCAAAGCTAAACACATGGCCATTTTCGGTGGTTGTGCTATATGCCTTAATAGGCCATTTATGAGTAACTCTCCCTTTGATTGTCCATTTATTTTGGTATGGATTCAAAGTTTTGATAGGGCTTATATTTTTAGAAGTTGTTGTTTGTGGGGAGGGCAATTCAGTTGCAAACTGAAGAGATCGTTTAGATGTTGATGGTCTGTCCTCAGACATAATCTCTAGTTGTTGTTCTTTGAATAGATATTCTGGTTTACCAAAGAATGAGCAATCAGTTTGTTTCACTTCCAGACTAAGTATTGCAATAGCCCTGTGAAAACAAAAGACTTCTTCTTAAATTACTATTAATTATACATAAATGAAATTAAAAAAAGATGAAACATATTGTATTTAATAATCATAGTTGATTTCCTACCTTGTATTCCATATGTATCGACATGTATAACTCAATAACTGGACTATTGTGCCTATTTTTAGAATATCTGAATCTATCATAGTTGCATATTTAGAAGGCAAGATTGCCAACTGCATGTATGTGCCATCAGATAACACTAATTTATGTCTGTCAATATCATTTGTGTTGTTCTGCATTTTCTGAAATAACAAAACTTGTAGCAATACTGAAGGAAGGTCATCCCCAGCATTGATAGATTGAATTGAAAAAGGGGTAGGGACATACTCTTGGTTTTTTGCCTACAAAAAATAATATGAATATAGAGGATTTAATTTTAACGGCAACCAGCTCATATATTTCCTTACCTGTTAATGTAAAGCTTGTGTTAGTAAATTATGTGATCAAGCTATGTTATGTATAGAGTATGCATCTACTTTTGTACTATGCTATGAAAAAAGGATGCATGTGGTAATGAAAAGGATGGTATGGAAAAGAGTGATGAACTATCCAAAAAAAGAGCATAAAAGATTTCTATATTGAAAAGCTTTGATAATTTAGCTTACCAAATTATCAATAGTGGAGTGCTCTATGGATTCAGAGGTAGTTGCTAAAGATGCCATTGTGCATATATACCTTTTGAGAATTAAAAGTAAATTATAAGCATGATGAATTGTAGTTCTTATATCAGAATACAATCACAACACGATGTAAGCTTATCAAAGGTATATATGCACAAGCAGAGTAAAATTAACTGAGCATAGAGTAACGTTGTTACAGTTTATTTTTTGTTTCAAATGCTAATGAATTGATCATAATGTGATTGAAACATGCATTGAAAGCGATAATTGGTCATATGTTGATAAGCTCAAAAAACATTAAATATGACATAATGATTTATATGTTTGAGAGCATATTAACAAAATATGAGTTTATCTCATCAAAGATCTTTGAAAATATGGGATGCTTCTATCTGTTTCGAATGTCAACCAAAATACGAATGCAACTTTTCAAAGATTGAATAATTACAACAACATAGGATCAACCCAAGCAACCCATCCAAGGTTGTTATCACTCCATTTAAATACTTTATCTCCAATGTGAAAATAACCATTGCATCAACTAATTGTTCAGTACTTGGTATTGGCAAAGGTGCTACTTCAATACTATGTGTAGACGTATAAAAATGACCATATTCCTAAATGAATATTTTATGTTCATTTCTCTATTTAATTAAATCCAATTTAATTAAATTACCCGCATTCCTCTATTTAATTAAGTAAATTACTCAATTTATTTAAATTAAATTCACCATACCCATTTAATGAATAAATCATTTTATTCAATTAAATTCCCCCTATCCACTTTTAATTAAATTCAAATTTAATTAAATAGTTATCCTAAATTGAATAAATCTAATTTATTTAATTTCCCCAAATTGCAACCAAATTGAATGAAATTCTTTATTTCAATTAAATCCTATTATCCCTCCATCCACTTGCAAAATCCTACATCTCCCACTTGCCTTCCAAAACCCCTTTCTAATCCCTTCTAGACTCTTCTGATCGCTTCTAATTAGCCTAACCCATCTTCTAAACTTTGTCACATCCCTAAGCAAAGGGAAGTCACTTCTCAAATCCTCAAAGTCTTTGATAACCATTAAAGGCTCCAAGTCTTCAATAACCATTAATGGTTAACTCAAACCCTCTTACATGGTTAAAGAATTTCTTTTAACTCAACCTTCATCCAACCCAAGGGTCTCATCAAGCCTTTAATGCTTTGACCATGATTATCTCTTAATCAACTCTTAATCCAATGGGTAATCTTAACTTAGACTTGACCCTTACCTTCTAGATAACCATAAGGTCTTCTTAGGCATTTAATGCCTCCAACCTCTTCTCTCAACCAAACCCTATGTTGACACTTGTCACCATTTCATTGGTGCAAATTGCAAACATGGATCCCCAACTTTCAAACTCAACCCTTGATCAACTCTTTCAATCCTGACCATCCATTGCCCTATTTTTGCTATAAATAGAGCTCTCATTCCTCCATTTTGAGATATCCTCCAAATTTGTAGTATCATACTTATGCTCAAATACATTCAAGCTTTTATATATCATTTTTATGCTCACCATTTTAGCCTCTTTTAAATCAGGAATTAGTCTAAATATGCATGTTTAGAATATTTTCTTTATCATTTAGCTCAATCATAGACTAATATAGTATGTTAGGATAGTACTCATACTAACCTTGTCATCTTATAAATTTAGTTTATTGCATTTCTAAGATCATGCATAGCTTAGGATGCATTTCATTCTAAAATCTATAAAAGCATCCCTCATTCTTGCATTTGCCATCCCTAAACCATTTTGCTCAGTGATCTGAGAGCAAAACATTAGTTTGAGGGACATTGTAAGATAGAGAACCATGGGACCCACCTTGGGAAGCTGAGTTATACTTCATGACTCCATAGCTTGCACCAAGAAGTCCTATGTGTGTGTGTGGACAAGTCTTTTAGAATATTTTCACATATTGAGTTCTATCGACCCGCTTTTCCCACATACATTTTTGGCACCCCACTTCCTGTATAAGACATGGATGATCGAGCGTTTGGTTTCAGGAATGATACCGTCTGTATAAGATATGGATGATTGAGCATCTAGTTTCAAGAATGATACCGCCTGTATAAGACATGGATGATCGAGTGTCTGGTTTCAGGAACGATATATCTTGTATAAGATAGATCAAAATGCCTGGTTTCAGGAACGATATATCCTATATAAGAGCTGATCAAAACATCTGGTTTCAAGAACGATATATCCTGTATAAGAGCTGATCAAAACATCTGGTTTTAGGAATGATATATCCAGAAATGTATGCGGGAAAAGCGGGTCGATAGAACTCAATATGTGAAAAATGTTCCAAAATACCTGTCCACACACACACAAAAGACTTCTTGGTGCAAGCTATGGAGTAATGAAGTATTACTTAGCTTCCCAAGGTTGGTCCCATGGTTCTCTATCTTACAATGTCCCTCAAACCAATATTTTTGCTCTCAGGTCACTGAGTAAAATGGTTTAGGGATGGCAAATGCAAGAATGAGGGAAGCTTTGATAGATTTTAGAATGAAATTCATCCTAAGCTATGCATGATCTTAGAAATGCAATAAACTAGATTATAAGATGACAAGGTTAGTATGAGTACTATCCTAACATGATATATTTAGTCTATGATTAAGCTAAATGATAAAGAAAATATTCTAAACATGCATATTTAGACTAATTCCTGATTTAAAAGAGGCTAAAATGATGAGCATAAAAATGATATATGAAAGCTTGAATGTATTTGAGCATAAGTATGATACTACAAATTTGGAGGATGATTAAAATGGAGGAATGAGAGCTCTATTTATAGCAAAAACAAGGCAATGGATGGCCAGGATTGAAAGGTTTAATCAAGGGCCAAGCTTGAAAGTTGGGAATCCATGTTTGCAACTTGCACCAATGAAATGCTGACAAGTGTCAACATAGGGTTGGGTTAAGAGAAGAGGTTGGAGGCATTAAATGCCTGAGAAGACCTTATGGTTATCTAGAATGTAAGGGTCAAGTCTAAGTCAAGATTACCCATTGGATTAAGAGTTAATCTTAGGATAAACCCTTGTGCAAATGATTAAGAGATAATCATGGTCAAAGCATTAAAGGCTTGATGAGACCCTTGGGTTGGATGAAGGTTGAGTTAAAAGAAATTCTTTAACCATGTAAGAGGGTTTGAGTTAACCATTAATGGTTATTGAAGATTTTGGGGAATTAAGTGGTTGAAGACTTGGAGCCTTTAATGGTTATCAAAGACTCTAAGGATTTGAGAAGTGACTTCCCTTTGCTTAGGGATGTGACAAAGTTTAGAAGATGGGTTAGGCTAATTAGAAGCGATTAGAAGAGTCTAGAAGGGATTAGAAAGGGGTTTTGGAAGGCAAGTGGGAGATGTAGGATTTTGCAAGTGGATGGAGGGATAATAGGATTTAATTGAAATAAAGTTAATTTAATTCAATTTGGTTGTAATTTGGGGAAATTAAATAAATTAGATTTATTCAATTTAGGATAACTATTTAATTAAATTTGAATTTAATTAAAAGTGGATAGGAGGGGTTTAATTGAATAAAATGATTTATTCATTAAATGGGTATAGTGAATTTAATTTAAATAAATTAAGTGATTTACTTAATTAAATAGAGGAATGCGGGTAATTTAATTAAATTGGATTTAATTAAATAGAGAAATGAACATAAAATATTCATTTAGGAATATGGTCATTTTTATACGTCTACATTTTGCCCCTCTTTGAAGTGATGTGTGTGCACATGTTGATTCAAAGAAAATTTGTTGGATATGCTGTCAAAATTTAATCGATATGATGTTGTGGATATGAAAAATTGATTTGATATGAAAAATCGATATGATGTTATGGATATGAAAAATTGATTTGATATGAAAAGTTGATATGATGCCCCAGATATGAAGAATTGATTTGATATGAAAATTTGATATGAAACTGATATGAAATTGATGTTGAGATTTGATATGATAATGCCCCACTCGGGAGATTGTTCGTGCACATAAGGCATGAATGATCTCTCAAAAGAAGAAGAATGTTGTTTGAAAGATAGAAGAGTGGATAGTGATGGCATGCATGGGTTTGATAAGACTGATTAGATTGATTGGAATGAGAGCAAGCCTAGTTTAGGTATGACACCTCCTGTATAAGACATGGATGATCGAGTGTCTGGTTTCAGGAATGATACCATCTGTATAAGATGATGATCGAGCATCTAGTTTCAAGAATGATACTGCCTGTATAAGACATGGATGATCGAGTGTCTGGTTTTAGGAATGATATATCCTGTATAAGACCGATCAAAACACCTGGTTTCAGGAATGATATATCCTGTATAAGAGCTAATCAAAACATCTGGTTTCAAGAATGATATATCCTATATAAGAGCTGATCAAAACATCTGGTTTCAGGAACGATATATCCTGTATAAGAGCTGATCAAAACATTGTGAAAACATTTAGTGCATCAAAGAAACAGTTTAGCACGTGGAAGCATCATCTTAGCGTGTGGAGACTAAACATTAGTGCATCAGGTTCACAGGTTAGCACATTGCAGGCCCAAGGTAGCGCATAGATTTTTTTAAAAACAAATAGAAAATAATTTTGAGCAGTCAAAACTTTAGCGCGTGTCTGGGGGCAGCCTAGTGCGTGTGGTTATTATTTTAGCGTGTGGGGTAAATTTTGTAGCGCATATAATCTCTATTTTAGCACGTGATCCAAAACATAAAAACAAAGGGCAAAACAGTGAAGAATTTTTAAAATTTTGAAAACATTGTCAAAAGCCTCCCATTACCAACAACATTTTCCATCAAAATAGAATAGCCAAAACAAACCGTTAAGACTATTTCTTGAGCTAAATTTGTGTCAAAACAAACGTTGTAAAATCCTAAACGAATCACACGATAAAACATGTCTATCTTATCATAATCTGGAAACCTCATCATTAGTATCAACAAGATCCTTTACCATCTTACGGATTTTATCTCACAAAAACACTTGTTTAAAATTTTCAAGTTGTCAAATCAAGTTTCCATATCGAGAGGCTTTTATCCATATCATTTGACACACTTTGTCATGAAGGGGCATCTAAACCTTCACTTTGATAGAGTAAGATTTGAAATTTTTCAAACAAGATCAACTGAATCCAAACAAATCAAAGGAAACCATTGATCACTCATGCATGACTAATCCTCATATTCTAAGAACAAAGAACCTTTATCGTAACATCACGTTGAAGAAACAACAACCTAGTTTTTCCAAATTCATCAAGAGAAACAAGTTTTTATACATCAATCGTCAACTCTTCAAATCTCATCGGGTATTCTTTCATCACGTCAAACGTTATACCCAAAACAAATCCAACGAATTTGATAAGGAACCCTTGAAGACAAGAGCCTACTGTCAAAAGTCTGCTTTTAATCAAATCATAAATTGCGGAGGAAAAATCAATCCGGCATTTTTTCCTGACAAGTGTATCACTTATAACACATCTCGACCAGAACCACCCACCCCCGAGAAACATATCAATGAGGCTTGTGTCCCCTTCATCACTGAAAGTTTCTACTAAAATGCCTGTTACTCGCTCTCAAAGAAACCAACAAAGCGAGACACACGCTGAGTCTAGTATGAATCGAAGATTGTCAAATCCTTTTGAAGTTCCACACTTAGAAGAACCTGAAATTTCTGAAGCACTTCTTCAGGAATGTCAGGAAAACCCTTCATTCCAAAAGCTTGTAGAAAGGCTCATGGAGAATGACAAAGAAAAATATCTGATCATGCTTACAAGTAAAGGCGTTAAACTTTCTGAAGATTTAGACTCAAACATCTTTAAAACTGGATCTCAACAATATGCATATCAAGAACAACAAAGAGAAGAAGAAACTCGTAACTTTGAACAACACATACTTGAGCAACACATTCCAAAACAACGCATACCAGAAATGCGTATACCCGAGCTAGAAACTCCAAAGCAAAATATACCATTTACCACACCTTTTCAATTGAGAACAAATACAAGGGAAGAACTTTTCCCTCAACAAGACAATATACCTTCGGCTGCCCTTACTCAACAAATGCAAATGTTGCAAAGGCAAATACAGGATATGCAACAAGGGACAACAGTGCGGTACTCTTTAAACAAAATTTGTCCTTATCCATTTGACAGAAGATTGAACATGGTGCCTTTTCCTCCCAACTCAGATGTTCCCAAATTTGACAAATATGATGGGAAAAGTGATCCCCGAGATCATGTTTGAGAATTTTGCACCATGAGCCTTGAATTTGCTCATGATGACACCTATTTAATAAGGTTATTCCCAAGAAGCTTGGGAGGGAAAACAATGGAATGGTTATCCAAAATTACACCACCTGTCAAATCATTTGATGAATTGGTTAACAAATTCATAACCCAATATTCCTATAATATCCAACATGCCATAACCATGCTAGATGTTTGCAACACCAAACAAAAGAACAACGAAACATTCATGGTGTTCGTTCAACGCTGGCGACGTATGGTATCCAGATATCCTCAAGATATTCCCGAAAAGGAGAAAATGGAAATCTTCATCGATAACTTGAATAGTGAAATGAGTTACAGACTAAAACTTCAATGCATACCATCTTTCGCTAAATTGATTGAAAATGGCATTCAAGTAGAGGAAGCATGTGTCAAAAAGGGAACACTCAAATTCTACAAGGAAGGAACAAACTCATCAAACTATAATAACCAAAACAACACCAACCTTGACAAATCTCGATTTTGGACTTGAAACAAAAATGAAGGCAACAATGAATCATATGATCCCAAATCTAAGCAACCAGTGCTCACATTATCCAGGAATCCTCAAAACATGAAAAATCCTAAGAATGCTAATCCAAATGCTAACACATATGCACCAAACACCAATCAAGGACAACTCAACACAAACAACACCAATGATACTCAAAACAAAAACATGAATCCAGGACCTAACAACAATTCATGCAACAACACAAACAATTTCCAAAAGCGTATCTTCACACCACTGGGGCAATCACTAGAATCAGCATTCAGAGAACTTTTGGCACACAAGATTCTTTCTTTGCCTCCAATCAGCAACTATGAACCTCAAATCAAACCACCTTGGTGGAATGATTCACACTATTGTGATTACCATCGTAACAAGGGTCATTAGATGAACGATTGCATGAGGTTGGAACACATGGTGCAAGATATGATTGATCAAGGTGACTTAACAATAGATGGTCTCAAAACAAATGGTGATCATGGAGCCTTCAAAAATCCTCTTCCAAATTACAGAGATGGAGCTTCAACCTCAGATAATACACGCGGAACTCATGTCAACCATATCTACAACAACACCATAAATCACATATCAGCTGAAGATCATCAAATAAATGTCATCACCATCCGAGATAAGCATGATCATGAATCTGTCAATGTAACAACCCGAACTCAGAAATATGTCTTGAAAGGACATACTGCACCTACAACTACCACACCAAAAATCCAATATGACTTGGTTAGCCAACTACGTAAAACTCTAGCACAGATATCTATACTAGAATTGCTGAAACTATCACCAAAGCACAAAGACATATTAGAACAAGCGCTATTGGAAACCAATGTACCTCAAAATTTGGATATAGACAGATTTCAAGCCATGGTCGCCCATATGACTGGACCTCATAACCTCACCTTCTTAGAACATGACGATGCTTCCTTAAGCCATCTGCATAATACTCCTCTCCATATCAAAGTCATTGTTTGCAAACACCGAGTAAAAAGAGTCCTAATAGATGGAGGAGCCGCACTTAATATATGTACTTTAAAGCTTATCCGTGCATTAGGCTTCTCAGAAGAGTCTATTGATCCCTGCAAGAAAATTACTATAAAGGCATATGATGATGAGGAAAGGTCCTCTAAAGGAACTGTGATATTACCCATTCAAGTAGGACCAGTGCAAAAAGATACTATATGTCAGGTCTTAGACATAGATCTCACCTACAATATTTTGTTAGGGCAACCCTGGATACATGAAATGCAAGCAGTACCTTCTACATATCACCAGTGTGTCAAATTTCCTTATGATGGACAAGAAGTTTCCATATCTACTGATCATAATCCATTTCAACATTGCAATGCAATGGGGGAAGCCCAAGACAGTTTGGTTCCTCATAATAGAGAAAAGCAGCGATCTTCAACATCAGATCGACAAACAGCAAAATCCAACTCCTTATTGGGAGACTTCAAACAGAAAATGCAAATCAAAGACCAAGGTATGGGAGAATACTCTTTGGAGCCTTTATGTTTGGCTAAATTGCCAACATCACCTAGATCTTATGGATTGCCTACTACATCAACACATCTGGTCACTCAACCCATCACCAAATTTGATAGTACTTTTATCCAATTGGGCACTCTAGCACATGAATCAGAAGACAAGGACGTTCTTAGTTGGTTATACAAAGATGAGAAAGAAGATAATAGAGTAGCTGCCCTGGACATTTTTCTAACTACACACCTATATGGAAAAGGATACTTAATCATGCAGTAAATGGGATATGACGGTAAAGGACCTATTGGGAAACGCAAGGAAGGAGTCACTAAACCTATAGATCTTCCTTCATGGCCCAATGGAAACAAAGCAAGATTGGGTTGTGAGCTCACTTTCCTATTAAAAAGGCCACCCCACCTAACTATAAAACCTCAATTAAAAGTAAAGATGAAGTACAAAGAAGAATCCTAGCAGGAAGCACTCTTTGAATCAGCAGAAACAATCTGCAAGGCACGGGAACGTCAAGATCAAAAGTTACATCAAGAAAAGCTTCTAAAACACAAAAGGGCCATATCTGCAGTAGTAGCCCATATTCAAACACCAATATCTCAAGAAACAATAAAATCATCTCCGAATACCATTATTCCTCCCTGAGGAAGCACCATCTATGAACAAATACAGAAAATAGAAGACGGATCTGACACAGAATCAACAAAAACTATCAAAATGGTATCTATCATCAAAGATTTGTTTTCACCATACAACATACCAGTTTATAGCACTGATAGAATCTGGGATGATGCCTCAAAGACTGATTCCAATGAATATGAATGGGGTACCTGCTCCAATGCTACTACAGATATCCCTGATAATATTGATTCCGTATCCCTTTCTCAAGAAGAATATAATGCAGAAGATAGACCTCTTGAATTTGGACCGCATAATATCTATGACATCAAGGAAAGCGAACAAAAACATTACGAACAAGTCTATGTGGAAGATAATACCATTGAAGACCTTGACGAAATCCTAGACTTCTTTAAAACCAAGAACAATCACGATGAAAACTCTATCCTAACACTCACAGTAGCTGAACTTGATCCACCTAACGATTCCTTACCACTTGTCTTTCCTAACCTCATCAACTGGGATGAACCTGAAATCCATGATATACCAATTTTCCCAGATGATGAATCTATTATCCATTACCTATGTACCGTAAATCCAGAGACAGGCTCTACCAGTGAACAAAGTAACAATATCTACAAACTAGGGAGTGCCAAGTCTCTCAGTTGCAAAAATGAACAAAGTAAAAGATCTGATGTTGAAAACTAGTCAATGGCAGTTCTAGATCACAAAAAAGTAAAAATAGAGGACGCATCTGAGGGTGAAAACCTTTTTAAGGCACCTAACGATGGGAGACTTGACACTCTTCCTGAGCACTTTCATGAACGATCACCCATATTGGTTGAGCCCACTCAATCAATCAACATTGGTACCACGGAAGCAGCCAGAAACATACACCTTGCAGAATATCTGATAGAGGAAGAAAGATCAGCATTCATCCTTTTCTTTAAAGAACAACAAATTAACTTTGCTTGGTGATATGTTGATATGCTTGGAGTGGATCCACACTTAATCATGCATCACTTGTCCATCTCTTCAGGAGTTAAACCGGTCAAGCAAAAACTATGAAAGATGAATCCACAGGTGGCCCTCATGGTCAAAACTGAACTAAAGAAACTATTAGATGTCGGATTCATTCAACCCATTGACTATGCAGAATGGATTTCAAACATCATTCCAGTATCAAAACCAGATGGTAGTATCAGAATATGCACTGAGTTCAGAGACGTCAACAAAGCTTGTCCAAAAGATGACTTTCCTCTGCCCAGTATCGACATAATTGTAGATCTCATAGCAGGCTATGCAATGCTCTCACTAATGGATGGTTTCTCAGCTATAATCAAATCAAAATCACTCCAGAAGATCAAGATAAAACCGCGTTCACCTGTCCTTGGGGAACGTACTATTGGAATGTTATGCCTTTTGGCTTAAAGAATGCAGGAGCCACTTATCAAAGAGCAATGACAACCATATTCCATGACATGATGCATACATTTATGGAAGACTATGTGGATGATTTACTAGCTAAATCCTTTACCAGAGCAGAACATCTCAGCATCCTAACAAAGATATTTGATAGATTGGAGAAATTCCAAGTCTGGCTCAACCCTAAGAAGTGTGTCTTCGGGGTTACATCAAGCAATTTACTAGGCCATATAATCTCAGCTAAAGGTATCGAAGGAGATCCAGCAAACGTACAAGCCATTATGGACATGCCACCACCACAGAATATCAGTCAACTCAGATCTCTACAAGGACGACTTCAATCAATCAGGCAATTCATCACTCAACTAGTAGATAAAAGTCTACCATTTAACCATTTACTACACAAAAATGTACCATTTAGATGGGAGATCAATTGTGTAGAATCTTTTTACCAAATCAAACAGTACCTGATGAATCCACCAGTTCTAGTACCACCAGTTGCAGGAAAGCCACTTATCCTATATATCTCAACAACAAATATATCGCTGGGGGCACTATTGGCACAAGAAGATCAACAAGGAAAGGAATGCGCCATATATTATATTAATAGGACATTGAATGGCTATGAACTCAACTATGCATTCATTGAAAAGGCTTGCCTAACAGTGGTCTTTGCATCTCAGAAGTTTCGACATTATATGCTAGCACACACCATTGAGCTAGTCGCAAAAATTGATCTTCTCAAATATCTACTTAGTAAGGCAACTCTTACAGGCCGATTGGCTAAATGGGTCATGATTCTCAGTGAATTTGACATCCAATACACAGAAAGACAAGTCATCAAAGGACAAGCAATTGCAGATCAGTTGGCTGAAGCACTGCTACCAGACAAACATACCATGGAGATTGAATTTCCAGACAAGGACGTTCTTTCTCTTTCTACCAAACAATGGATCCTATACTTTGATGGATCCTATACCCAACATGGTTCAGGTGTTGGCATTCTGTTCATCACTCCTGAAGGACACACTATACCAAGATCATATAGACTTATGTTTCCCTGCACAAATAATGTGGCTAAATATGAGGCATTGGTTATAGGTATCAAAATGGCCATAGAATGGAAAATCACAGAGTTAAAAGTCTATGGGGACTCACAACTGGTCATCCATCAAATCAACAACAACTATCAGACAAAGGATGACAAGCTACTACCCTACAAGCGAATGGTGGATGACTTCAAACAGTATTTTGTGCACATCACCTTCGAGCAAATACCAAGATTGAACAACAAAGCAGCCGATGCAATGATACTATCGCTTCACTACTACAAATTCCAGAGCAACAGAGTCGTTACGAGTTCCTAGTAGAGCAACTGTTCTCCCCCACCTATGACCACTCTAAGTCCTAGGTTATCTATGCCTTGACTGGTTCAGATTCTCCATTATATGGACCGATATACGACTACCTCAAGCACAATATCTTACCAATTGACTAGTCCCGTAACCAAAAACATAACTTTATCTGACAAGCTGCCCGTTACACCCTTACTACTGATACTTTGTATCATCGAGGTCTAGATGGTACTCTTCTTCGTTGTCTTGATCGTAATGATTTTGATTCTGCTTTACACGAGCTTCACAAAGGTATTTGTGGCACACATTCAAGTGGTACTACTCTTGCTAAAAAGCTTCTAAGAATGGGATACTACTAGCCTACAATGGAGAAAGACTCATATCACTTCGCCAAGAAATGTCCTAAATTCTAGATCCATGGTAATCTGATACATGCACTAGCATAAGAACTACAACCATTTACAACATCCTGGCCCTTTTGTCAGTGGGGACTCAACTTAGTTGGCAAAATTCATCCTTCATCTTCAAATGGACACAAGTTCATTATAACAGCAACAAAATACTTTACCAAATGGATAGAAGCAGTTCCCATGACCACAGTGACTGGGAAACAAATTGCCTCTTTTATCCTCAATTATCTGATCTGCAGATATGGTATTCCAAGTTCAATCATCACAGATAATGGTCGGCCTTTCAAAAATCAAGATGTACAAGAACCATGTGAAAAATTCAAAATCTAACATAGGTTTTCTACACCATACTACCCATAGGGAAATGGTCAAGCGGAAGCATCTAACAAAACTATCCTAAAAATCCTCAAGAAAACAGTGAACGATGCAGGCAAAGATTGGCACGTCCAACTCAATCCAGCACTTTGGGCATATAGAACCAGCATCCGCACACCTACAAGAGCAACACCATACTCATTGGTATATGGATCTGAAGCCATTTTACCCCTGGAAGTAGAAATCTCATCTCTCCGAGTCTCTTTGAAAGACTTAATCCCAGATGAAGAGTATCGAGTTAACTGATTGCAAGAACTTGAACTATTAGATGAAAGATGTCAACATGCTTATACTCATCTCAAAGCATATCAACAACACATGTGTAGGAGCTACAATCACAAGGTCATCCCCCGCAACTTCAAAATTGGTGACCTGGTCCTCAAAGAAAATCCGAGAAACCAACAAGATCGAGAAAAGAAAGGGAAATTTGAACCTAACTGGTTGGGTCCCTATGTTATCATATCAGTCTATGGATCCGGTGCCTATCAGCTAACAACTTCAGAAGGAGATATGCTCGACGAACCAACTAACAGCATCCATCTAAAGAAGTACTACACTTAAGTAACCTAGTGTACGGAAAAAGCCAAAAACAAACCAAAAAAATCAAAAAATCTAGAAAAAGAAAAAACATAAAGTACAATAAAAACAAATGGTGAAAACCTGGTAAACAGGTGCTCTTGTGAAAGAATGGCTCCTCTATCTATCTCCATACCATTTTATCCGTACAAACACTATTAGCCATCGCTCGACACTTAGCAAATATCTATTTAGGACATACTTAGCATAGTCGCTATCCTGGTTTATCCATATATATCCTCTTACCACAAATCCACCATGGCTTGGAAATCACTGTACATATTCACATCAAGAGGCACACTCAGCTAAGGGTATTCAAATCGTCTGAATATTGCAAACATTCCAGACATCAAAGCTATTTGCAAAACTCAAAAGCATGACATCCAACAACCAAAACTACGCTTCATCGCAAAACAAAACAAAACAATTCACAAAAATACCAAGGATGGATGATTTTATGAAGTACTGAATGTTGCATTATCGCATAAAAATCTTGACTAGTTTGGCATTTTGAACTTTTTAAATTATTGGATTCTCTTCCTTTTCTCACTAAATGCTTCAAAGCTAGAGATCATGAGGAACTTCCAATATTTTCTTAGTCTTCTGTCTGGGAAGCGATCACTTGTACTGTGTGAATACTTGCCTCGAGACGTAATACATCGAATATCACTAAAGGCCTGATTCCACTTCATACATACAAATGATTTACTCTTGTCTGTTTATACGCAATACGCACTCAAGTCGTCCTGGTTCAATTATACCTTGATGCTTGTGCTATCTTGCAAAATCAAACATCATGTAAATTTTTCTCAGGTCATTATGGTTCAATTATACCATTATGCTTGTATAAATTTTCAACATATCCTAAACCAATCAATGCTCAATGATGATATCTACAAAGCAAGCAAACAACATATGGCTATATCGGATGGCAAATACAGAATGAGGATGCTACCAAAAACCTAATTGCATATCATTTTAAAATAGTTGCATATCATTTTACATTTAGTTGCATATCATTATCATTAATCTCATTTTCAAGATACATCTCATAGCATATCAAATCATACATCTCATTTTCAAGATACATCTCATAGCATATCAAATCATACATCTCATTTTCAAGATACATCTCACAGCATATAAAAGCATACATCCTACATCATACATTATATCATATATTTAAGCATTGCATCATCATCACATAAATGAAATAACCCACATAACATGCATCCATATAAACACACCACATGATCAAAGAAAATGGTGCCGTATATATATATCTCAAAATGATCAAAATGTACAAAATGTATCAACACTGTGTCCAGTACAAAGAATACAAATAATCAAAAATACAATAGAGACCACGTCTCTCAAGTGTGACTATCCCCAGACGGCGATGGTCTGTCTCCAGATGTCCCTGCTCCTGGATCCCTAGGAGGGTCCTGTCTCGGTGGCACTATGACACCTCGGCTCTCAGACCACGACCCAGTATCTCGAGATCGACTAGATCTCGACTATGCAAAGCTCTGTACTCGCCGGTCCCTGGGTACCGCAGCCTCATAGTGTCGCTGATAGTACTCCACCTCCTAAGCTCTCAATGCTAGCTCTCTTAATGTGTCTCTCATCGGACCACCTGCCGCTGCTCTCTGCATACTAGATACCGGCTCCTTCACTCGCCCTCTCCGCTCTATCTTCGTATCTCGCTTAGTAGTCAACTGTGCGATCTGTCGTTGATATGTCAAAATCTATGCTTGCAACTACTGTACAGTCACCTATAGGGTCCAAATCTAAGCATCCTTGACATGTGCAAGGACCCGAACCCGTAGCGGTACCTGTGCAGGGACAACTCCTCCTACTCTACCTGTCCTCGGTGCTGGAGGTGGGAGCACATCCATCCTCCTCCTCTACATTGGTTGCCTCACCTCATCAGTGCCCCCCACTGCAGCTAACACCTCCCCCACTCTCCCCTCTCCACTAGCTCTAATCGCCAATCCACCTCTCCCCCTGTCTATCACCCCCTGTCTCACCACTCTCTCCACACCCCTATCTCCTCTCCTCCCTCTGGCTCCTCTCCCTCATCCATCTCCTCCATCCTCTCCATCATCATCATCATCTCCCTCTCCCTCTCCCTCTCCCTCCTCATCATCAGAATCAAACGCTAGCTGCATCTCCTCTGGATCATATATCCTGGCCACCGCCCGCGCAGCAAAAAATCTGGCAAACTCATCGGTCATGCCCGCATCCAGAATCTCTGGGGCATAATCCCATATCTGCCCTACCAACTCGACAAACTCCTCCACCACCACTACGTTGTCAATGGTCGGACCCTAATCAACTACATCCTGCCTCTGACGTGCATATAGGCAAGCTCCCTGTGGAATACCCTACTGGTGCCCAAACTATCTCAAAACTTGGGTCACCACAAACCTCTCTATAACAAAAGGGGTCCTCCCGATCAAGTATCTAGTCATAAATACAAAGAGCATCTCCAGCCCGTCCTCCGCCCACACCTCGCATCCTGTATACAGTCGCCATGTGACCGTATCAATATCATCTAACACTCTCCTCCAATGCTCTAGTTTACCCAGCTTGCGCTGGACAACTAGCCCCCTGTATCCATAAGCATATGCTGCTCCAATGGGCCTGTCTCTATCTGCTAATGGCCTTGCAGCTGGAATGTGCTCCCATCACCATACCTGTAACAGTGTCACACCAGCTGACAAACTGTCGTAACCAAGGTATACCACCTCATGTAGACCCCTGTATAGATGGGCCAGCATAGCTGATCCCCATGAAAACCTCTGGCCCTATGTGACCATCTCCTCCAACACCAATCCCCATCCCACGGAGAATCCCTTTGACCTGCGATCAGGACAAAGGAATCCACCAATAAACCCTGCTAGTACAGATGGTAGTGGTGCGTAATCCAGGTCTAAAAACTCCTGCCATGGGATCTTATAACCACAGACTGTCTCGTCATGGAAGATACGACACAATGCCTCTGTACCACCCTCCTCTAACTGCTCATACGATAGTAGTGCCCCTACTATGGGAATGCACAGGATCCTGTAACAGTCCTCTAGTGTGATTGTCATCTCTCCGATCGCAAAATGAAAGGTGTTCGTGTCACTGTGCCACCTCTCTGCAAGTGTTGTCAGTAGCCCCTGGTTCATAGTGAACTGAGGCATATCTAATAGGGAGGACAATCCACATCTCTCGATGATATCCAGATCAGCCTGGGTCAACCACGGTATCAATGACCACGGTCTCAAAAATCTCTCTCGCGACTGAACCACACCCAATCGCTCCTGTCAACAAGCAAAACAAATCCAATATCAGTTTCCACATCAAAACAAAGATATCGAAATCAAACTCACATCAACAACATGAAACAATTTTCTCTTCTACATCAAGTTCAAAATCCTATCATTTCATATCAACTTGTAACACAACTCAAGTTATCAAAAACCATATCAAAACTTGTAACACAACTCAAGTCTCTAAATCACATAAACTTGTAACACAACTCAAGTTTCCCACCCATATCAACTTGTAAAACAACTCAAGTTTCCAACCCATATCAGCTTGTAACACAACTCAAGCTTCACACATTGAACTTGAAACAGGGTACGCAAATAAATCATATTTTGATCAAAACACCACATTGATATCTATACATAACTTGACATATCGCAAAACAAAACAAGTTATATCGACACTCATATTGGACAAATCCATAAAATCATGACAGCACGACACAACAAATTTACAAACCACCTCATCTTACAAAAAAATTTTCAGATGCGCTAAAACAGACTCCCGTTGTTCTAAAATTCACCCACGCGCTAGGCTATTTTTCCTACATGTTAATCTATTCACCTTATGCACTAGATTGACTCTACGCACTAAATCTTTCCCCCCATGCACCACCTAACCTACCCTATGCACTAAACCCTACCCACGTGCTAATCTATACCTCCCGGGCACTACCTGTTTGACCCTATGCGCTAGGTTAACCCCACACACTAAACCCCCTTACCTATGTGAACCCCTGTGACTCCTATGTGCTAGGTTAACACTACGCGCTAACCTGCTGACTTGACGTGCTACCCAACTATCACCATGCGCTATTCTATGTCTATGCGCTAACCTATATTTCCTATGTGCTACCCTATTTATTTCGGACGTGACCCTAAAAATTGACTTGATGCGCTACTTAAAACTTCGTATGTGCTAATCTATGACTTTGACGCACTAAAATGCTAAAACCGAGTTTTAAAAATCAAAAAATGACTAAAAATGACCAAATCAGAAATCAAAAGAGGGTAAAAAATGTTGACTTACTGGTGGTCCATACGCTGCAGGTCTCCAGTACCTTCGAACGTGCTTGAAACGGTGTCTGGAATATGGAATAGGCATTTTCTCTTCAGACCAAATTCTCTTTCTCCAAAGTCAACAAGGCACAAATGAATCAAATCAAAGCTATTTTCCCCTTTTATAGGAAGAAAATTAAATTAGGGTTAGGCAAACGGACATGTAATATGGTCGCGGTCTCCCCTATACCTTACACAATGTACATTATCGGGAGATGAATCAATTTACCCACCTTTCACATAGACGAAATCCTACACATCACACACAACTCATCAAATCAAATCAAAAAAATTCAAAATATTGATTCATCTCCCGAGGGGGCATCACCATCAAATATCAAATCTAGGGCATCATGCATCAAATCAAACCTGGGGCACGACTTGCAAATCAAAAGAGCGACAGAAATATGGCATTTGATCATAAATCATGATAACGCGTCATTTTCTTTGAAATAACATGTGCACACACGTCACTTCAAAGAGGGGCAAAATGTAGACGTATAAAAATGACCATATTCCTAAATGAATATTTTATGTTCATTTCTCTATTTAATTAAATCCAATTTAATTAAATTACCCACATTCCTCTATTTAATTAAGTAAATTACTCAATTTATTTAAATTAAATTCACCATACCCATTTAATGAATAAATCATTTTATTCAATTAAATTCCCCCTATCCACTTTTAATTAAATTCAAATTTAATTAAATAGTTATCCTAAATTGAATAAATCTAATTTATTTAATTTCCCCAAATTGCAACCAAATTGAATGAAATTCTTTATTTCAATTAAATCCTATTATCCCTCCATCCACTTGCCTTCCTAAACCCCTTTCTAATCCCTTCTAGACTCTTCTAATTGCTTCTAATTAGCCCAACCCATCTTCTAAACTTTGTCACATCCCTAAGCAAAGGGAAGTCACTTCTCAAATCCTCAAAGTCTTTGATAACCATTAAAGGCTCCAAGTCTTCAACCACTTAATTCCCCAAAGTCTTCAATAACCATTAATGGTTAACTCAAACCCTCTTACATGGTTAAAGAATTTCTTTTAACTCAACCTTCATCCAACCCAAGGGTCTCATCAAGCCTTTAATGCTTTGACCATGATTATCTCTTAATCATTTGCACAAGGGTTTATCCTGGGATTAACTCTTAATCCAATGGGTAATCTTAACTTATACTTGACCCTTACCTTCTAGATAACTATAAGGTCTTCTCAGGCATTTAATGCCTCCAACCTCTTCTCTCAACCCAACCCTATGTTGACACTTGTCACCATTTCATTGGTGCAAATTGCAAACATGGATCCCCAACTTTCAAACTCAACCCTTGATCAACTCTTTCAATCCTGACCATTCATTGCCCTGTTTTTGCTATAAATAGAGCTCTCATTCCTCCATTTTGAGATATCCTCCAAATTTTTAGTATCATACTTATGCTCAAATACATTCAAGCTTTTATATATCATTTTTATGCTCACCATTTTAGCCTCTTTTAAATCAGGAATTAGTCTAAATATGCATGTTTAGAATATTTTCTTTATCATTTAGCTCAATCATAGACTAATATAGTATGTTAGGATAGTACTCATACTAACCTTGTCATCTTATAAATCTAGTTTATTGCATTTCTAAGATCATGCATAGCTTAGGATGCATTTCATTCTAAAATCTATAAAAGCATCCCTCGTTCTTGCATTTGCCATCCCTAAACCATTTTGCTCAGTGATCTGAGAGCAAAACATTAGTTTGAGGGACATTGTAAGATAGAGAACCATGGGACCCACCTTGGGAAGCTGAGTTATACTTCATGACTCCATAGCTTGCACCAAGAAGTCCTGTGTGTGTGTGTGGACAAATCTTTTAGAATATTTTCACATATTGAGTTCTATCGACCCGCTTTTCCCCCACATACTATGTATGGTTGTTACAGCACTAGAAGATGTAGAGGGGTTGACTATTGTTTGCTTTGGTGATTTATGTTCAAGGTGGGCAATGATCTTTCTGAGGTTACTCTTTAACTTGTTGCTTTCTTGCAACATGCTTTCAATTACATTGTTGATGTCCTTTGTTGCTTTCAAACTTGTATCCATTGTTGAAATTTGATTGTGTTAGTGTGGTTGTTTTCTATTTGAATGACAGAGTGGAAATTCATTACTAAAAAAAGTGAATATACAAGAATAATACAACAAATCTTTAAGTAGATCACATTTTTTTTTGTGAATCATAATGAATTTACTATTAACTAACTCTAAAAACTTGTAATAATTAGGGCAATACATTAAGTTTTGTAAATTGTCTAATGAGTCAACTTACAAAGCTTTCACTTTGCAAGAGAAGTGTTTAGTTGCATTTATTTTAGAGTATGTGTGTGTGTGTGTGTGTGTGTGTGTGTGTGTGTGTGTGTGTTTGTGTATATAGATGTATACATATACATCTGATATATATAAATATATATCTATATCTATACTGATAACTCAATGATGAATGAATAGTACCAAACTGGTACTGAGAGGGGGGGGTGAATCAATACAGACAAAAACACAGTCTTAAACCGGTTTGACAAGAGATACTTCAAATGACTGGTAAACAGTGATATCGGTTCAACACAGACTGCAACTGATAAAGCCAAAAGTGTCTAATACAAGCATTAACCGGTTTGAACACTTAGCTTTTCACTTAACTCAAAGCAACACTACCATTTCACCCTTATGCATAAACAGGTAATCTAACATCAAATCTTCATAATAGTTAGTTCAACATTTTTTATAGACAAGCATAAAATACAAAACCAACATATGCTCAACAGGTAATAACAAAGCGTCACAAGATAAAAGCATTACACATGACACACATATTTTTCACATGGAAACCCAACTGGGAAAAACCTTGGTGGGGATGAATACCCACAAGTTGTTTTTGAACTCTTTAGAAGTCCGCTTTGTTAGGAGCCTTGTCTAGTTAAAGACATTACAATAGGTTCTGCTAGGAACCGATCCTGTTAAGGATCACCCATCTAAGGGATGGCTATAATACCCAGTTAAGGGTTAAACCCGATAGGGTTACCTTGTTAGAGGATTTCAAGAACTCAAATAGCTAAAGGATCTCTAGAGCTCTATAGCTTCTCAGAACTCATTAACTTCGAGTTACCCGGTTAAGGGATTTGTATCAAGCCAGTTAAAGCTACCCTGTTAGGGGATTTGTATCAAGCCCAATTAAGGCTACCCTGTTAAGGGATTTCACAACTGTTGAAATGGTTATAGATCAACCAGAATTACAATGATCTAGTAACAACACTCAATGCTAATGCAGAACCATTTTGGCTCCTCTTCTCCTTCTACACATTCACTTTGCAGGTATCTCTTCTCTCCTTTGGTCTGGCAAGAATCATGTATCACTTCCCTTGGATACACACTCACAACTTTTTCCAACAACCTTAGAAAGAAACACAACATCGACCTTATAGGAAACAGATAGGTCGATAGCAAAAACCCTAAACCCTAAACCTGTTAGGTTAAGCAATTCAAGTGGTTCAATCCTGACCGTTGAATCATACTGCATTAAATGCAACAATCTTGAATCGATCTCAGGGCGTTCTCCATTATCCATTATCCACTGATTTCATGGTAGCTGATAACCCATCACGCGTTATCATCGTTTGACAAAATTTGCACATTCCCAAGGTAGATAGGAATAGTCTTCTTCATGCAAGATCCTTCATGTGCACAGAGCTTGTGTGGCAACATGACCTATTCTCCATTGTACTGTTAACTCATCTCACAAAGATCACCGATTGAGTCACACGGGCTTGAGGTACTCCAACCAGAAATCCTAAAGTGGAAACTACCTACCAATCGGTAGTCACATAATGCTTCCATGTGTCAGTTCCCATAACTACATGTCGGCTCATCTTAAACAAATATGCCACTTCACTTTGGCACATCTACCGGTTCATACATATGCTGGTTCTCTCTTCTTACCTATCACATGTGTCAGTTCACATCATGTCACATATTGACATCAATGACAACATACAATATCATTATGTCTTCATACCAGTTCACATAATGCCAACAATCTCCCCCTTTGGCATTGATGGCAATATACAAAGATATCTCTCCGCTTCACATCTTCTCCCCCATTTGCTGCAGATATCTTTTCCGCTTCACTCCTTCTCCCCCTTTGACAACAATGCCAAAGTGGAGGCACAAGCATCTCAGTTCCATTATGCTACTCCCCCTATGGAGTAGCATCCTTCAACACATCAATCAACAAGAATTTGACTATGCAATATCTAACTGATGTGGAACAAACACTTTTAGTTCACCTCCTGAACGGGCAGTACCCCCAACTCACCTCTTAAATGCACAAATGTAGTCTTTGGGAGAGGCTTGGTGAATATGTCTGCTAACTATTCCTTGCTGGAGACATGTTCCAGTGCAATCTCTTTATTCTGAACCTTTTCCCTCAAGAAATGATACTTAAACTCAAAATGCTTGGTTCTAAAATGTAAAACCGGATTCTTTGAAATATTGATAGCACATGCTTCATCCAAATTGTCTAAGTGTAGTTCATGAAAGCTACAACATACTCCACTTCCACTGTAGACTGAGAGATACAACTCTGCTTTTTACTCATCCATGAGACCAGTCTACCACCGAGAAAGAATGCACCACCGGTTATGCTTTTCCGGTCATCCACATTACCTACCCAATCAGCATCTGTGAACACTTTCAGATTGAAATCATTGATGTATGGGTACCACAATCCATAGTCAACTATTCCCTTCAAATACCTAAGAATCCTCTTAACTACAATCAAGTGGGATTCTCTTGGATTTTTCTAGAACCTTGCAGTAATGCCAACTGCATGTGCAATATCCGGTCTGCTATGCACTACATAATGCAACTTACCAATCATTGATCAGTATTCCTTCTCATTAACCAGTGCGGAATCATCCTCTTTTGTCAATTTGCAACTGGTCACCATCGGTGTACCAACCGATTTGCTATCTTCCATGCCAAAGGTCTTCAACACCTCTTTGACATACTTGGACTGAGTGATAAAGATTCCATCTTTCATCTGCTAGATCTGCAGTCCAATGAAGAACTTAATCTCCCCTATGAGTTACATTTCAAACTCTTTCATCATCTCATCAGCAAACTCATGACTCATCTTGTCATCTCCTCCAAAGATAATGTCATCAACAAAAACCTCATAGATCAGGATTTGATCTCCTTCAGACTTCAAGTAGATATTGCTATCTTCACTTGTTCTCTCAAATCCAATCTTCACAAGATGGGAATGTAGGCGCTCATACCATGCCCTAGGTGCTTGCTTTAGACCATATAAGGCTTTATGTAGCCTGCATACCATATCACTATCTTCAGATAGGGAAAACCCATCTGGTTGCTCTATATACACCTCCTCTTCAAGTACACCATTTAGGAATGCAGATTTTACATCCATTTGATATACTTTGAACCTTTTAAAAGCTGCATATGCAAGAAGCATACAAACTCCTTCCAATCTGGCTACAAGAGAAAAGGTTTCTCCATAGTCTTCTCCTTCTTCTTGAGCATATCCTTTGCACACCAATCTGGTTTTGTTTCTAATCATTGTGCCATCCTCATTCAGCTTGTTTCTGAAAACCCATTTGGTACCAATAACATTTTTATGCTCCGGTCTGGGTACCAAGGACCATGTACCATTTTTCTCTATTTGGTCAAGTTCCTCTTCCATTGCCTTGATCCAATCTTCATCTTTATGAGCCTCTTTGAATGATTTAGGCTCAAATTCAAAGATCATACATAATTTTTCTCTGATCTTTCTTCTTGTAAGGATTACTGCATCCTTATCTCCTATGATCTGCTTAGGATCATGATTCATCTTGACATACCGAGGAATGGTCTTGACTGGTTCTTCTTTCTTTTCCTCTTCATTCTCATCTTCATCAGTATCAGCATTCACCGGTTCAGGAACACTATTACTGGTACTTGGTTGACTAGCAACTGGTTCCCAGAAGGTAACAGCCGGTTCATTTACCACTTGCTTACTACAGGTTTCCTCAGTTTTCTCAGAGGTTTCATCAACTCTCACATTGATGCTTTCCATTATTCTCTGAGTCCTATTGTTGTAACACTCAGAGCTTTACTTTTGGTGGAATATCCTATGAATATCCCCTCATCACATTTAGCTTCAAACTTGCCCTGATGTTCACTCCTCTTGATGTAACATTTGCTACCAAAAACCTTAAAGTAGCTAACCATAGGTGTCTTATCGGTCCAATACTCATAAGGAGTTGTATCCTTACCTTTCTTGATGAGTATCTGGTTCATTGTGTAGACTGCAGTGCTCACCACTTCTCTCCAAAAGGTGTGAGCTACCTTTCCTTGAATCAACATTGTTCTTGCTGCTTCAACCACTATCCATTTGTTCCTCTCTGCTAGGCCATTCTGTTGTGGAGTCCAGGGGGCAGATAGTTGCCTCTTGATGCCAAATTCTTCACAATACTTGTTGAATTCACCGGAAGTGAATTCTCCTCCTTGATCAGTTCTGAGGCACTTGATCCTTTTACCGCTTTCCTTCTCCACTAATGCTCTAAAAGCTTTGAACTTCACAAAGGCTTCAAACTTGTCTTTCAAGAATGTGACCCACATCATTCTTGAGCAGTCATCAGTGAGGATCATGAAGTACCTATCACCCTGCACAGTCCTAGTTTTCATAGGACCACACAAATCAATATGCACAAAATCAAGCAAGTTGTCAGCAGTGAAAGATTTACCTTTAAAGGTTGAGGAAGACATTTTCCCCAATTGACATTCTCTGCACAAGGTATTTTCCAGTTTGTTTAGCACCGACAATCCTCTAACTACCTTGATCTTACTAGCCTTTACAATGTTATCAAAGTTTATATGGCAAAGTCTCCTATGCCATATCCAACTATCATCACATTTAGCCATTACGCATGTACTTACATTTGCATTCAAATGAAATAGGTTACCTTTGGTCTGCATGCCTATGGCCACTAGTTCATCATTCTTTCCTTTGATTATGCATACTCCATTCTTGAATTCCAGATTGAGACCACTGTCATTCAGTTGGGCAAAACTCAAGAGGTTGTGTCTAAGACCATCAACCCAATACACATTTTCAGCACTACTCTTTCCATTTAGAGAGATGGACCCTCTTCCTTTAACCATGCATGGTGCATCATTACCAAAATGAACCACACCACTATCATATTCTTCCAAAGATAAAAACTTTCTCCGGTCACCGGTCATATGGTGAGAACAACCACTGTCAATAATCCACTCATTGACATTATCAAAGTGGGAGACAAGAGCCTTCTTGTCTGACACATCTTCCTTTACAGTAACAAACACAATGTCTTCATTCTCTTCATCTTTTGATTCCTCATCTTGGACACCTTCATCAACTGCAACAAAACAATTTCTCTGGTTTCCTCCTTTGAATTTCTTGAACCTTTTCGGTTTATCCTTGTTGTCACTATTAGGACAGTTCATAGCAATATGTCCTATTTGGTTACAAGAAAAACATTTCAAAGGGAGCTTACCTTTGTATTTACCGGTTCCTTTTGAAAATTTCCTGGCAAGAAGAGCTTCAAATTCTATCAGAAACTCCTCATCATCCATTGTTTGACCCTGTCTTGTTTCATCACTGGTGCTTACTTCTTTTCCTTTTCTGGATGATATAGCAGAGGCTTTAAAAGCTGATTCTGTCTTTTGAACACTACCATCAAAACTATTTAGCTCATAGGCTGTCAACTTGGCTATGATGGAGTCCAAGGATACCTTAGTCTTGTCTATTGATCTTAGCTCCTGAATAGCAGCAACCCTTATTGCATAGACCGGCAATAGGGATCTCAGGACTTTGCTTACCACAGTGGCATCTTCCATTTTACCACCTACACTCTTGATATCTTTGACAACAGTTTTGATTCTAATGCCATACTGTTGAATGGTTTCACCTTCAACCATTCGCATATCTTCAAAGTTCCCTCTAAGGCTTTCTTCCTTGGCTTGTTTTACATGCTCATCACCTCCATAGATATTTTCAAGAGCATCCCATACCTCTTTGGGGTTTATCTTGTCCTGAACATCAATAAACTCAATGGCAGATAGACTACTAATAAGGGCTTCCATGACTTGCCCATTTTCTTGTATCTCTCTCTTTTGGTCATTGGTGAGAGTACCGGTAGGGACAACATAGACATTCTCAACATAACTCTTCTGATGAATATCTTCATTCTATCTTTCCATATACCAAAATTTTCCCTATTAAACTTTGGACCTTCCCTCTTCATCATTTGACTGGGATCTTTACCTCAAGCGGTTAAGCTTACAACACAGAGGACCTAGATAGCTCTGATACCAATTGATAACTCAATGATGAATGAATAGTACCAAACTAGTACTGAGAGGGGGGGGTGAATCAGTACAAAGAAAAACACAATCTTCAACTGGTTTGACAACAGATACTTCAAATGACTGGTAAACAGTGATATCGGTTCAACACAGACTGCAACTGGTAAAGTCAAAAGTGTCTAATACAAGCATTAACCAGTTTGAACACTTAGCTTTTCACTTAACTCAAAGCAACACTACCATTTCACCCTTATGCATAAACGGGTAATCTAACATCAGATCTTCATAACAGTTAGTTCAATATTTTTTATAGACAGGCATAAAACACAGAACCAACATATGCTCAACAGGTAATAACAAAGTGTCACAAGATAAAAGCATTACACATGACACACATATTTTTCACATGGAAACCCAACTAGGAAAAACTACGATGGGGATGAGTACCCACAAGTTGCTTTTGAACTCTTTAGAAGTCCGCTCTGTTAAGAGCCTTGTCCGGTTAAAGACATTACAATAGGTTCTGTTAGGAACCGATCCTGTTAGGGATCACTCAGTTAAGGGATGGCTATAATACCCGGTTAAGGGTTAAACCTGATAGGGTTACCTTGTTAGAGGATTTCAAGAACTCAAATAGCTAAAGGATCTCCAGAGCTCTATAGCTTCTCAGAACTCATTAACTTCGAGTTACCCGGTTAAGGGATTTGTATCAAGCTGGTTAAAGCTACCCTGTTAGGGGATTTGTATCAAGCCCAGTTAAGGCTACCCTATTAAGGGATTTCACAACTGTTGAAATGGTTATAGATCAATAGGAATTACAATGATATAGTAACAGCACTCAATGCTAATACAGATCCATTTTGGCTCCTCTTCTCCTTCTGCACGTTCACTTTGCAGGTTTCTCTTCTCTCCTTTGGTCTGGCAAGAATCATGTATCACTTCCCTTGGATACACACTCACAACTTTTGCCAACAACCTTAGAAAGAAACACAACATCGACCTTATAGGAAACAGACAGGTCAGTAGCAAAAACCCTAAACCCTAAACCTATTAGGTTAAGCAATTCAGGCGGTTCAATCCTGGCCGTTGAATCATACTGCATTAAATGCAACAATCTTGAATCGATCTCAGGGCATTCTCCATCATCCATTATCCACCGATTTCATGGCAGCTGATAACCCATCACGTGTTATCACCATTTGACAAACTTTGCACATTCCCGAGGTAGGTAGGAATAGTCTTCTTCATGCAAGATCCTTCATGCGCACAGAGCTTGCATGGCAACACGACCTTTTCTCCGTTGTATTGTTAACTCATCACACAAAGATCACCAATTGAGTCACACAGGCTTGAAGTACTCCAACCAAAAATCCTGAAGTGGAAACTACCTACCAACCGGTAGTCACACAATGCTTCCATGTGTCGGTTCTCATAACTACATGCCGGTTCATCTTGAACAAATATGCCGCTTCACTTTGGCATATATACCGGTTCATACATATGTTGGTTCTCTCTTCTTACCTATCACATGTGCAGGTTCACATCATGTCACATATTGACATCAATGACAAAATACAATATCATTATGTCTTCATACCAATTCACATAATGCCAACATATACATGGATACATATTTAAGTATGGGCATGAATGCTTTCAGTGTGCAACGTAAGTATTCAATTTTACAGTTGTCACAAAATCAGAATTATAGACATGAATTACTATATATTAATGTTCTAAATATGGAACATTTCTTAGTGGTTATTTATCTTCGAGATTAAAAGCCTTCATGTGCACAGAGTCAATTATCTGATTTGTGTTACCCTGACCAAATATTTTGTCAACCAACGTTGTCTTGCAGTCATCTCCGTGTGTGGGCTCTATTGCCAAAGCAATGTTGTCTTTAATGATTTCATCTCAAGGCTGTGCATGAATGTTGACATTCTTTATGGCTGGTTGCAACCTTAAAATCTAACTTATTTTGTTGTTGTCAACAATATTTTGCTCTACATTTTTTTCTCTGGAAATTTCCACATAAGGTTATTAGCTTTTGTTCTCATTGTGACTATTTTATGCTCTGTGTCCCAAGGGATGTTGTCTTTAATGATGTCTTTATTGATTTTGTCCTTGAGGCTGTGCATGAATGTCGACGTTCTTTATGGGTGTTTGCAACCTTAAAATGGAATTTGTTTTGTTGTTGTTGGCAATATTTCGCTCTGCAATTTTTTCTCTAGAAATGTTCACATAGATTGTTGGGTTTTGTTCTCATTGTGACTGTTTTGCTAGTTACGTTTGGTTCTCGTTGTGACTATTTTACTGGGCTTCCTTGTGAGCTTGACACCGTTAACTATCTGTGGGTGTCACTACTTCCAGTTTGCAAGCAATTTTCAAGGTTGTTCTGTCTATTTTTTAATTATTTGTGGACGTGGCTACTTGCACTTTGGAATCCATTTTTGAGGTTGCTTTGTGAGTTTCATGGCATGCATGCTTTGAATTTACAAGTTAAGTTCCGTCGGTTGCAACCGTAAGATGTAATCTATTTTATTGTTGTAAGCCTTATTTTAGTCTACAAATTTTTCACATGGGTTTGTATATAGTGGTGCAATTAAGGTTTTTTCTAGTTGTGCCTGTTTTATTTGGCTCCTTTATGAGCTTCATGACTTGAATGCTTTGATGTTCTTGCAAGGTTGTTTGTTTGTTTATGTTGTTTAACTGTTTGTGGTTGTGCCTACTTCAAGTTTAATTGTTGTAGACAATATTTCACTGTGCAAATTTTTGCATAAGGCTGTATATAGTTGTGGAGTTAGGTTTTGTTCTAGTAATGACAATTTTATATGGTTTCTTTGTGAGCTTCATGCCATGAATGGTTTGAATTTGGAAGGTAAGCTTGGCTTTTATTTAAACTCTTTTTTGTTTTGTAATGCATTTTTTTTATGGTTTGCTTATTTTCTCCTTTCATCTGCTTGCAAGGTTGTGTTATTGTAAGTATTTTGCTCTGTAAATTTTCTTGTAATTTTTTATTTAATTGTTGAGTTAGGTTTTCTTTTAGCTGTGAGTATTTACTGCTCTATGCACATGAAGGCTTTTATTCAATAAGATAAATTGATATATATATGTACATCATATGTATATATATGAACATGTATATATATAATTGTATTTGTATACATACATACATGTATATATATATATATATAGATTTATATAGAAGTATTCACACTATAAAAATTTCTTTATGCTTGCAGGCTTGCTACTTTGTTTATGTTATTTAACTATTTGTGGACGTGACTACTTTCAGACTACAACATAGAGTACCCTATGTACATATACATACACACATGTCTATATGTACATACATGCATATATATATGCGTACATGTGTGTATTGATATACATGTATAGATGCCTACACATACATGTATGTATATATGTACATATGTGTATGCACATATACATATATCAGTACTTCAATGTGTTATAAAATATATATATATATATGTAAAGCGGAAAATCACGATCAAACCCTAAGTGTTCCCCCCACCACTCCAAGGAGAGGGAAAGGAGATCACTAGGGTTGACGGTTTTCACTTAGGAGAGACTTTACATTCAAAAGAGGGGTTGAAACCCACAAGATCCAATCCCACACAATGCAAGATTGAATGTTGAATGAGTTTCAAGGGTTAAGACAGCAAGGCTACCCTCTTTTGTAAAGAATGTAGATAGAAGGATTAAGCTAGGAATGCATGAAAAGTGAGAAAGATTCACTTATAAACAGAGATAGGAATATAGGATGAAGCTACAGACCTGGAATTAGCAGTAAAATGTCAAGACGATGCTGTCCTGCAAATTTGAGCGAAAGTTGACAGGACGATGGCGCCCGGCGTGCACACGGCCCTCCGAAAAATCCGCGAAACGAAGGGGGATCTGTTTGTCTTTGCACAAGGATTCCAGATCTTCAATTATAGCCGCGTACCTGCAACCTACACACAGAAAAGTGAGGACGATTGGGGGGTTAGGGATTAGGGGTTTTCCCTTAGGTCAAACCCCGGTTTTGGAATTAACCAAGAAATGAGAATGCTGTAAAAGTAAATGATTGTAATGTAAACAAGTACTTGATACCTTGTTGTAAGAATGTTTGTATTCTTACATGTGAAGGTGTAAATGTTGTTGTATGTTGTATGTTGTATGTGATCTCCTCTTCAATGGTTGAATCCTTGTCTTGAATGCAACACTTAGCCTTGAATGGAGACTTAGAATGCTCAATTGCTTGAAGGAATGCTTGAATGCTTGAATGCTTGAATGTTTGAATATCGCTTCCGCCTTTTTTCATCTTACAAAATGTGAGAGGAAATGTAGTTTATATACTTGCCAATTAGGGTTGATAGACTGATTTTTCCGACCTTAGGCTGACCAGGAAAGATTATTTTCCAATTTGCAAACATAAAGACCCGAGACCCAAAAGAGATCGGGCCCAAAAATAGGGCCAGGGACTAGGGCGCTGGGCACCATGGTCCTGGGGGACTAGGGCACTGGGTGCCCTAGTCTTGAAGGACCAGGGCGTTGGGCGCCATGGTCCCACCTCCAGGGACAGTAGGGTGCAAGGAGGATTAGGCCAGGGTGCTGAAAAATGCAGTTTTTGATGTCATGAACAAGTTTCGAGGTCTCCATTCAGGTTCAGTGTTGCGTCGCCATCGTGAAGACCCAAATGCGGTCGAAATTGCAAGTGTCACAATTTTAGGATGCTACATTTAGCCCCCACTTTAGCGGGAGTATAAGCATGCGCTCATACTTCTGGTAAAGTACAAGGAAACAACATTGAAAGACTTTCACCACCTCAAGGAGGCAAGACACACCAAGCCCCCAGTGGACTAAGGATCTTACGACTTCGATTGACAAAGTAAAAGGGAAGATCACGAGGGAGAACCATGACTATCAGTAGTAAGGTTCCCTCACTATGAGTCATGCAAGAGATACCAAAAATTTTCAAGGCAAAGCTAAGTTCGCCAAGATATTTTCAAGTATCCTGAAGGGATAGATGGGGTGTATGCCCCCCTACGTTAAAGCGATCGCACACGCCTCAATGGGGGTGATTGCTTTAAGGTAGTGATACACATAAGAAATGAGAAGGGAAAGGAGCACATTATCACAAAGATTTAGCCCCCAAGTGTGAGATAAACCCAAGGATAATAGACGCAAAACACAAAGCATGAGGTGACTTCACTTTCCTCGAGGTCAATATGTTGTATGATAATTCATGTATATCATATGTATGTATGCATAATTGTTCTTCATTCCCCAATCAAGGAAGGTCACCTAGAAGAAGGGAACACATGTGTTTTTTGAGTCAACATGAGAGAGACCAAAAGAGATCTCAATGCTTTGCATTGTCCTCAAGTAGACAACACTAAGGACAACAAATAGAAGAATGAGAATAACACATAGAAGAATTAACAAAAGAGAGGAGGAGAGAATCTGCTATGCTAATGAAACTAGTCTAGCACGTCATCTACCCCTCGATCTTGCTGATCAATGTTTCGGGAAGGCAGGGAACATGCTAGAGGAGGAACATCCAACACAGCAGATGGAGCTATCACAAGATCCAAACAAGGGATATGTTCATGTTCCAAGCCACGTTGTTCTTGTCTAGGAGCTAGGATAAGTGCTTTAGAAAATTCGTTAGATAAATGGTTATCAATATCAACAAGTTCATATTCACTATCAGAAGCAAGAGGAGTAACATTTTCATCATGAATAACATTTTCATCTATATCATCATCAAGATTTATAAAAATAGGATCTTTAACTCGCATAGGATCAAGACCATCATGCATCTTATGTTTAGGAGATTTTGGAGAAAATGGAATAATGCTTGTTGAAGGTGTTTTTGGGGATTGCAAAGTTTAAGAAGCAGCTGCCTGGGCTCTAAGACGACGCTTTCGTCGGCGTTCACGTGCAAAACGATTTTGTCTAGTCTTAGTAGGAAGTGGAGAAGATTGAGGAGGAGGAATGTTCTCATCCTTATCACTTGGGTGTTTAGGTTGTGGTCTCTTAGGCTGGATAATAGGAGAAGAGGAAGGTCTCTTCTCTCCATAAGAGGAAGGAGGAGGAACTACTCTGTATAAAGGAGGAATATTTGGTTTAGGAAGGAGACCAAGTCCATCATGACAAGGAGGTATAGGCCTACTTTTAGAAAGTTTATTAGACATAGACATAGTCACATCCATAGGAATGGGTTGGGAATCTTCTTGAGGAAAGACATTAGTTTTATCTTTCAAAGGAAGAACTTCCTTCTCAAGAATGATAGGAATATCAAGTTTGGGTGTTCTAGATTCACTTAGAGATAGGATCATATCTGTTTTCCACTTTTGATAAGATTTGAAAAGATGATCACTTCGCGGAGGAAGAGATTGGAATTTTTTAGGCCAAAAATAATCAATAGGAACGCTAGAAGTTCTTTCAGCTAGTTTAAAGAGACTATGATTGACAGTAACAACTTCACCATTATGGGGAAATTTCAAATATTTATGAATAGGAGAAGCAATAGCTTTCATGGAAGATAGCCAAGGATAGCCTAGCTTCACACGAAATTGTTCGGAAGAAGGAACAATAGCAAAGTTCACATCAAGGGATTTGTTATGAACTTCAATAGGTAATGTAATAGAACCAATTGTAGGAGAAGAAAATGCATCAAATAATTTCACAACCACATTTGTTTTGTCATAGATCACTTGATTCAATTGCAAAGTAAAAAGGAATTCTTCAGTAATAACATTAACCATGCACGAAGGATCAATAAGCACTCCACGGCAAGGTGTATTCTTGACTTTTGCAACTATATATAAAGGACCATCAGGTGCCCTGATAGTTTCACTAGAATCAAATGTGATGGAAGGTTCTTTAGGGTTTTCTTGCTGCTCTACAAAGTTAATCACATTCGGAGTCATAGACACAAGACCATCAGATGAGAAAGAGGAATCATTAGTCTCAATCACATTAGAGGTATGAGAAGGTAATGGATCAGTAAAAATCTTAAGATTTTGGTTAGGAGGAGCTACAGACGTGTTGCCTTTATCATTCACTCCCGAAACAGAGATAGTATTATTATCAATCAAATCTTGAATTTTACCCTTTAAAGAAAAACATTTTTCAATATCATGCCCAGGTTGACGATGAAATTGACAAAAAGATTTGTTATCAAAATAGGGTGAATTAATCTTTGTAGGATCGATTTTCTTTATAAGAGGGAGAGTAAGCACATTTTGTTCCAATAACTTATTCATAATACTATGCAATGATTCATTCAAAGGAGTAAACTTTCTTTCTTTCTTGAAAAATTTAGAAATAGGAGGCACACCTGATGCTGCATTCACATTGTTGTTGATGATGTTTTCATTGAACTTAATGGACTCTCTATTCGGTTTAAACTTTCCAAATGGTTGTTGAATACTATCACCCTTATCACTCGGAGCCATAGGATTTGCTTGTTCCATTTGACTCACAGTCAGTTGATAATTGTGAAGAGTTGCACACAACTGTTGGAAAGAAGTAAACTCAAAAAACAGAAGTTTGTCTCGAATATCTTTTTGTAAATTAGAAATAAAGATTCTTTGAATATCATTGTCAGGCACTGGAAAAGAAATTTGAGCATACAAATGCTTATATCTACCAATGAAATCAGTCACTTTTTCATTAACACCTTGTTTACAATGCATTAAATCAATCAAAGTAACTTTAGGACTTATATTGTTTTGAAATTGTTGAATAAAAGCATTTGCAAGTTGTTCGTAAGAAGTAATAGAATAAGAAGGCAATGAACAATACCATTGTAGGGCTTCATCTCTTAATGTCCTAGTAAACAGTTTTGCAAGCAACCTTTGGTCATAAGCAAAATTGGTACATATTGTTTGAAAAGTCTTAACATGTGTTAGAGGATCACTGTTACCATTGTAAAGCTCCAAATGCGGGATTTCAACATGTTTAGGAGGGATAGCTCGAACAATGTCAAGAGAAAGTGGGCTCGCAACATCAAATGTGGGCACACTAAACTTAGATTGATTCATAGAGGCAATTTGTTGCTGTAAAGAAGAGACAGTTTGTGCAAGATTGTTAATGGTCGCTTCAGTTGAAGAGTTCATATTAGACGTGTTAGATTGTGATGGAGGTATTATGTTATTGAAAGAAGGTATTGATTGAGAGTAAGGTGGCGGGGCACTATGATAATTAGTCATAAGAGAGGATTGGAAAGGAGGAACACTACAAGGAGGAATGGAATGGTTGAATGAGTTGCCCCCTTGCGTCATGTTCATTTGTGGAGATGTAATAGGAACACTCATTGAAGGAATGAATGAAGAAGTCGGATTAAATGAAGGAAGAGGGTTAGTTGAAGAGGAAGGATTGCCCCCATGACTGGTGATCATAGGGGGAATGTCTTGTATAGAAGTAGTCATTATGTTTGATGTAAAGGTAGGCATGCTAGCAATAGAAGTTGTCAAAGGAATAGAATGATTGACTTGAGTAGGAGGTTGTGTATAACCCAAAGTTTCAGCACAACTCTTCATAGGCATCACATTCGAATCCACAATGTGTGCAATACCATGCAAAATATCAATTCCATTCTTATCACTTTGAACCATACGTTTTAGACCCTCAATTAATGAAAGAGCTTGACTATCGGGATACTCTTGAGACATCCATTGCTGAAAATCATCAAATTGGTTATCCAATTTTGAAAGTTGTTCTACAGAAACCTCATGGAGAGTTTCTTCATCATTAGGAGGATTAGAGGAATTACCCGTGTCCTCGTTAAAAAGGCTATTCAAATTAGGTTCCATCTCCTCGGTAATTAAACCTTGGAAAGACTTAATTCTAAGGCTTCGTCTAACGAGAATAGTGTAAGTAGGGCTTATTGTTGTAAAACTCATGCACTAGAGAGGGAGAGAAGATTTTGAATTTAGAGGTAGCAAATTTCAGTAAAATTAGCCAATCTCCTAGATTTAAGCTTTTAAATGCAATCACGACAATCTCCCGAAATTTCGGAAAAAATGTCAGGGACCGTGGCGCTCGGAGTGCACACGGTCCTCGCAACTTTTTTTGAAATTTTCAGAGATGAAAGTTATGATGATTTTAAAGCTAATCTGAAAAAATTGAGTGATTTTATGATCTGTAGATAGGCCAAATTAACGTTGCAATCTCAAAATTGAACCCTGCCAAGATTGTTGAAAAATGCAAAATTCGAATTTTGAAAAAGAGAGGGAAACTGAAATTTTGAATTTTATGATTTTAGAGGGAATACCAAAAGCAATGCAAGTTTTGAATTTTAAAAGTTGACTCAATTTCACACAAAATTCAATTTTGAGAGTGGAAATCAAAGTTGCTGCAATTAAACACTTAATTTCAAAAGTCACAAATTGCAAGAATTTGAATAAAGCACTGAAATTTTGAATGAACGCCAACACACTTTTCAGATTTAGGACAGTAAGAACACAATTTTGACACAAAATTTCAATTTCAATAATTTTTGAATGATTAGGAGCCTTAATCCAAGCAATCACTAGACCAACTTTGACTTTAATTTTGAAAGTGTTGTAATTGATAAAATCAGCCAAAATTCTGGATTTTAGCAGAAAAATACAGTAAGATCTAGCTCCCGAAATTTCGAAAAAAATGTCAAGGACGATGGCGCTCGGGGTGCACACGGTCCTCACAAATTTTTTCCAAATTTTCAGGGATGAAAGATATTATGATTTTGTTGCGGAATCCAAAGTTACGGCCGATTTGGAGATGTTTTGATCAGTGAAATTGTCAGTCAAAGGTTGAATCAAGAGGGTTTAAAAATTAGGGTTTTGACACTTAACCACTTAATTTTTAGAATTAAAGCACAAATATGAATTGATAATTTGCAATAGAAGGGTAGATCTGAAACAAGCATTAACAATTAGACATTTCACAAGCTCAATTGCTAAAAAGAAAATTTAGGGTTTTTATGCAATTAACCTCTAAAATTTGCAAAAGATCAAACATGGAAATGTAATCAAGACATCCAATTTTCAGATCTAACCATGAATAATCAGAAAGGATGTTCACGTCGGGTTCACAAAAATGTAAAGCGGAAAATCGCGATCAAACCCTAAGTGTTCCCCCCACCACTCCAAGGAGAGGGAAAGGAGATCACTAAGGTTGACGGTTTTCACTTAGGAGAGACTTTACATTCAAAAGAGGGGTTGAAACCCACAAGATCCAATCCCACACAATGCAAGATTGAATGCTAAATGAGTTTCAAGGGTTAAGACAGCAAGGCTACCCTCTTTTGTAAAGAATGTATATAGAAGGATTAAGCTAGGAATGCATGAAAAGTGAGAAAGATTCACTTATAAACAGAGATAGGAATATAGGATGAAGCTACGGACCTGGAATTAGTAGTAAAATGTTGAGACAATGTTGTCCTGCAAATTTGAGCGAAAGTTGACAGGACGATGGCGCCCGGCGTACACATGGTCCTCTGAAAAATCTGCGAAATGAAGGGGGATCTGTTCGTCTCTGCACAAGGATTCCAGATCTTCAATTACAGTCGTGTACCTGCAACCTACACACAGAAAAGCGAGGACGATTGGGGGGTTAGGGATTAAGGGTTTTCCCTTAGGTCAAACCCCGGTTTTGGAATTAACCAAGAAATGAGAATGTTGTAAATGTAAATGATTGTAATGTAAACAAGTACTTGATACCTTGTTGTAAGAATGTTTGTATTCTTACATGCGAAGGTGTAAATGTTGTTGTATGTTGTATGTTGTATGTGATCTCCTCTTCAATGGTTGAATCCTTGTCTTGAATGCAACACTTAGCCTTGAATGGAGACTTAGAATGCTCAATTGCTTGAAGGAATGCTTGAATGCTTGAATGCTTGAATGTTTGAATATCGCTTCCGCCTTTTTTCATCTTACAAAATGGGAGAGGAAATGTAGTTTATATACTTGCCAATTAGGGTTGATAGACTGATTTTTCTGACCTTAGGCCGACCAGGAAAGATTATTTTCCAATTTGCAACCATAAAGACCCGAGACCCAAAAGAGACCGGGCCCAAAAATAGGGCCAGGGACCAGGGCGCTGGGCACCATGGTCCTGGGGGACCAGGGCGCTGGGCGCCATGGTCCCACCTCCAGGGACAGCAGGGTGCAAGGTGGATCAGGCCAGGGTGCTGAAAAATGTAGTTTTTGATGTCATGAACAAGTTTCGGGGTCTCCATTCAGGTTTAGTGTTGCGTCGCCATTGTGAAGACCCAAATGCGGTCAAAATTGCAAGTGTCACAATTTTAGGATGCTACAATATATATATACACACTTTGTTTATGTTTTTTAACTGTTTGTGGACGTGACTACATTCAGACTACAGTGTAGTCTTGTATCGACAAATCTTACACACTTTACAATGGAGCTATTAAAACAGAGATTTAGAAAAACCCTATATACACATGTATATATATACATACATGTGTATACGCATACATACATATATATATATACATATATTGGTACTCTAACAATTTCTTAATCTTTGCACACATAAAGAACATCGACAATCATTCACAACCTTGGGAACAAAATCATTAAAGACAACGTTGTTTGAGAAATAGAGCACATGCATGGAGATGACCACAGCAAAATATTCTTGACAACAACAAAAGAAATTAGATTTTAGGGTTCTAACCAGAAAACTAAAATACTTCTAACATAAGCTAGAATTTCATTAGTAATAGAATGGTCAAAACCTAAATACCTGTCAAAGTGAATAGAGACGATGCAGACTGAAAGTAATCATGTCCACAAACACTTAAATAACATAACCAAAGTAACAATCCTGCAAGCACAACATACCCAAAAATAAGGATGGTATCAAATAATGCATTACAAATTTTGAAAACTTTAAAAACAAAATAAACAAGTACCTAGCAACGTAAAACCATTAACGTCGACAACCTCAGAAACAAGCCCAATAAAATAGTCCACATTGGTGCACATGACTGGGGACAAAAAGATTAAAACAAAATAATAAACTTAAATGAATAAATATCTACAAATAGCAAAATCAAACTAAAACCCTTTTAACCTACAACAAAAGGCACAAAGTACCAACCTTGCAACTACACCAAACCACGAAATAACCAGAGTATAGAAAAATGCATTACAAAACAAAAAAGAATCTAACTAAAAATAGAACTTACCTTGCAAATTCAAACCATTCACTCAGAGCGACAACAAAACCTAAATCAACAACTATATCCAAAGCAATGTGAAATTGCCTAGCAAACTACTAGTCACGGACACAAACAGTTAAATAACATAGACAAAGTAACAACCCTTCAAGTAGACGGAAGGAGATAATAAGCAGAGTATTAAAAAAAGCATTACAAAACCCAAAAAAAATTAAATAAAATCAAAGCTTACCTTTTAACCTATAACAAAATGCATAAAGTACCAACCTTGCAACTACACAAAATTGGGAAATAAGCAGAGTATACAAAAATGCAATACAAAACAAAAAAGAATCTAACTAAAACCAGAACTCACCTTGCAAATTCAAACCATTCACTCAGAGGGACAACAAAATCTAAGTCAACAACTATATCCAAAGCAATGTGAAATTGCCTAGCAAACTGGAAGTAGTCACGACCACAAACAGTTAAATAACATAGACAAAGTAACACCCCTGCAAGCAGAGCCAAGGAGGAAATAAGCAGAGTATAATAAAAAATCATTACAAAACCCAAAAAAAAATTAATAAAATCAATGCTTACCTTGAGAATTCAAACCATTCACGGCCGACGACTATATGCAACCTTATGCGAATATTTGCAGACTGAAACATTGCTGACAACAACAAAACCAATTAGATTTTAGGGTTCGAAGGGCCAATAAATAATCTAAATAAAACGAGAACTTACCTTGCAATTTCAATAGTCACGGCCACAAATAGTTAAATAACATAAACAAACAAACAACCCTGCAAGCACATCAAAGCATCCAAGGCATGAAGCTCATAAAGGAGCCGAATAAAACAGGCACAACCAGAACAAAACCTAACTACACCACTATATACAAACCCATGTGAAAATTTGCAGAGCGAAATAAGACTTACAACAATAAAACAAATTAAATATTACGGTTGCAAGTGGCAGAACTTACCTTACAAATTCAAAGCATGCATGCCATGAAAGTCACAAACCAGCCTTGAAAATGGCTTCCAAAGTGCAAGTAGCCACACCCACAAATAGTTAAAGAACATAAACAAACTGACAATTCTGCAAGCACATAGAAGGGGAAAATAAGTAAAATGCATTACAAAAGGAAAAAGAAAACAAATAATACAAAAATCTACCTTGCAAATTCAAACCTTTCATGGCTTGGAACTCATAGAAATAACCTCAAAAATTGCTTGCAAACTGGAAGGAGCGACGCCCACAAATAGTTAAGCAACAGAAACAAAGGAGCAACCCTGCAAGCACATGGAAGCACAAAATAAACAGGCTATAAACAAAATAGAATACAAAAGAAAAACATATTTAAAAAAAATGGAACCTTACCTTGCAACTTTAAACCATTAATGGTGTCAAGGTCAGAAGGAAGACCAACAAAATAGTCACAATGAGAACCAAATGTAACCAACAAAATAGTCAAAACAAGAACAAAACCCAACAATCTATGCGAACATTTCCAGAGCGATAAACAAAATGGAATACAAAAGAAAAACATATTTAAAAAAAATGGAACCTTACCTTGCAACTTCAAACCATTAACGGTGTCAAGCTCAAAACGAAGCCCAGTAAAATAGTCACAAAACAGTCAAAACGAGAACAAAACCCAACAATCTATGCAAACATTTGCAAAGTGAAAATTGTAGACCAAAATATTCAAACAAAACCCAACAATCTATGCAAACATTTCCAGACTGAAAATTGCAGAGGGAGATATTCGGACAAAACCCAACAATCTATGTGAACATTTCCAGAGCAAAAATTACAGAGTGAAATATTGGTGATAACAAGAAAACAAACAACATTTTAGGGTTGAAAACACACATAAAGAACGTCGACATTCATGCACAGCCTCAAGGACAAAATCATTAAAGACATCATTAAAGACAACGTCCTTTGGGAAATAGAGGGCACACACAGAGAGGATACACGCATGCACCAGAGGAAGAACGCTGCCGGCAAGACATTCTGGTGGCTGTCGGAATGTCTTGCAATTTTCCAGTCGCTTTCGCCCACTAAAAGCCTATCGGCTTAAAAATAGAGTTTTCGAATAATTATTTATTTATCATTTTATAGCATTTCCTTCGTAAGACCAAATAATTAAATTTTAGTCTTGTATCCACAAAATTAATATAGGGGAGATGACTCAGTAGTTGTGCACCCTAACATCACGCTTCTCAAAATCTTACGTGGAAATTTCAAATCACTTTGAATTTTTTACAACAGCTTACTTGGCAAGTCCCCTGCTTATAACTAAGGTTTTAGGGCCACATTATCAAATATTATGCCACATCAACAAGCTTTTTGCCAAGGTGTCCACAACAGCCCCAAAAAAAGTGAGACCAATAGGTGTACAAAAGGGCCCCAATACTTGTGCAACTGATGTGGCATCACATGATTGGTTACTTTTCACAACAAATGGTATATTTCATTCAATTATTAATACTTATCATACAACTATTGGTGCAATGTTGTACAAAAATTGGACATTAAATTAGCAAGTATGGGGGTATTAAATCAACAACTTCCATCACAAGAACTGGAACGCACTCAACTACTGGATCCTTTCCCCTAGTATGTATGTTTATCAAGATGACCATGTGTTCACCTAAATATTAATTATTATAACTAAGGAAATGATTGAAGACATAAATTAGCTCTATTTCAATGGAAGAGTTTCATTAGTTGAATATCGTTCAGTTAAAATAACAAATAATGAAATGTTTGGTATTTATGAGTGCACCCACCATATAAATTTGAACCCTCTTCATGTCAAATATACAACAACATCCAAATGAATAAAGAACATAATATGAATGATCATATTGCACCTTCCATATGAATCAATCACTTGTATTTGATAGTGATATAAGTGTCGCCAATACTAAACCATACTAGAACTCAAGGCACACCAAACAAGTTTGATTACACTTGATACAAAACCTTCATAAAAGCCTCATGCTCTTATACTCATTGGGTGATGTTATTAGATTCCTTTAGGGAAATGGGTTTTACTATTCTACCGATATAGAGTATTAATCACTAGTTTTTATTTATATTAAGATTTTATTTTATAGTAATACTACAACAATTACCATATATATAATAAGTATTATTTATATATAACTATAATGTATGTTTCCTTTTGTTCTAATGTACAAGTCAAAAAATCACACTAACCTATTAATTATCTTGTGTAAAACTAGTCAATTCAAAGTTTCATTTATAGTAATAACACATTTGATAAATCAAAATACATTGACAATAAATCAATATACTAGATGGATGGTTGTTTCTTTTCAAAAATTCTTCTAATCCAAGATTAGAATGAAGAAATTTATTTTCGAAAACCAATCTTCCCTACTCTACAACTCCGACTAGACCTAGGGTTTGGACTCTAGGTTGCAGGGCCACAGGCTCTGACGTGGGGATGTATGCGAGCCTTACACGAAGGTAAGTTAGTATCTTGGTTTGTGTGTAGGCTTCTCTCCCAGTGTCCTCTTCACCATCGCTTCACCTTGCCTCCCTGGTGTGAACATTTAATGCCATTTAATGGAGGACTCTTTTGGAGGCTCTGGAAAATGCAACAATGATGCCCCATTTAAAGCTAAAACTTTCAAGGATGCGGTTACCTTTTCTTCTCCCTCTATCGATGAAAGTGTGAGGTTTGTTACGAACCCTAATGGCAGCCCCTATGGAGAAGGTAAGGACCCTCACTCTACCCGGGAATCTATCTTCATCTCTCCTAATGACTTAATGTGTAAAGAAATTAATATGGAAAAGGATAGACTTAGAGATACTGCAATTTTCTTTGCTACTGTAGATGTGGATAAATGCCCTGCACGTAAATTCATTGATGATTGGATTAGGAATGTATGGAACACTAAATTAGGTTATTTGGTTTTGTTCTGTAGACTCATTCAAAAAGGTTTGTTTGTTATATTCTTTAAAGAACATAAAATGCAAAAAGAAGTGCTTAGTAAATAATATTGGTCTGTCAGAAAATGCACATTCTATGCCCTAGAATGGTCACCAGAAGTGATCAATGAAGAAATTCTTGCACTCTCGTTCCCTGGATGGGTTTTAATTCGAGAAGTGCCTCCACTATTATAGAGATTCATACCCCAAATCGTGGAACCAATAGGAAAAGTTATTCGGGTGGATAACTCATCCTCGCTTATTCCACATTTGGATGCTAGGGTATTGATATCAATTAGCCCTGGTTGTGATTTCCCCAAAACGGTTAATATTAACTTTGAATCTGAAGTCGTTGTATGCCCTATTGAAATCCTTGGCGAGGTGAATGTGTGCTTTCTCTGCAGGAAAGAGGGGCATATTCGCAAGAATTGTCTGATTATTAATAAATTTAAGGGCTCGGATAGACCTCCCAATCAATCTGATAACCCGCCATCTGTTCATGCTATGCACATCCCGAGCATGGAAAACCTTAATGTCATTAGTAAAAAAATCAATAATATACTAAATGGAGAAAATTCTAAACCCTAGGAACTTGAAAAAAATTTCAACTCTGGTAGTTTTGGAGTTGCCCCCACCCCTCACTCTGCGATCTCAAATGCTCTAAAGCAAATAAATGAGAATTTGCAGGATGAGTTTCAAATTGTGGGGAAAAATCCTAAGAAAAGGAGGAAAAATGCTCAACAATTAGCCTTGGAAAAAATTAGGGCAAATGGTCCTAGTAATTCAATGTATGTGACTAATAAGATAAATTTGGATAGCAATCTAACATCGCCTATGGAGGATGATGGCCTTGAGGTCCCCCCAGAGATGAAATTCTCTAGCCTAGCTTCTAATATTGTTAACCCTAGAGCTTGAAACCCTAAGGATAGAGACGGTGTGAGTAGTGAGCTGAGTTTGGGAGGGAACTGTTCTGAAGTGATGAATACAACTTCTCACAAAAGTTTGACAAACATGGATGTTTCATTTGAGATGGATCCATCAAAAGATCCTCCATATATCACCAAGCCAGAGCTTTCCTCCCAAACTGAACCCACTCCTAATGTGATCTATGTCATTCCCCCTAAGAAGTTTGTAGAGTTAGAGGATACCTGTGTGATTGAGGTCATTGTTGCTGACCCTAAGGCTAGTGAAGTTAATCCACTATCTAGTGATGGTGTTAATTTAGACCTTCCAGATAGGTTGAAGGCTTTGGATCCTTGTTCTGAGACCCCGGAGACCACCAGTCAGGGGAACAATAGGAAGGCTTTTGAAATTGAAGAGGAGGACCAGGGAGAAGAGTGCATAGGAGAAGAAGGAGAATGGACAATAGATAATGAAAACCTTGAGGCAATTCCTAGAAGAAGAAGGGGTAGACCTCTGGGATCCAAAAACAGGGGTGCTAATAACAGAAGAAATAATGAGGAGAAGAAAGATCTCCCAAGATGCTTTAACAAGTTTAAAGCATCCAAAGAATAAAATAATACACTGAGTCAAGATGAAGTGCATCTCTTGGAACATTAGGGGTCTAGAATCTCTAGATAGGAAACAAATAGTTAGAAGGTTTGTCAACCAACATAAGAACACAAACTTTATTATGCTTCAAGAACTCAAGGCTATAAAGTTTGCCTTGGAAGTCAGCCTATAATTTATATGGAAAGACTCTATCAAGGTCTCCTCAAAGCATGACAGAGGTAGAGGAGGTGTTGGAATACTTATTAACCCCAAATGGAAAGAGCGCATAGTAAACCAAGGATGCTCACCATGTAACAGAGCGGTCTGGGTATCCCTAGAGGATAATGGAATTAGATTTGGAATTTGTTTTGTTTATGCCTCCAACGACTACAGAGAGAGAATTGCATTATGGGATTGGATCGCTACACTACCGGATATTCCCTGGATTGTAGGGGGTGACTTTAATATGGTTGAAACTCGGGAAGACAAAAGTGGAGGTATCCCTATGGAATGGAAAGGGATGGAGAAAATTCACTAGGAAAGATTGAAAAGCCGAAAAAAGTTGTTTGACCCTCTCTTCTGCAGAAGAAAGATAACTCCAAAATTTGGTACACATGGTGCAACTATCAGAGTGGGAAGAATAGGATCTTTTGTAGGTTGGACAGGTTCTATGCTAATAAAGACCATTTCTCCTTTGACCTGGGCAATAATGGCAATCCTATGACAGTCTATCTGACCACTCTTTCAGACCACCATCCTATCATCTCTCAGGTTAGGCTCATAGACTACCCTGAGAGCCAAGGAACTCCTAAGGATAAATTCTTTCTGAACTCTAGCCTTCTTTTAGACTCGGATGTGTTGAGTGTGGTCAAGATTGTTAGGATGTTTAACAAAAGGAATAGATTGTTGAACTCTAGTGTGGATAGATGGATCCAGAATGTCGATAGTTGGCAGGTGTTGCTTCAAACCATAGGGCAAAAGAAAGCAAGGGATTATATGTGGAAAGAGAGAACACTATCTAAAAAATTTCACTTGTGTGGGGCTGAGATCCAAGACAATCCCTTCAGTATTGAGTTTTCTCAAAAGGTAGCCTTGGCTAGGGATAGTCTCAAAAAGCATCAATGGACTAAGACCAGAGGGGCCATAATCAGGGCTCGGGCGCATTGGATGCAATTTGGGGATAAAGGATCCAATTTTTTCTTCAATATGTTGAAGAAAAAATAGTGTAGAGAAAAAATTGATAGGATCTGGTAAGAAAACAAAGAAGTAAAGGACCTGGAAGATATCAAGGGGGCATTCTTCCAATTCTATAAAGCTCTCTTCACGTCTGAAGACTCTACTAATTCCTGGGAGGCAAGAGAAAAGTGCAGAAGGATTATTCCTTCCAAGATTTCAGAGGAAGATGTGCAATCATTAAGGGGGGCCATCACTCTACAAGAACTAAAAGGTGCCATCAAAAGCATGAATAATGATAAATCTCCGGGTCCGAATGGGCTGACGGTAGAGTTCTACAAAGCTAATGAGGATTGGGCGAGTCATGACTTGCATGAGGTTTATACTGAGGCCTTTAACACTGGCTCTTTAGGGGAATGAATTAAGAATGGGATTATCAAACTACTTCCTAAGTATGGAGACAAGTCCCTTATCAAAAACTAGAGACTGATAACACTCCTTAATGTATCTTACAAAATATTGGCCAAGACACTTGTGATCAAACTAGAGAATATTCTTCCTAAGTTCATTTTTTCCACACAAATAGGTTTTATCGAAGGAAGATATATATTGGAAAATCTAATTACTAGTTGGGAGGCCATGGAATGGGTGAGGACCTCAGGACAGAACGCAGCCATGTTTCTCCTAGACTTCGAGAAAGCATATGACAGGGTAGAATGGGGGTTCATTCTAATGATGTTAGAAACCTTTGGTTTTCCAGTAGAATGCTGTAAATGGGTTATGGTTTTACTCAAAGATGCTTCAGCTTAGGTGGAAGTTAACGGATCCCTATCACAAAACATTACTCTAGGTAGATCTATTGGACAGGGTTGCCCCTTAGCCCCTGCTCTCTTCGTTATTGCAGTCGATGCCCTATTTTACATAATTAGAGACTCTTCTATCTCTCCTAAAGTTAAGGGGGTCCAACTTCCAAATGAGGAGGAATTGATCAATGCACAATTTACTGATGACACGACACTCTTTCTAGAAATCAGTAAATAGAATATGGAGGCCCTAGAAGGAAAATTCAAACTCCTAGGAGAGATATCAGGGGCTAAAATTTCATAAAGAAAATCTACCGTGCTTGGGTGGGAGGAGCAACCTCCAGATTGGTTACAGCAATTTGGGATCCAATGGGGAGGACCCAACAAGATAGTCAGGTACCTAAGAATTATGTTTGCCATATCCCCATCCCTCAAAGAGATGTGGCATTGGGTTAGAAGCAAGATAGACAACAAGCTTAACAAGTGGGATAATAGGTATCTCTCACTCGCTGGGAGAATACAAGTGTGTCAAAAAGTTCTATCCTCTTAGAGCATCTATTACTCATCAGTATGGATGCTCTCTAATTACCAGATCCTAGAGATACAGAAAACCATCAAGAATTTCCTATGGTTTGATGGAAAAGGTAAAAAGAAGACGCATTCTGTGAAATGGGAATTGTGTCATAAGGACAAGATTCTGGGAGGGCTAGGACTTAAGGATTTGAGGATCCAAGGAATTGCTCTTGCAGCAAAATAGATTTTCCAGGCTCTAGATGGGAATGAACCTTGGAAAGTTCTGGTTAGGAAGAACATTTTGAAGGTTGTACCAAAGAAGGCCAAAACTTGGAAATCCCTACCTTTCTGTGACCTTGTGGCTAGGGATTTCAAGGTCTCAATACAAGGGTCCAATGTCTTCAAGTCTATCTGAAAGGCCTGGATTAGTGTTAAGCCCTTCATCAACAATAGTAGATTCAACAACAATGAGTTTATCCATGGAGGTAGATCCATTTGGTAGAACCTCTTGCACTCCTCCAAACCTTTGGCTCTTACACAGGGGTGCTCTGCCAAAGCATGGGCGGCAAAAGGCATCTATTGCTTTAAAGATATTATTAAGGATGACAGGTTGTTGGATTGGGATACCCTTAGAGCTAGATTTAACCTTCAAAGCTCCCATAAATGAACCTATAATATGTTAGAAAAAACTTGCGAGAAACTTTACTTGCCCAAAAAATGCAAGAATGATATAGACTATTGCAAGGAACTTTTGTGGAATAATACCATCTCTGTTTTTAATACTAAAGATAGTATTATATATAAGACCCTAACATATAATGTGTTAGGGTTCCCACAGATACTGAGAGGGGGGGTGAATCAGTATCTAACTGGTAATTAAATTTTCTTAAGTTAAAACATGCAGAACATAAAGTAGCAGTATACCGATACGCAAGAATTAATGTAATAAACAGAATCAAAAACATCCACATGAAAAGAACACCATAACACAAGATGTTTAATGAGGAAACCCGGTGTGGGAAAAACCTCAGTGGGATTTGTGACCCACAATATTCACTTACTGTCCAATAAGAGAATATTACTTACAATAGGGGCCTGCACATGTAGGAAGGCCAATTGCTTAGAGCTCACTACTCAATGAGAAGTCACATTGACTTACAATGAGGATTATACTAATCCAATGATCTATACTGCTTTACAATAGCATCTCCAATGCCAGATTCAGTACCAGTTCTAACTCTATTCTTTACATATACCCTTGACCTATAATTCGCACATTAGGTCTGCCTAATAGTTTTCTTTTTGTTCGCTACATTTCTCTCAAATGTCTACAATGATCTCTTTTATATACAAGAATCATTTTAAAATTTGACAAGTCAACTTACAATAATAATCAAAATATTACATATCAAAAGTCCTGACAGCCTATGTGCCGGTATACATCTTTTCTTCTATGCCGGTGTCGGTTCTGGTGTAGAGTGATCTTGTTGATGTCGGTGCACTATCTTGCTTGAATAATGCTTTACCGGTATGATGTCTTGTCGGTGCCATAGGATTGCAAGGTTGCCATCAATGACAAAACATTCAATCACACACAATGTCTCATTGGAGTGTCCATATGCCAACAATCTCCCCCTTTGGCATTGATGGAAACACTCATGAGAAATTTCAAAAAAAAGTGTCCAAAATGTGTAGACCAAAAATTTACCAAAAATATGAAGGGCTCCCAAGGGCTCCCTCTGAGCATATGATTCCTATCTTTGAACTTTCTCATCCTACTACTCCCCCTTTGGCATCAATGACAAAGGTTGTCAAGATGTTAGTAGAGTTTGTAGTTTTACCAGTCCATATCCTCAACCTTGTAGTTGGGTAGTTATTATCTGAAAAAGATCGCCCAAAATTAAGTTTATATTGTCCATAAAATTTTTGCTATCTTTTATTGTGATTTCAGTCCTCTTCATAGTACCAGTGAGATGTTGTAATTGTTCTGTCGGTGTTTTACTTCCCTATGCTAATGCCTCTAAAATTTCCTTCCGCAGAGATGCTAGATAGTCCAATCTTGGACTTAGTTTAGATCTCAAGTGTTTAGCCTTGTTTATTATTGTCTCTTTCTCTCTTTCCTATTTAAGTAATTCTGCCTCAAAATTTGCTAACTTATCTTTAAAAACAGATAGTGAATCAGGTGAGTTGACAAAATTGTCTGCAAGCTTGTTTATTTCTTCCTGTGTCTTGCTTATTTTCTTGTCAATATCTACAGTCAGGAAGTTTGTTTTGCATGTGTCTTTACACAGGTTTTTATACTCTTTTAACAAACTACACAGTTCCGGTAGAAGTGTGTCAAAGTCTCTATTACACTTCTTTATCTCTTCCTCAAAGAATTTCTATTTTTCCTTTTCTACAATGTCCTTTACAGATTCTTCCTTTATTTTCTCAATATTTCCATAAATGTATTTACATAATGTATCCAACTATCCTAAAGAATCTCTATTATCTATATTACAATCAGGAGCAACTATTTTCAAAATTGGTATTGAATCATCTATTGCTTTGTAAGCTTGTTAACTATAGTCAGTTATTTTCTTGATGGATTCAAGTAATACCTCAGTCACATTTGTTGACTTTGATGATGACCCAACAAACTAAGTACCGGTGGAAGTGACCATGCTTGTATTGACCTATGGTAGGTTAGTTTGTGTCTGCATTTCCTTTATCACTGGTTTTCCTGCTTCATTGCTTACCGGTGGCATCTGTTCTAGAGCCTTTAGCTCTGTCGGTTTCTCTATTTGTGCTTCAGGTTCCATCTTTTTCCCTGTATCCTCTACTAGTTGCTCTGTATCTCCTGTTACCGGAGGCTCTTTAGCCATATCTGATTTTTCACTTGTGTCTTTATCAACTGTTATGTTGATCTTTTGGGTATCAACATTTACAGTGTATAGGACTTCAGGATTTGTATTGCTATCCTCTGCATCCATGCTTTCAGCTGCCGGTTGGTTATCAAGGATTGTAATTTTTACAGGTGGAGGTAGGTTATCTTTAACCTTTATGCTTGGAGGTCCACCAATTTTGCCTTTCCCTTTGTTCTTATCCTTCTGATATACCTTAATAGGCTTGGGATTTCTATAGTCTTCTTGTTTCTCTTTTTCAACCAAAAATATGTCCCAACCATCTTCTGTTTCCTCTAAAAGTTCTATAACTCTACCTGCCATCAGTGAAATATGTCGATGTGCAGTGGAAAAAACTATCTGGTTAGCCTGAGCTATCAGATCATCAATTTCTTTTGGGGAGTTTACAGGATATATAGCAAGTAGTTTTTCTATTTTTATTTTCTTGTCCAGTTCAATTACTCCTTGCCTTCTGACCTCAAGTCTTTTGTATAAGTCATTAGGAATTTCATTTATGACTTCCATCAAAAACTTTTTGAACATGTCCATATGTAATATTACACCCTCCTCAACTTGCCCTTTCTCATCAGCCGATAGGGTGTCATAAATTTTCCCTATGTTCTTCAGTTTTCCTTCCTCTGTGATCTCATTTAACAAAATGTCAAGAGGTGCCAAGTCAATTTTTGCCTTTTTCTTTTTCTTAGGAGTCAGCTTCTTTTTAGGTGTGACCTTTCTAACCAGAGATCTCACAGCTTGTTGCTTCTACCTTGTCCTTCTAGGTGAAGGAGTGGTTGCCGGTGAGGGATCTCTTTTCCTAACAACTCTTTTAAAGGTTGCTGGCATGTCTCCTTCTAAAGAAGTACCTACCAATGATAGATGAGCTTCAGGTTGTGGGGCTACCAACTCATCTTCAGTTATGCCAGTTTTCTTTAATACATCTTCCTTAATGGCTTTTGCTTGTCTGGATCCTTTTCTCACAAATGCCTCTACCTTCTTCACTCTTTTCTTGGACTGTATTTGTTTTTCTATTGTTTCAGCACTACCAAATGCTTCCTCCTTAGGTTCACTTGGGGCTTCCAGAAGTGCTTTGGCATAAGTTTCAACTATATGGTCATCTGTCTCATAGCCCATTTCTGTTACCCAAATTGTCCTTGGGATGACTGCTTCCATCCATATTTCATCCTTTTTTATAACAAAGCATATATCATCTTTGTATTTATCTACAATTTCCTGAGATAACCTTGTCCTTTTCTTCATTTTTGTCTTTAGTGCTTGGAAAAAGTCATGAATGTTGTTTTCCTTATTCTCACCCATGGTATTGAATAGTTCTATTAATTGCTTTCCTACCGGTATGTCATATCCAGGTTCTTTGTATCCTATACCGGGAACTTGTTTTGTTATATGAAGCATTAGACACACTAATAGATTTCCAAATCCGAAGGTTCCTTTCTTATCCTTCTTTATCTTTCCAAGGTTGTCTATGAGTTCATCCTTTAACCATTCACAGATGTCAATTTTTGCATTGTCTGTTATCATGTCATAAGCACTCTTAATGCATAAACTTGAAACTGAGTTAAGTCTATTGGCATGAGTGGCTTTGTAACCTAATATCATGCTTATGAATCTTACATTTGTATCCTTTACATCATTAACCCTTAAAGATCTTTTATCAAATGTTGCACCTGTTAGGTCTATGACTAAATCATTCGAAACTTTCTTGTTTTTGTCTGGTCTTTTACCGATGGCCGGTAACCCTGTGATAGCCTTTACTGCTTGCTTGGTGATCTTATGAATTTCATCTAACTAGAAAAAATCTCCATGAACTCTGCTTAACACTATCCTAATCACATCCTTAGGAAATTCAGGAATGCTAAGGATTTCTATGAATCCTAGGGTTTCAATGATTTTGTGTTCAGCTTTAATATTACTGGTATCATCACATATCTCAGTTTTGTACATGGTTTTGATTTCCTCATCTCCTAACTCTTCAATGTTGCAGTGAATATGCATTCTAGGGTCTTCAGCATACATAACACCTTTAGGGATTTGAGAAAATGCACCTAAGGTATCATCCTTCTTTGCTATTTTGGGGACCAACTGAAATATGGGCCTAGGTCTTTTAAGTACTTCCACAATAGTAGGGTTCGCTATGTATTCAATTGTAGAGGTGGTTGCCATGATAAAATACCTTTTTCTGTCTTGGATGGATGATTACTTGGAGTGTGCTTGCTTCTTGCTCGAAATGCCTTAGCTCGGAAATCTTCGCGCTCTCTGAAAGTTTGAAATCACGGTGAAATGAAATGGAGCCAAAACCTTATTTTATAAAGTCTTTTTTTCTATTTACCACATTAATTGCATGCCAGTTAAGTATTCACTTAACTTTATTTGCCGGTAATAAGTGATTTTCAACTTCTTTTCTCTAACCGAGGGAATAATAGCACATGTGTCATTAGATTGCCAAACCCTCAAGACAATTTTCTTCAATTAGATGAAGAGCTTCCTGCCAGTGGAGCACTGCTCTATCCTACCGATGAGGCATCACTCTGTCTTGTCGGTGGAGTATTTGTTGGTTCTACCGATGGAGGAGTATTCCCAATATTTAGATCAGCTTTTCTAATCCATTGCTTTATGAATTCTTGCTTAACCTCTTCAACTTTTTCTTTACCTTTCAAGCTAGCACTTTTGTTGTCTACCGATGTACCTTTACTTCTACAAAGTTTAGCAATATGCCCAATCTTGTTACATGCATAACAAGTTACATTATTTCTATGAATAGCTTTCCCATAACCTATGCTGGTTTGTGTTCTGCATTGATTAGATAGATGTCCAAATCTTCCACAAACATAACATCTCACATTCATTCTGTAGTTTTCAGAGTTATGACCAACCTTGTTGCATTTGGAACATTGACTGGTGGGTGGATTGATATTCTGATAATTCCTAGATCTACATTCATTTTCCCTATGACCATATTTATTATAGTTAAAGCATTTTCCATTGAATTTGTAAGCATTGGGTGGTCTTACTGGTTTGCTGTGATCTTGAGTATTTGCAGTACCGGAGCTTTCTCCAACTTCAAAGCCAATTCCAGAAGTGTCACCTTCGGGTTTTTGATTCTTCAATAAGGTACCAAGTTCTTCTGAGCTTTTCTTGAATTTTTCTTTATGTTGATTTGTAGTTTCCAATTCCCTTTCCAAGATTTCTTTTTGTCTCATTAGTTCATTTGAGTCATTCTGAGTATGCATCAAATCTATCTTCAACATGTCATTTTCATAGCTAAGTCTTGTGTTCTCATTTGCTGCATCACTTAGTCTTCTAGTCAATTCTTCTTCATTCTTCTTTCTATCCTCAATCTCTTTGCAAAATCTCATAATCATATCCTGCATTTCATTTTTTGTTGTCATGATCTCTTGTTTCAACTTGCTTATCATATCATTAAGTGATTCCTTTTCATCATTCTCATTTTGCAATTTTTCACAAAGTTATCTTCTCTTATTTCTTGTAATAGTAAGATTTTCTTGAAGTGCCTGAATGATATCCTGAGTTGCTCTTAAATCATCTTCTAATTTGATATTTTTCAACTTCTCTGCATCATAGTCGGTAAGAGCTCCTTCAAGTTGTTTCATCAGATTTTCCATCTTTATTGGTTTCAAGATCTTCCTCAAGCTGTTAGGCTTCTCAAAATAGAGGACCAAGCTCTGATACCAATTTTTAGGGTTCCTATAGATACAAAGAGGGGGGGGGGTTAATCAATATCTAACTGGTAATTAAATTTTCTTAAGTTAAAACATGCAGAACATAAAGTAGCAGTATACCAGTATTCAAGAATTAATCTAATAAACAGAATCAAAAACATCCACATGAAAAGAACACCATAACACAAGATGTTTAATGAGGAAACCCGGTGTGGGAAAAACCTCGATGGGATTTGTGACCCATAATATTCACTTACTAGCCAATAAGAGAATATTACTTACAATAGGGGCCTGCACATGCAGGAAGGACAATTGCCTAGAGCTCACTACTCAATGAGAAGTCACACTGACTTACAATGAGGATTATACTAATCCAATGATCTGTATTGCTTTACAATAGCATCTCTAATGCTAGATTTAGTACCAGTTCTAACTCTGTTCTTTACATATACCCTTGACCTATAATTCACACATTAGGTCTGCCTAATAATTTTCTTTTTGTTTGCTACATTTCTCTCAAATGTCTACAATGATCTCTTTTATATACAAGAGTCATTTTACAATTTTCCAAGTCAGCTTACAATAATAATCAAAATATTACATATCAAAAATCCTGTCGGCCTCTGTGCCAGTATACATCTTTTCTTCTGTGTCGGTGCCGATGTCGGTGTAGAGTGATCTTGATGTCGGTGCACTGTCTTGCTTGAATAATGCTTTGCCGATATGATGTCTTGCCAGTGCCATAGGATTGCAAGGTTGCCATCAATGACAAAACCTTCAATCACACACAATGTCTCATTGGAGTGTCCATATGCCAACATGATGAAGCAATAATTTCTCATGTTAATAAATTGTGGTTTGCAGACTTTTCAATTACACAATGGTGGAAGGTTTTTAATAGGCTTTGGAGTAGTCCTATCGCTCCTAAAGAGAAGTGTTTTAAATGGCTTATGATTATAAACGGGTTGCCAATTAGAAAAGATCATAATAGCAATTATATTTGTAATATTTGCGGGGTTCCTAAATCAGCTAGACATGTTTGTTTTTTATGTAGCATTGCTAAAGAAATCTGGTTATTGTTTGGTATTGCTATTCCTATTCAATTTACTATTCTTAATGTTATAATTGGATATATTAAGGGTCTGAAAAAGGACACTAACCTCTTCTGGTATGTTCTTACTTCTGAGATTTTATGGTACATTTGGAAAATAAGAAATGAAGATAGGTTACAGGGCTTAGGTAGGGCCCTTACTGAGTCTTTTCGTGGACTCGCCCTTCATCAAATTCTCTTGCAGGTATTAGTGATGATGAATGTAGAAAAGAAAAAATTCTTCAAGTTCATAAAAGATGGAAATGCAAGGATGTTACTTCACGAGTTGGAAAACAGATACAAATGGAGGAAGGCAATCAGAGGAAAGAAAGATGTAGACCTAGCTCTAGAGACCCTGGGAGCAGAGGTTGCCAGAGTGCGAGACCCTGTTAAAGATCAGATACAGATGCTCACAAAAATTCTCGACAAAAAACAAGCTGTCTGGATGGAGGGCCTCAGGGGATGGACTACATGGATAGATGCACCACAAGAATGAATTCTCCAAGGATAATCGACTGGCAACCTTGATGATACTGGTTTTTGTTTTTGTCTTGTATATAATAGTATAGTCTATAGATCTAGAAGAAGATACTCCCCCATGTATAATTGCAATAGCTAATCTGTATGTTGTCTTTGTCAATATGGACCGGGGGTCCAAGTAGACACTACGAGTAATCTTTTTGTAACATTTTTGTAACAGCGTTATTCTCATATATGCAATATAAAAATATATATACTAGATGGATATACAAAATGTCTAAGTAGGAAGGAATCAAAATATTATCTATATCTTCTTGAACAGGTTGAAATTATATGAAATTAATGCTTGATTTCCTATTATTAAAATAATCTTTCAAAATAACAAACAAGGTAAGGTAGACAAACTACTTACCTTATTATTATGGATTTTGTTTCCTTCCACCCGATTCCTTGTCCAAGATCAAATAATACTCGAAGTTACAATCATCAGTATATCATAGTGTCTTAGTCAAAGCAACATGCACTCTTAGTCATCATTTACACAAAGTATTTTCATCTATCATAGGTCAAAGCTGTAATAACCCACTATACTTAACCCAACAAAATTTTGACCCTAATTTTTCCTTTTTTTTTAATATTTAATCATTTGTGTTAGATTCAATCACATACTCTAGGCATCTATCCATTTGGATTAGGCATTCATCCATTCGGGATGAGCATCTAACCATACGGGTTAGGCATCTGTCCATACGGGACAAGAGGTTTCATCTATCCAATACGGGATATGCATCTACCCATACGGGGTAGGTATCTACCCAACTTGGGATAGGAGGTGCTCTGGCCAGAGACTTAGACTCATCAGGGCCATTTGGGTCCTGAGTCACTCACTAAGTACTACACTCCTCTAATAGGAGTGCACCGAGGTCGACGTCCTTAGGAGAAATCAAAATAACATAATGCAAGCTTGAATTCCACCTCAGAATTTGGCTTAAAGCCTCGAGAAGTCAGGTGAATCCATACGAGATTCCTTCTAAGTATGCATTGAATTACTTTTTCCTTTATTTTTCTTATCTTTCATTTAGGAGGCTTTGTAATCCATCTATTATACCAAATCCTAGACCCCATCCCAAATGCCTAAGTACTAGGGACAACTTCGTCCCTAGACTGCCTACATACCTGTTTCGGCACGGGATCAAGGTGTAAAGTATGTAGTTCTATTTTCTAATCTATGGTTTAATGTAAACTATTTCGTGGGTATGCAACCCTTTCTAGGGTCAATGTCCCAGACAATTTCTCTGTGGTTGCTACCCACGATGGTAGCATTTAAGCAAAGGCTCAAGATGCCCTATTGCTTGTGGCCTAAAACAACTAGTTCCTAATACGTATCATAAGCATCACCCTTGACCTAATTGTTAATCGTCAACAACTCTTCAAGATTAAGTCAAATTTATAAAAGCATTTCACTCAATCAACCCTAAAGGGGTTTACTATGGTTTAACTAGCAGATGTAAAATCATTTAAGGATTATCTTATTAGATTATCGATCCAAGGAGGATTACCCACCCCTTGGATTTTAACTTCCAAGTGTCCCTTATTACTCCCCAATGATTTATAGGGAAGATGCCACGGATGTCATTGATGCAGCTTTATTAGGTGTTAAGTGCAGTAGTTCAACATGACGGCATTACCGTAAGCGTGACCCAGAGGCACCATAAATACCGAATGCTGCTAGGTTTTTGTTTTTCCAACTCCCTTTGTTTAGTTTTCTAACTAAGAGGTCTAACTCTTATGTTCAAATGAATTTAACCCTATTCTAATGTAGATATAATGGAAACCAATATTGAGAATCAAGCCACAAAATAAACTCTACATACAAAGAAAAAAAGTCTCTTAAACTAGAATAAATGAGAGATCTACCATCTAACATCATGAATTATACAACTAGCATGGATAAATGAGAAAGTGTAACTTGTATAGAGATAACAAGAAAAGAATAAAAGTGCCCCCAATGGAATTAACTTCGTCTTATAAGAAACCATTGATACTTAGAAAGGGAAAGAAAGATTTCTTTAGTCAGCTTGATCAAATCAAAATTCGTGAATTAAATGAATCATCTAATTAAAAGGATCTACTTAGAGGAACTTTATGTTAAAATTATTGCAATGAATTCTAATTAAATATTCATACTTAATTTTTTCCAAATCACTTTGACAAACAAAGTTTTTTCCATTTATCTAATTTTAATGTTGACTCAATTTTAGGGACCAATTCCTTTCTCCCTCTTTAGAATTTACCATTGATAATAAAATTTGGTTTTTCAAATAATTGTAAACAATCTTATATATATATATATATATATATATATATATATATATATATATATATATATATATATATATATATATCTCTGTGTGTGTGTGTGTGTGTGTGTGTGTGTGTGTGTGTGTGTGTGTTTTATATTATATAAAACCTTCAAGTCATTAACACCATTATTATTTTATTTATTTATTATATCTCTTTTTTCCATTTATTATGTTTATGTAAATGCATAATCTAAATAAAAATCAAAAAGTAATTTCATACAAAAATAATTCAAAATATGGCTTTTAATGCCAAGTGGGGAGTGGGGCCATAGGTCCCACCACCACTGCGGACCTGCAGGTGCAGGCCCACAGTGATGAGGGGACAGTCGTGGGCCCCTCCACTCCCTTTGTGGCCACTGCCGTAGCAGTGACCATAGGGGTAGTGGAGAGTACCACTCCCCAGTGGATATATTAATTCCGCCCCTTCGTTGACTTTTTAATTTATTTTATATATAATTTTTTTTCAAAAAATTACTTTATTTTGTTTTTCTTAATGTATAAATTTAATATTGTAATATATGTGTGTGTGTGTGTGTGTGTGTGTGTGTGATTTTATTCGAGTTTTGCTAACAATTTAAGAGGGGTAAATAAAAATGTTATTATAAAAGAAAATAAAAATAAAAATAAAAATGAGGATCTACTCACAGGTATGAAAGATAATAGAGTAAATTGTTTTCAGATGATTTCATAGGAGCACAAAAAAGATACATTATGCTTGAAATTGAGGCAAGCAAATACAACAGAGAGGAGATTTTACAAAATTTCTCTCATGACAGCCATGTTCATTTACATAGAGGAATGAATTAATTAAAGGTTTTAAGAAGATCAAATCAATATTAAGAGAGGAAAAAAAATGGATTTACTCTCAGGAATTAAAATAAGTTTTGGTACACATGAACAAATTTAAAATCAAAGGAAGAGATTTTCATTTGAATGATTTTCACATGAAGAAAAGAAGAAAACAAGATTCTTACATGAGTAATTAATCTTTATTCCCAGTAAGTTTCAGAAAACAAGGTTTCATATGTATGAGACATTAATTTATTTATTTTTATTCACAGTAAGATTTACTCAGAGGAAAGAAAATAATAAAATAAGAAAACAAGGTTGAAATTAAAACAAGATTTCATATATGAGAAATTTATTTATTTATTTTATTTCACAGTAAGTTTTACTCACACGAAAGAAAAGAATAAAACAAGAAAACAAGATTGAAATTAATCTTTATTCCGAGTAAGTTTCATTCACAGGAAAACAAGATTTTATACATGAGAATTAAATTTATTTATTTTTATTCACAGTAAGATTTACTCATAGGAAAGAAAAGAATAAAACAAGAAAGCAAGATTCATGCACAAATCTAGACTTAGAAAGCAAGATCTCTTTCCTTCTCTTTTAAAAAAAATTAAAAAAAAAATTGATTAAATAAATAAATATGAAATATGGTAGATCATTTATATGAAACATGTTCTAAGAGAGGAATTAAACTATTTCTTCAAAATACAAGGTTCATGCATGTCAATTAAAAGAGGAGAACCTGGATACTTGAAGCTTGATGTAGAATCCCCTTCGAATTCTTCAACTAGCCTCCCTTGATCCTTCCTTGCAACTTTATATGGAATTTCTCCAAAAGCAACTACTTAACAATCCTTCAATGAAATGTGACTACCAGAAAAAAACTACTACTTGAGAAAACTTTTCTTCAAAAAAAAATAATCAGCTCCCTCTTTTTGAAAATTGCATACAATATATAGGAAAAACCCCTTAACTCCACTATCTAGAGAAATTAATTGAAAATGAGATTCTTTTTCCAATATTGGATCCATGCAAAATTGATTAACATCCTAGTTGGGGGAGTTACATGCAAGGGAATTAAAGAATGAAGATTCCTCTAGAAGCTTCTAATTTCTCCTACAACATGTGCCATATTTGGAAATGGAAAAAAAAAAAATAATGTCTATTTAAATTATATTCTCCAAGTGTGTATGTAGGTCCATTATTTAACCTTTTATAATATTTATTCAACCATATTCAATAGCTCAACCACAAAAAGATATAATAGTAATTGTATCAAATCAAAAGTGATAAGGGAGGGTTATGACAAAAGCACCATACTCCATCCTTTCTTAAGCACTGGTTAGTTCTAGTTTAATACTTCATATCAACTAATTCACATTGCATTTTCTATTCCATCTTAAGTATAAAATACTCTCAACATAAGACTAATCCACATAGCATCATAATCATATTTAAAATTTAACTTAAAACAAATGTTCATATTATCAAACATAATTTATCTAAATCATCATAACCATATTTTGTAGCAAACCCACTTTTCACATTATAGGATTTGTTTTTCTTCTATTCAAGATTTGATATTCACATATACCTCAATTCACTATGAGGGAAGTCTTGAAGTCCATTTCACTCACAAAGATCAATGGATAGAAATCCACTATAATTTGTCATCTTTCCTTGACTAAATTATAAAATTTAGAACAAAACACATTATAAAAAAACGTCACACGATTTCAACAAAGACACAAATACATTATCAATCCTCCCTTAAGTTTATGAGACTCTTATAACATAATTAAAATATGATAAACATGCAAGGCAACTTAACTTGATGTCAAATCATAAATTAGATGCCACTCTCATTACAATTAAGTGAGGTGTCTCAAAATAGCATCAAAATATGTAATGTTCATATCCAACTATAGGTGGGGCATCACAATGTATATACATAGATGTGCATATATACATACATACAGACATGCATACATACATACATACATATACACACACATATACATATGTATATGTATATGTGTGTGTATATATATGTATATATATATGTATGTATAGGTACATATGTGTATGTATATGTATGTATATGTATGTATATGTATGTATATATACACATATATGTATGTGTTGGTAAACAAATTTTTCACTGTAATTGTTTATCTAAAATCGACCCTGTTTCCCCAAAGAGCAGTGACAAACGGTCCAACAGTTGGAGAGATTATGTTGAGGCCACAATCTTCCTCTGCATTTGACAGGGGCAGCTCCCTCGTATGATAGGGGTATTTAGGATTTGTGTGTGCTTTTAACCTGAAAGTACATAAAGGAGAAAGCATAGAGCTTAAACAAGATTAATAATAGAAACCCTACTAGAAGACATACGAATACAAAGTAGGATTCTATAAATGATAAAAATTACAAAAGGGGTTACCACCAAATAGGTTAGTCATGCAACGATGATGAAAGAAGTACAATAAACCTCAACATACGAAGAGATGAGTTGTACTAGCACATGCAAGTCAAGATACCAGGAAATGATATGTTTCATCAAATCGATTACATAAATCATGTGGAACTGAAAACCAATGCATTACACCAATGCATAAAGGGATTACTAATTCAACATATGAGAAATTAGTAACAATTGTAGACATATAAAAATGACCATATTCCTAAATGAATATTTTATGTTCATTCCTCTATTTAGTTAAATCTAATTTAATTAAATCGCCCACATTCCTCTATTTAATTAAATAAATTATTCAATTTATTTAGTTAAATCTCCCACTTGCATCCTAAATCCCCTTTCTAAATTCTTCTAGAACCTATCTAATCCTAATCAATTAGCCTAACCCATCTCCTAAATATTGTCACATTCCTAAGCAACTTGAAGTCACTTCTCAAAGACTCCAAAGTCTTTGAAAAGCATTTAATGCTTTATGTGTTCAAAAAGTCAACCTCTAAAGTCTTCCAAACCACTAATGGCTCTTACATGACCATTAATGGCTCTTACATAACCATTTATGGTTAACCCTCAACTCAACCTCCATATAGCCCAAGGGTCTCATCAAGCATTCATTGGTTTGACCATGGTTATTCCTTTAACCTTTGCACAAGAGTACTCAACTCAACCTCCATATAGCCCAAGGGTCTCATCAAGCATTCATTGGTTTGACCATGGTTATTCCTTTAACCTTTGCACAAGAGTTTACCTCTTGGGTAAAAGCTTTATCCATTGGATAATCTTAACCTAACCTTAACCCTTACCTCCAAAGGTAACCATGAGGTCTTCTTAAGCATTTAATGCTTCCTACCTCTCCTCTCAACCAGCCTTATGTTGACAATTGTCACCATTTCATTGGTGAAAATTGTAAACATGGACTGATAACTTTCAAAATTGACCCTTGATTAACTCTTTCAATCCTAGCCATCCATTGCCATATTTTCACTATAAATAGAGCTCTCCTTCCTCCATTTTAACGATCCATGCAAGCTTTTAGTATCTCATTTATGCTCAATTTTAGCACATCTAGTCTCTCTTTGCAATAGGAATTAATCTAATAACATTTTAGACTATTTCCTTTATCATTAGCTTAAATCATATAACTAGTATATCATGTTAGGATAGTATTACTACTAATCTTGTCATCTTATAATCTGGTTTATCGCATTTGTAGAATCATGCATAGATAGGATGCATCTTCATGTTAAAATCAATCATAAGAATCCCTCGTTCTTGCATTTGTCATCCCTAAATGACTTTGCTCAGTGATCTGAGAGCAAAGGCATTGGTTTGAGGGACCTTGTGAGATAGAGAACCATGGAACCAACCTTGGGAAGTTAAGCCATTCTTCATGACTCTATAACTTGCACCAAGAAGTCCTATGGGTGTGTGGACAAGTCTCTTTGAGCTTCACTTTTCACATTTTAAGCCTCACTGACCCACTTTTCCCACATACATTTTTGGCGCCCACCATGGGGCACTACCCCATTAATCAAACTGGTTTCCAAAAATAAACACTTTTGCAGGTACACAAGAAATAGGAATTAGCGCGTAGGGAACATCCCTTAGCACATTTGGTTG